>NW_028258137.1:6830185-7140648 GCF_053883595.1 Heterocephalus glaber
TAGGTTGTCAATCCCTAAAAGTAACACCTGCTGGGATTTAGATTTGTATTATGTTATATGTATAGATCACATTAAAAGAGAATTTATATATTAATAATTCAGATCCATGTACATGCTATATATCTGTTTATTAGAAAATTTTTTGGTTTCTCTCTGCAACATTTTATAGTTTTTAAGGTATGAGGTTTGTATGTATTTTGTTATATTTACCATAAAGTGTCTTTGATACTGTTGTAAATAGTATAATTTCTAACTTTCATTTTGTAATTACTCATTGCTAGTGTATTGGCATTGATTTTTGTATATTTACTATGTGTTCTGTGATCTTGCTAATTCATTTATTAGGTTTTGAACTTTTTCATAGTTTCCTTAAGATTCTTTTTTATTCATTAAGTTTATTGGCACTTTTTAGGTGTATAATATGCTGACATTCATCATTGGGAATTTGTACCTTTATGTGATACATCTTGGTCTTATTTTTTTCCCCATTCCCCTGCCCTGCATTCAGCCCCTCCACCCTCCCTATTTACAAAGACTTTGAGACCTAGAATAGCAAAAGCAATTCTAGGCAACAAAGACAAGGTAGGGTATTACAATCCCCAATTTGAAACTATACTTAAGATTTTTGATGTACATAATTATTTCACCTGAAAGCAAAGGCATTCTTACTTGTTTATTTCAAATATGTAGGTCTTTTCTTTTTTCTTTTTACATTATTGTATTGTTTTAAAAATTTTTTATTAGCATATATGTGCAGTACAAAGCGTTTACATTCCGTGTGTGGAGTTCGTGCGTGCACATAACACATCTTCCTGTTTCTGCCTCTTCCTCCCCTCTCCCTCCATCTCTTCATCCTCTTCTATTTGAGAAAGGTCTATCTCCCTACTCCCTGTAATCTTTTATTTTGCTCTTTATTTATACTTTGTGTTTCTTGTATAAGAGAAACCATGTGATATTTAAGCTTGGGTGTCTGATTTATTTCTTTTAACATTTTGGTCTCAAGGTGCAGGAATCCTTGCTTTATTTCTCAGCTTGGAGGAAAATTCATCTTTTACTATTAAGCATGATATTATTTGTAGTAGTTGTTGTTTTGTAGATGGTTTTTATCAGATTCAGAGATTTCTCTCATTTTGAATTCACGAATGGGAGTTGAACTTGGTCACATGCTTTTCTGAGTCTATTGAGATTATGAATCATAAACATGTTTTTCTTTATAATGCTAATATAGTCAATTACATTGATTTCCTAATGTTAAACCAACCTTCCATATTTGTGATAAAGGTCATTTGTTTATGGTATATTATTTTTAAATAAATTGCTAGATTTGGTTTGCAAATATTTTGTTTAGGATTTTTACATTTAGTTCATGATTTACATTGGCCTGAAATTTAACTTTCTTTTCCTTGTCCTTCCTTCCTTCCTTCCTTCCTTCCCCTCCTCCCCCTCTTCCTTTTCCTTCTCTTGGGTTTTGTATTAGCGTTATATTGGATTCATTAAATGAATTGGAAACTGTACTCTCCTCTATTTTCTGAAAGAGTTTATATGAGATTGATAATATTTATCCTTTAAATACATGGTAGAATTCATCAGCGAGGCCATGTAGGCCTGGAATTTTTCTTATAAAAAAACTTTAAACTGTTTTTTTTTTTTTTTTCAACAGAGCAGTATCCAGATTTTCCATTACTTCTGAAGTTCTGATCATTTGGTTTTTTTCCAGGAATTTATCCACTTCATCTGTGTTGTTGACTGTATTGCCATATGTTTGTTCATGGTAGTCCCTTATTACTTTAATGTCTGTAGGACTTGTCATGATACCCTCACTTCATTCTTCAAAATGGTAATTTATGTTTTTCCTTTTTTCTTTTTTCTTGTGTCATATTTTCTAGGAGTGCTTAATTTTATTGATCTTTTCAAGAATTGATTTTTTTTTGTTGCTTTCTCTTTGTTCAATTTTTATTTTTGTGATTTTATTATTTCTTCCTCCTAGTTACTTGATTTAAATTTGTTCTGCTTTTTCTAGCTCCTTTCTAGGAGTAGATCACTAATTTTGGAGACTTTTATTTTCTAATGTTTTTAAAACTATGTTTACCTCTAAACTCTGCTTTAGGTGCATCTCAAAAATTTTGAAACTGTGTTTCTCATTATCATCCAGGTAAAAGTATTTTCATATTTCCCTAGATCATTTTTTTCTTTTAACCATGCTTTATTTTGAAGTATGTTGTGTACATTAAAAATTTAGATATTTTCTAAAAAATTGGTTTTTAAATTTAATCCCTTTAAGCTGACTTCTATCAGTCATTGATTCCTTGTCAGACTCTTCAGCATTTGTGTCCTTATAGTTGGTTGATATAACAAACAATGCTGCAGTCAGCATCTCTGGATGTGTGTATGTTCCTGTCATCATTATTTGCTTGAGACATATTGTCATAGGTGAAGTTTGATGTTGAAACATATGTAATTTCTAAAAAGTCTGTATATGTACATTGCCAAGCTGTCCTTCATGTACCAGCAGCACTTGCACATCTGAATGATCAGGATTCAGATGTGTCTTTAAGTGTTTGTCACAGAGTCAACCAGAAGCACCAATCCCTGTTTCCACAGAGTTTTGCTACAGATTATTGTCCAGTTGAATGGGATGTCAGTAGTGCTTGTGGGTGATGTGGATGCTCCAAGGAAAATCTTGTTTTATAAATCTTCTAGATTTCATAAGAGGTTAAATGGGCTTTCTCACTTCCTGTCTACCAAAATACTTCCCTTTTCAAACTTAGGGCAGAACTTTCAAACCCAGATCCCAAATCTGTCCACATTCAAACTTGTAAGAGTTCCTGTCATTGGCAAACTTTGACCTGAACCCTCATGCAGTTCTCAGCCTTTGAAAGACATGAGAGGTTTCAACCCGACAACAGATGGGGCAGCATGGAGACTCTTCCTTTGCACCCTCAGCTCTGTACTGACTTCCCTTCTCCCTATTTCAGTGCTCCCTTGAGCTCTGTGGAGACCTTGCATAGTGCTGTGATCAGAAACTAGGAAATCAGCCATGATGAGCCCTCAGCCCACCAGAACAAAGTCTGCAGTTGCTCACATGGTGTGGCCTGATGTGCTGGAAAGATCCTCTCACCACTGTAAAATGCCCCTGCGGTATCTGCAAGTGCTTTAGCCATGTTGTCTCCCATTCCAGGATGAGAGAGTCAGTTGGCTTAACACGCATCCTTTTTAAATGCAAATACTCTAGAGACAAGGGTAGGGCCTATGACTTCAGTGTAAATTCATCTTGTTGAAATTGCTTGGCATCTGCCTCTAAAGACTGTGAGAAGAATGAGGGTTAGCAAGGGCATGATGCATTTAAAGAACAGTTCACTGGTGTCCTGTCCTGTAAAGGGTCATCATTTATACAGTAAGGCTTGTGAGCAAAAATAAGATTGAGGAAAAATAAGATAGGAACATCAGATATGGGGGCCATGGTCAGAGAAAGGGTGGCATACAGACACCTGGGATCTAAAGCGAGGAGAGAGAAAGCTTCAAAAAGTGTGTGTGTATATGTGTGTGTGTGTGTGTGTGTGTGTGTGTGTGTATGTTTAGAATATGTTACTGATTAATGATGTTTTTCTCGAAAAGTTTCTCCAAATTATTACATGCATAATGAAGGGTCTACAAACTCAAAAGAGTAAATGTTAAACTTTTAGATCCCTCATGACCTAAAGTGGTAGACAAACTTCCAAGTTGCTTGAACTCTGATAATTCTACTGGAAGATTACAGAATAAGGTTGGGTGACTCAGACATTCCATGGTTAAAATAGCTCTTCCCCACTCCAGCCCCAGTTAGCAATTTACCCAATTCCAGACACCCCTGGAAGTCAGGGATAGAGTGGATGATGCACTTTGTATCTCCTCTCCTCTTGAGATCACACCAAAGTCTGGGAGCTAGCCTTGGAGCTGTGATGCCCAAAACATACCCTGAGGTAGCCAGTCATGGGAGGAAGAGATACTCAGGGTGGCTTTTTTTTTTTTCTGAAAGGTTCTCACTAAATAGCTAGCCTCCCCTGGCTTGCCTTTCAGTTACTTTAATCAACACATTCATCAGGTGTTGGCATTTCAAGTCTGTCTCGTACCATCAAATTCTTCTTTACTCACTTGTGCCTCATTTAAAGAACTAATTCCAGACTTCCTTCTCATGTTTTTAGCAAATAAGGAACCACAGCAGTAGACCCAGAGGGTAAGAAGAGATAAGTCGAGTGTATTTTCTTTCTCTTCCAGGTTCAGTGGTATGTACACTCTGCTGACTTCTTGTCTCCAAACATGGCTTAGGATGGAGGCGTTAGCACCAGCAAAATCTTAATAACTATTACCACCTTCATGATAGTTAATATGTGTCAAGGGCTTACTTGGTGCCCAGAGATCTTTGGTGCTTAACATGTATTATCTAACTTAATGCTCAGAAGGGATCTGAAGGTTGCAACTATTATTATGAATTAAGTAACTGATGAAGGTCACACTGTAGATGCAAATTCTTGTTTGGAACTTGACACTGAAGACTGCTTAAGTGTTGTTTTACTCCTGACATGTTGGATGACATCGGAAATTTCTCAGAAACTAAATAATCTCAGTAACCATGGGAAAGAGAAAGTTTAAATTTTCCTTTTTTGTTGTTTTTGATGACTCTATAAGTACTAACTTTATTCTTTTGACTCATTTCATTTTCTGATGCTTAAAAGAAAAAGATGCAAAGTGACCTTTTTTGTTAATCTTTGCAGTATTCTGATGGTTGTATTCTAATTTTATTTCCAATAGTGTAGATGCCCCGTGCATGCTTCTGTGTATGTACATTGCTAAGAATGACACTTATTAAACTCTAGTTCCTCTTTAGACCCCGCTCTAAGATCTTTATCAGAAATTTGCTTTTCATGGACTTTCAGAATAGCCCAGACTGTGCTGGAGGTATGTTTCACAGACCTATGCAAGATTCTCTTTTACAATGAAAGTTTAGACTAAAAAGGGCGGACCAGAGAGAGAAAAAAGGTAAGGTGGGCAGCACAGCACTGGAGGAAGGCTTTGTGAGAGGCCTTAGGCAAAAGAAGGTAGAAGTCAAAGACAAACCATCCTGGGGCTTTCTGGGGAGCAATGGACCCCAGAAGGTCAGGAAGAGAGAAGACAAAGTTATGTGGCTAAGTGGGATCTAGAGAAACATCTTCTTGGGGACATGAGGAGGGGCTGGACAGGCTAATGATTTTCCCATTTTAAGCCTCCATAGTACCTCAGTGGGACCAGAAATTGAGCATAAAATATTTCTTTTTGCTGTCTTGGCTGAAGTCTCTTCTCCATTCCAGAAAAGAAGCTTTCAGCCTCTGGTCCATGTTTGGCTCCAACCTTGGTCTCTTTGCAAGCAAAGAAACAGAAAAGTGTGGGACTAGGTAGTGTAGCAGGTTCTGAGAGTTTGTCTTGTTGAAACGAAACTGACATTTTTACACATGTGAGCCTTATGCAGCTCTTCTTGGTAATCCCTCCTCTTTTTAATGGCTTTGTTTTCAAATTACCTTCTTTATAGAAAGCAATTTGTAATTCGGTTAATTATATCATTCTTTGGATTAAATATTTATGTCTCTCTGAAATCTCTATGTTAAATCCCCAACCCCTGGTGTGATGGTGCTAGGGGTGAGGCATTTGGAGATATTTAGGTGATGAAGGAGGAATCCCATAATGTGCTATGGGATTAGTGACTTAGAAGAAGAAATAGGACCCCACCTTCAACGAGAAAACAGCCATCTGCCAACTAGGAAGAGAGCCTTCACCAGGAGCCAGATGGGTCTATACCTTAATGTTGGATTTCCCAATTTTCAGAACTATGAGGAATAAATTTTTTTTTGTCTAAGCCACTCAATCTATGGTAATTTATTAGAGCAGCCCAAAATAAGACAATTATCATGACTGAAGGTTTTGAAATCTTTGCAGGGATAAAAACAAAGCTCTTTAAAATTAATTAAGAATCAATTAAGAACTGTGTCATGCAAGCAGCACAGCCTTTGAAGTTACATGGAGTTGTGATTGTGTCCCAATTCTGACATGTTGGGTTAGGTTACTTTGGACAAATGGCTTAACTTCTTTGAATATAATTTCCTAATCTGAAAAATGGGGATATTGCTTTTGAAAGATTCAATCCACCTGGGCCTAGTGGTACATGCCTGTAATCCCAGCACACTGGGAAGCCGAAGCAGGAAGATTATAATTTTGAGGGCAGCTTAGGCAACTTAGCAAAGCCCTGTATTAAAATAATGGTATAATAAAGGGCTGGAGATGGAACTCAATATGAAGGTCTTCGTTTAATTCATAGTATAGCCAAAAAAATATATGAAAAGAAAGATTCAAGCAAATAACAGTATGTAAACCTTTGACACAGAGGTTGGAATAGGATAAAATCTCAGTGAAAAGTACCTGTTCCTTATCCTCATCAGACTGACCAACATTTTGACTGACAGTGCCAAGTGTTGAGGAGGATGTGGAGCAAACGAAATTCTCACACACTGTTTTTGGACTTTTAAATTGCTACAATCACTGTTAAGTGATGTCTATGAAAACTAGACACCTGCTTACCCTATAACCAGCATCTCCAGCCCAGATATGTAGCAATCAGAAATGGCTACATATGCAACCCTAAAGATATATACAGGAATGTTCATGGGGACACTATCCATATTAGCCAAAGCCTGAAAGCACTTCAATTGTCTGCTGAGAGTAGACTAGAGAGACAAATTGTGCTGTTTCCACAGTGGAATACTATTTGGTAGTGAGAAAAAGAGACTAGAACTGCACAGAGCAGCGTGGATGAATCTCACAAGTATAACATAAAGTGAAAGATGCCAGATGGAAAGGAGTATGTACAGTGTGATTCCATTTATGTGACGTTTAAAGAGAAGCAAACTGATCTATGTATTAGAGTGAGCTGGCCATGGTGGTGCACACTTGTAATTCCAGAACTCTGGGAGGCTAAGGAAAGAGGATCTTAATTTTTGAGTTCCACCTAGGCAGCTTAGCAACTTAGGGAGGAGACACTGTCTCAAAATTTAAAACTAACTAACTAACTAACTAACTAACTAAATAAAGGAGACCCTGACTCAAAACAAAACAAAATAATAAAGAAAGAAATAAAAAGGGCTGGGGATGTAGCTCAATGAAAAGGCCCTGGGTTCAACCCCGAGGACCCCCCATAGCCCCAAAAGGAAGAGAGCTAGGAGAGTGATTTCCTTTGAGGAGGAATGGCTGTTGGTAGGGGGTAGCAAGAGGGCCAGGGGATTGCTCATATTCTATAAGTTGTTGATCCTTTCTTGACCTGGGAAGCAGACTTTGGACAGTTGGTAAAAATTCCTTATGATAGATTTATGATTTGTGCACTTTTCTGTGTACTTTTGTACTTTAATAAACAATGCTAACTTTAAAAACTAGAGCTTTATTATTAAAAACTTTATTGTTAGCCACTCTCTCAAGAGGGACTCACTGTGACCACCCAGCCTAGGCAACCCCGCTTGAACCAGAGCCTCTTACTGCAAAGGCAAATCCCCCTGCTCTACAACCTCTCTGTTGTCAGCTTTCTGCCCACCCCCTGGGTAATCTCAGAGGCAGCACTGTAAAATCGGACATGACTCTCCTGTACAACAAATTCTTCCCTGAACCAGGAGGAGACAGCAGGCCTGCCCCTCAGGCATGATGTACTGCCAGCCCCTCAGAGCTCTTGGTTGATTAAACTCTACATCCTGCAGAGCTTGCAAAGTTCAGGAGACTGCCCAGGTCTCAGCTGTGGGAAGGGGGCCCTGGTGGAAATGTTTGTGCTCTGACCCAAACAACTGAAGGATTTTAATCTATGGGCTTAGGCACAAGTTTATCCAGAGATGCTGGTAGAAACTACATTGGTGGCTAGAGAGACTCCATGCTCTTAAAAAAGGTTGGTATGCTTTAAAGAAGAGCAATTCATTGAAAACATTAAACAAAGTTGGTGAAAACGTCTGGGACCTTGATCTCCTTGGTTCCTTCAGGGATCTATGTCTTCCAAACAAAAATGTTTGGGTACCTAGTATATACCAGATTTGGTGTGATTATCTCAAATACATATATTAGCTCAAATTGGATCCTAAGGATAACTAAGGGATAAAGATACCATTATTCCATTCTTCACAGGAAGAAATTGAGTCTCAGAGTTTAAATAAGTTGCAGTTTCCTAATCCAAAAGAGAGGTGTTGCTATTAAGTAATCCAGGGATAGTTCTCTTTTGGACATACCTATTTGATGGCCATTGCCAAGTCACCAACCTAAGTACAGCAAATTTCATACTAGAAGAGCTGATGGAGCTGATTTCAGGGTTATCTCAGAAGATTAGGGAAAAATCTATAGGTGTGTTAAACTCAGCAAACTGGGAGTAAGCGAACCAAGAGAAGACAGCATCAACTGTACCTATTGTGTTTCTCAGTCATTTGGAGAGTTCTTATTTTAGCATCTGCTGGTTTCATGGTGCTGAGGATTGTCTTGAGTTCCTGGGTGGGTTGCAAGTTTCCCAGAGTGGGTAATTCTTGCATGACATCTCATCCAGCATTGTGTATACAGTGACCTTCAATGGCATGTCTAATTGTCCCATTTTGTCTTTACTGCCATCCAGTGACCATAGAAAAATGCCATTACTCAACTCTAGGTCATTGACATGAACCCCTATAGGCTGAGAAATGCAAACCTTCATGAAAAGGATAATTTGAAATAGGAAGAAAAGGTCCAAAGGGGTAGGGGTGGTGGGAGGGGAAGAGGAAAGGAAAGAAGGGAAAGGAAAAATTGTGAGAAAAGAAAAAAAATGGAAATGAAGTCTATGTAAATAGGGAAGGGTGGGGGGGGTGAAGGGTGCACAGATAATGGGGAAAAAATAAGAACGAAGAAACATCATGTACAGGTACAAGCACCCAGTGATAAATGTAAACATATTGTATACCTAAAATGTACCAATAGAAGAATTTAAGGGAAAAAAAAGTGGGTTTGCTTTGGTGAGACTGGTAAGTAAATGACATCACCACTCTGTCCATCCATTGTTTCCATCACTGCTCATCAACTGTCTCATTCCTTGAAAACCTATTGATTAAAGATCCAGCACCACTGGCCCAAGTGACTAGACTCACAGTGCCATGTTTTTGAGTTCCCTGCCAACTCCTTGGGAAGTTCTGCTTGCCCAATTAAACACTTTGCATCAGCTTGACTGCTTTGCAGTGTCCTCCCTCTTCCATTCACCTGTGATGGAGCATTAAAGGCCAAACTCAATTGTATGCAGATAAATAGAGTTTAGTGGTAATGTGCCTTATGACCTTTGAAGTGACAAGATGACATTAATTTTTAGGGATTCCACCTTCTCAGGCTGTCACTCTGAGCATGTAACTTGATGAGAATGGAGGTTTCTGCATTTTGAGGATGTACTTACAGTTTAACATGCTGTTTCGAATGTAAGGAGGCCCTCGCTTTAATTTTTTTTCACCAGCTTGACAGTTTTTCAAACATATTCACTGTCAGCCCTAACAACCTGTCAACAAATGCCATTATGTGAAAATTGCCAAGACTCGCGTGAGGACTGTGAAAAGTGACAGACATGCCACATGGATAAGTTTCTCAAAAACCCATGGCTGAAACTTTTGAAAGACACTCTGGTCCTTCCAAGGAAAAAATGAACAGTCAGATCTCCAGGAAAAAAAAAATACACTTGTCATATCAGATATCTGTTTCTTTCCTGGGAAAATTAAGGTGTATGTGAAAGAATAAAACATACAGAGGACAATAGCTGCTGAGATCTGAGGCTGTGGCATGTCTCCACTGTTATCTGTGAATCCAAGAGAGGAAAAGAAAACCATCTTTTTTTTCTTCCACTAGAGAATTCAAGAGGAGGATTCCTTCATTCTCAGGTTCAATATTTCAGGGCATAGAAGCAGTGAAGAAAGAATAGTTTAGATAAAGCAAAGTGAAGCTAACCATGAACTGGGACATATAAAAATGAAAACTTGCCCTAACCCGGGACAGGACATATCTTGGTGTATGGTGGTGAAGGACAGCGAATCTTGGATTGGGAACTAGGCACTCTGGATTTGATCTCAACTCTGCTATGTAAGTGTTCTCTGGTGGGGAGCACTTTAATTCAACTCTTCCTGCCTCTGGTCCCTTGTGGGAGCATCAGGATGATAGCAACCACCCTGAGCATGGTAGGGAGGATGAAAAGAACAGCCTTTACTAAAAAATTCAGTGGAAATCAGAGACCTAAAATATCTTGGCCAGAGAATATTCCTGACGCCAAGTGTATTATATCTCCGTTTTAGTTGGAACTGGTTCTTCATTTGCAACTGAGGTTTGTATTACCCAGATTCAACCTAAATGAAGTATGTCATGTTCTGGATGTCATTTCAAACCAAAGGCACCCTCCCTCACAAACAATGACCTTGGGAAAGGAAGGGAAGGTGACAGGAACAAGAGATGAAGAGCTGGATTGCAGGTGCACAGAACCTCCTCCAAAGGGGCCAATGACTGGTGTTCTCTTGCTTTGCCATCAGGCTGGGCTGTTGGGTTTTTATGGTTGGTTGACCAGTTGTCTTATCTTTATTTTCTACTCCAGCACTGTCTGCTGTTCTCTTACAGTTGAGGTGGAATACACATAGGAGACTTGACAAGGATGCTCTCTCTGACCAAACTTTACTTATGGTACCTTGACCTTTTCAACGTGGCTTGAGATTTGGGCTTCCATGTTCATCTTTGTTTTGTCCAGTTTCAGAAGAACCCTGATAGGTCAGTTTAACCAAACTCCACTTCCTCAGTATGTGATCATCCCCAGTAGCTGACTGTGTTTGTCACCTTGGGTCCCACACCACAAGGTGATGGCTGATCTCCCTGGCCTGTCTTCAGCAAAAATTCTCATAGATTAGTTTATCCAGAATAGTTCCTTCCCCCTTGTGGTTCCCTCTTAGTCATTTTCTATTCACTGTCTCCAGCCTGCTCCTTGACTATGAATTCTTGCTTGTTGCTTGTATGCTCACAGTTGAGTGTGATCTATATCCCCTACTCCAAGTCCCATCTCAGTGGTCCTATGCTTACAGCAATAGCCTTGCCTGAAGTCCTGTTTGCTGTTCTTGAACAAGTGATGTGAATGGTATCTTTTCTTTTGATAGACCCACAGCAGGAGCAAAGAAACAGTTTCATACAGCTTTCAGCAAGAAGGCTGAGGGTTTGCCTTCAAGTCTTGGGTATACTTTCCTAAGAAAACACAGGAAAGGGATATTTAAACAGAACTAAGGTGAGGCATTCTGGGGACCCCAGCGATGTAGTGAAGTCTGAAATCAGAGGGAACTTTGATGCTGGAGGCACCTATGTCCTTACTCAGGATTCTTTGTGCATTGATTTGTTTTCTAGCTATGTTCTTATTTTCAGATGTATCTGAAAGCCCCTTGTTATCTTAGAATGGCTTGTATTCTTCTGTTGTAATTGAGTTATCTTTTCTAAATGCTGGGACTTATTTCTTTCACTGTGTTGGCTGTTTGGACCTGACTTGTTGAAGCTGGATAACTCCTGGTTCAGAGGACAGTCCTCAAGAGGCTTTGATCTAACCTGAGGTTTCAAATGTTGATTGCTGGTATGTATTGATGGCTTTCAGTATCCTGTATGACATCCTGGAGAACAGATGCCTTCTGAGCCAATGGGGGTAAAGCCTAAGGTTTTAGGCTCATGGGATCCCTCTTTCATGAAAGCAAGACATTCCTTATAGTCAAACATGGGGCCCTGGGGCTGGTGCAGGGACAATGGGAACACAGCTGGTCATGTGTTCATGGATTTAGCCTACAGAGAGCTCTGTAAAAGCCCGACCTTGTTCCTTGTGTATCAAACGTGGCAAATGTTGTCCTACCTAACACGGGGCTAGCTCTCTGAACTTTAATTTCCTATGACATGAAGACAACATGTGTGTTTCAGAGCCTGTGGGAGGATGGACTGACACTGTTTGTAAACACTCTGTGCATGGAGCCTGATCAAGGTGGTGGTGACTTTGATCTTGTGGTTTGTGGTGCTAGTGTTCTTGGAAGCCACTTGAAAACAAATTCCATACCTAAGACATTCCTTTTTCTTCCAAAGTGATGAAGTTACTGTTAATCGTGATGATGATGATGAAAATAATAAAACTAGGTAATTTATCTGTACATTTATTTGTGTAGTATATGAACTGTATGGACAATACCATTTTCTTTCCAATAGAATCTATCATAGTCAGATTAATTGTATACTATTCCTTTGTCCCTTCTGCAGATGAATAAACTGAGGTCTCATTGGCAATAATAACTTTCTCAAGGTTACACAGCTCCTTCTGTCTGAGTCCAGGCCTTGGGAGCATTTCTCAAAGATATACAACTTTCACAAAGTCTAAGACTCAGATTTCTGGACTCTCACTTACAGCTCTATGAAGGGGTTTTACAATTTAAACTTCCCTGTTCCTTTCCTTGCCATTGTGCCCTTGGGAGCAGAGGCTTCACCTTGATTTGGCTGTGACTCCCATTAACTCTAATGGGCATGCAGCACATCTCCCCCAGCATGTGGAGATGAGATTACTTCCCATCCAATTGTTTTAATGTTGTGGGTGTTGAGTGAGTCTACAAACATTTAACCTTTGCTTTCATTATAAGGCTCAGAGCTAACAGGGTGTGGGGAGAAGATAAACTAGGACACAGATGCCAAGAAAAGATGCATTGGGCATGGCTTTGTGAGCACACAATGTGTAGAATAATAGAAAAATAATTACAAGTGCACTTGAGAAGTGGATGGACCTCAGTTTTAACTTTGAATGTTAGATGAATAGTGCCAGAATGGGGAATGGAAGATACTAGGAGGAGAAAGAAAACACAGTGCCCACTATCTAAAATTGCACTAGACTAGTCCTGTTTGTTTTCCATTATTTAAAATATGCAACAACATTCCTCATTTTTAGAGTGCACCAGGGTTTCCTATACATGGTTCCTTTGTTTATTTTCTGATTCTCATGACAATCAGGTATAATTTGAAAGTTCAAGGGCATGGTGATTGGATGCCCTTGCTTGAATCCCCCTTATGCTACTTAGAAGATTTCAACCTAAAGAAAGAGGCTTAACTTCTCTGATAATAAGGATAAATACATTTTCATATATATCACTTTGTATAGGTGTATAGGGCTTGGAACTATTTTTAGGCACTAGAATAATATATTTTTTTCATTTCACATCCTAATTTAATAGAAAAGTAAGCAAAGGCTCAGAGAGGAGACCTGAACCATCCCTAGTTATGCAGTTTGTTCACAGTAGGAAGAGAAGATGAGGATGAGGTCTCCTGATTTCCTTATTATTTATATCCCTGGCCCACCAATGCAGGAATGGATCCAAGAGGGAGCTAAAGTCCACAACACCAAGCCCACTGGATTTTATCAGGACATTGTAAGAGGAGGTCCTGAGACCAGGTTGGGAGGAGCAAGGGGTACACAACTGGGTAGTGTCAGGCCGGCTTGGCTTCTTGAAGGTATTGGCGAAGGAGAAAAAGACACCAGCATGCTAAAGCCCTGGTGTGATCTGAAGTCTAATATGAGCCAACAGAGCAAAACAGAAAACTGAATATGGAGACTAGGAGGCAGCAGGAGATGTAGCCATGGCTTAGGAGGGAGGTGGGGCCACAGAAGGGGAGCAGTCAAAATCCTTAACAGCTACGCACGGACACCACTGACTCAAAATGAAAGTTTTTGTCCAGTCACAAAGAGATACCTGAATGATTTACTGTTTTGAGGTGGCCGAACACTTAGGGACAGGTCAGTGCCCATGGACATTTGACTATTGCTGCTCCATCCCCTTCTAAATGGCATGCCTGTCTGACAATGAATTCCAAACAACTACAGGTGGCTCTAGAGGATCTTGATACCCTGGCACCAAGCATACTGCTTGGTAAAGAGCTGATTCAGGTCTTTAGGAGAAATGTTATCCATGGAATACACTCGAGTTAGAGGTCTTTGGTTGACAATCACCAAACTCTTTGTGTCCCAAGTGTGCGGTGGTGGGTAGAGCCATTATGAACCAATGTCTGGCTGCCTTGTTCAAAGATGCTATTATTTCATTTTAAAATCTTAATTTCTGTTCATAAAAATAATTTAGCTTCCTACTAAAATTTCAAATAGCATGAGAATAAATAAATAGAAAATAATGAACCTTCTCCCACAATCTAATGTCTCAGTTTTTTGTGGGGGGAGGGTACTGGGGATTGAACTTCAGACCTTGTGCTTGCCAGGAAAATGGTGGAACCACTGAACTAAATCCCGGGCCCCTCCCTTTAAATTTTTTATTTTGAGACAAAGTCTTCCTAAGTTGCTAAGTTGCCCAGGCTGGCCTCAAACTTGTGATCCTCCTGCTTCAACCCCCCAGAATGCTAGTATTACAGGCATGCTCCACCATTACTGGTTCAGAATATTTTGAAGTATATCCTCCCACTCATTTTTGTATGTGTACATACACTCACAATTTGTGCTTCTACCAAATAGTACTATAATATCTTCTACTATTTCACAATTTTGTTTCCTCAACAATGCATAAAGACATCTTTCCATGCTAAAATTTTAGACCTTTCACAGTCTGTAAGCAGCATATGCATTCAATTGCATGAAAACAATCTACTTTTGAAAATGTAAAATAAAAAACTATCAACAAGATCATAGTGAACATATTTATATTTTTGTACTTATGTGTGAAGGTTTTTCTAGAACAAATTTTAAGTGATGTAATGAATAAATAAAATTGGAAATATTTAAAATTCTTAAATGGAGCAGATTACCATTTACAAAAGTTGTATGGTCCCACCAGCATATCTGTTTGTACCTGTTTCCTTAAATCCTAGCCATAACTAGGTTTTATCAATTATGAAGACTGTCAATATCAAAGATGGAGTATGTGTCCCACTGTCACTTTAATTTGACAGAGTTGAGAAACTTTCATATGTTTTCTTTTTTCCATTGTTATTAGTCTTAGAGAAACTAGATAGTTTGAGAAATATGATTTTTCTGGACCCACAGCCAATGTCTCCAGAAAGCCAGTGTCCAAATTTCTCTTTCCTGGATCAAGCTGTTTCTAAACATTTCTGTGCACAGTCCTCGGTGGTATCCCTCCCTCTGGCTCATATTCCAGCCAATCTCCAGGTTTTGGTAGTCTTGGCCTATTCTATGCCCACTGGGAATCATGTGTCACAATGTCTCAGTGACCCGGTGGTTGACTTTCCGGGTTCTTCCAGCTTCCTTAGCTCTTTTATTGAAGTAGATCTTCTGTGGTAAAGTGCTCCCCTCTCCCCTGTATCCTAGAAGTGATTTCTAAGTAACTTCACATTTCCGTAAGTAGCTAGTCATCCTTTCTCTAACACTGTTCTCGTATGACATCTATGACTTGGTTGAATCCCATCCCAGCACCATACAGTTCCTAGGGATCAGGCACGGCCTTGGACCTATAGTCATTCTCAGGGGGACTTATCAGTCTCAGTCCAAAGGGGCCCTTTAGGTTTTCAGAGAAATGGACCCTTTCCAAATGCCCCGAGCACTCACCCTTCCAGACACATCTGATGTTTCAGAGTATTCCTGGTCTGAGAATCCTTTGCTCCTGTGTCCAACACTCTGTCTTCTGCATTAGAATTCAAGTGATTTGAGAGCAGAAGCCACATGCAATATCTATGTGTCATACCGTATTTATTATATGCAGTTTAATTCTATTCAGCTCCATTCTAGGTTGGATATGAGTAGAGAGAAAGTACTTGGTCTCTTACCCTGTGAACTGGCCCCTGATCCATTCTTTTATTGCTGACTTATATTTTGCTTGTAGCCATCAATTGTCCCCAGATCCCCTTTGTCATAAAGTTGCCTGACCGATTTACAAGCATTCTGCAATAAAATGCATTTCAGACATTTTATTTTGTCCTACATCATGCCATTTTTTGTTTATAATTATAAAAGCATATCCTGTTTCTGTAGGATAATCCTCCCAAACAGTTTAAACCTTTCTAAAATTTAATCCTCAAAACAATTCCCCCAATTTAGCTCAGTGGTTCCATTGCCTGCCTTGCAAGTGCAAGGACCCGAGTTCGATCTCTGGTACCAAAAAAAATAATTCCCCCAAATGAATATAATTATTATGTATCACAAATATATACTAATAAAACATAAATTAAAAATAAATCAAAATAGAAGTAAATTTTTTTTAAATCCTCCCTGTGCACCTGTAATATCCTATGACTTTAGATCCTTTCTAAATTTAATGAGAGCATTATCAAAATTACTTGACAGAAAATTGTAAAAATGATCATGAGAATATTGTTCAGACCATCAAAGCATGTGTTCAGTTTTTTAACTCATGGCAGGCTGTAGGCAGTGAGTTAGATTAGTTACCCCAGGACAATATGTCAACATGAGGAGGGTTAATCTAGAACTAGAAAGAGACACGTGAAATGGTTGATTAAAAGTCTGCTGTTTTCCGTATTGTCTCTTTTGGAGATGGGTGCACCAGGGAGCTTTTCAGACGTGTGGATTCAGTGGACCTTTATCACATACAAGTGTAGTTAACTTGAACAAGTTCAAGTCAGGTGTTTCTGTTTAACCACGTATTGTTCTTAGGAACAAGGGGACTATCTCCTTTTCATGATGAAATGTCTAAGACTCCTGTGTTTGCTACTTAGAAAAAAACAGAACTGTTTTTAAAAGTAAGAATGATCATGTTGAGGACCCAGTGAAAACATTCACTCGGCAGACATTTCCTGAGCACAGAGGGCACAGGCCAAGTTGTGCTGGTCTCTGAAGATGCTCTGGGAGCCACTGGCCTGAGCCTGGGCTCTTGGTGCTTATGCTTTGTGCAAAGGCCAGTCCCTGCCACGCATCAGGACATCAGAGTCCGGAGATCTGGATAATGTGAGATCATGGTGTGGGGTCAATTCCCTCATCTCTTCTCCTCCTCTTAGGCTTCTCAGGGAATGGGAGGCTGGCTTGCGATCTTGAGTCCCCTGAGAGAGCTCTTTCATAGGACCTTCCTTTCCCATCTATGTACAAAGACAGACGCAGAAACTTCTCTCTCTCTTTGTGGTAGAGGGCTGACTACACAGGAGGGAAATCTCTGCCTTCCTGTGCGGTAGCTGAATTAATTTTTGTAGCAAGGCTGAATGGGTGAATACATGGAAAACACTATGGCTTGGGAACTTGGCTCTTTGTGCTATGCTGACTTTCCACTTCTTTATTCTCCCCTTCCTGTTACTTTACAAGAGATAACACTTGTAAGATGCCCAGCTCAAATGAAGTCTCACATAGATAGCCATAAAGGGTTTCCTTTTTCCTTTGCATTTCCTGCTTCTTGGAACCTTAGTGCTTCCCCCATCCTGAAGTGGATGGGCAGCAAAGTTCATGGTCCTTGGGTTTCAGCTTGCTAGGCTCGCACTTATCCTAAAAGGGGCCCATTGTGTCCACAGCCCTGTTCTCTCAGCATTTCAACACCAATACCTGACTATCCAAGCCATTCCAGGAAATTGAACAATTCTGGAATGAGTAAAGAGAGATATGAAAATAAATTTGAGCAGAGTTTAGTTTTTTGCCTTTCCTTTTATTTAAAAGTAAATATCCAAAATACAGGAGCTTTCTTTATGCAATGCAACATGAAGCTATGGTGAGGTAATTTCAGCAACACTGAGAATTGGTCTTTGGACTTTCTGTGTCCCATGTAATCATGTGGTCCTGTACCATAAATTTAACAATTCAGCTTAGTGTTTACTTACTGTTATGTACAGATATCTTCAAGGACACCACCCTTTCTTCTTATGAGATTGATTTTTCTTCCAATTCAGATTCAAGTTGTTCAACCATTTGTTGAACAATTATGTTCTCACACCTCCTTGGTAATGGTTGTGTTCATTCCTTTTTGACAAGGAAATAAAAACTCAAAGAGAGCAAATAACTTGCTTGAGATTACACAGTTATAATTCAAATCCCAGTTTACTCATTCTAAATTCTGCTCTACTTTAACACAAGGGTACCTATTTTGTTTCCTTGGTAACCTTTCTTTTGTCCTATTATTGGCTACTGGGTGACTTTCTCAAGCAGCCATCAAAATCACGCTTGTAGGTATTTGGAAGCTTTAGCATTTTTGCAGCAGACAAGCATGGGTAGAAAGGATACAGTCATTCCTTCATGATTTCATTATCCATTTACGACACACCTATTGTCTAAGCACCTACTCTGTCTCCAAAAGGAACTAGGAGCTGAGGATGCTAAACTAAAGAAGGCTACCTGACCCCATCCCAAGAGTTTGTATTCTACGGAAAGAAGGAATGATAATCATGTAAAGAGATGAACACGCAGGGCTGGGGATTTAGCTCGGTGGTTCCGTGGCCTGCCTTGCAAGTGCAAGGTCTCCAGTTTGATCCCTGGTACCAATAATAATAATAATAATAATAAAGTATTCTTTTTAAAAAAAGAGATGAACATGCAAAATAGGTGCTTGTGGTCATGTGCCAAGGGCTCTGTATAAAATAGGGATGTGAGAAAGAATTTTTTTGTGACTGACAACTTGATTAAATGGGATGGACAGAGGAAAGTGGTATTTAAGTCAAGACCTGGAGGAGGAGTGGTTGCTAGTTATGGACCATTGTTGGGAAAAGCACTGCAGCCATCAGAAGAGAAAAAGAAAGGTTCGGAGTTTAAGACTTTTGTCTTGAGTTTTGTTCTGTGAGCCAGAGCTGCCAAGGGAGCCCAGGCAGAGGGAATGTGCAGTCTCCTGGACATGTAGTCTCCTACTGTAGTGACCAGCAGGTCTTCTAGAAGAAAAGCTATTGCACACCACAGGATTTAAGCTCTGAGAGCAGTAGGGAGGTTGAAAATGCCAAGAATGCTGTCTGAGTCTGGAACCACAAAAAGCTGAGGTGAACCCCAGAGCACTGGGGCCTCTCCCCATCTGCCCTGGCAGCAGCAGACAGCGTGAGTCCATCACTGTGCCACACCGCCAGTGGTAAGTCACAGCTGGTTATGGCTACATTCAGGGATTTGCTTCTTGGAGACAAAATAATTAACACTGGCAGGAGTTTGGTTGCATTAATTCACGGAAAGAAACACCCAGACACCCAAAGAAACATCCATAGTGGGAGAGCTACCCATATGTTACAGATTGGCTTAACATGGTTGAGGCATTAAATAAAAGAAGTCTGAGAAACAAAAGCCTTTATCAGCTTTATTAGCATTGAACTCTGAGGCTTCCACTGGGGCTGACACACTTAATTAAAGATGTTCTGGTCTAATTAGGTTTCATATCAAATATACAAATATGAGCTTTTAAAAATACTCACTGATTGGAGTTTGGATTCCCTCTGTTGCAAGTATTTTTATCTTAGAATACCGGGACCTGCTACCGTGAGACGTGCACTCTGTTAGAAAGTCCTACGTGGTGTAGAAGGAGTAAGCGTGATGTCCCTTTGAGCTGAATTTCTTTGCATCATGCGGAAGCTGGAGAAAGATATTTGTCTTTCTTCCTTTTTAAAAGAGTTCATCCAGAAATCCATTTTGGCCAGCTCTCAGACAGCCTCTCTGGCCTATTTATTTGGATATTATGAATTATTAATAATCATCACCACCTTTGACACCATCATCATCATCACCACTACACTTTACTGCAAGCCTTCAAATATATTAGTTGCTACTCTGTACTACCTAGTTTACTTATATGACCCCAAATCCACCCTTAAAGAAAAGCCCAGTGGTTCTCAAAGTGTGGTCCCTGAACCAGCACATCTGGGAACTGGTCAGAAATGAAAATTCTTGGACCCCAATCCGGACCACTGCAGTCAGAACTGGTGGGGCTGAAATCTGTGTTTCAACCTCCCCTCAGTGCACTCAGGTACAAGTTCAAGTTTAAGACTCAGTCTTATGTTTCCCCTACCCCAGATTCTTTCATCCCTAATAGACTCATTCACATGGTTAGAGACTTTGTAGTGGAGGAATCTATGATTTTGTAGTAAAAAAAAGTTTGGTGATCAAGATGAATGTAAACATGAAAACCTCTGGGGATGTTTGCTCATTTATTCACCTAAAACATGTCAGGAGAGGAAAGTAAACAAAGAGACTATTAAAGGCATTTACACATTTCTGTAAACAGCAGTGCACAGGTAAGCAAACACAGCACTTAACCTTGAGTTGTACTCCTTTGTGGAACTCTCAAGTTATGAAGAAATGGTCTTTTCAAAGAGTTTATGATCCAGCTTGGAGATGAGAGTAAGCACACATGCGAAGATAGAGGGAACTGACCCTGATGGGGTTTATTTTTTGTTGAGAAATATCACATGATTAATCTGAGCTGAGTTTGTTTTCTTCTACAATTGAGACAAAGAGGAGCATATCAAGGAAGAAGGAGCCCAACTCCACGTGTGTGTGTGTGTGTGTGTGTGTGTATGTGTGTGTGTGTGTATGTGTGTGTAGGCTCCAGGAACTATTTTACAGTGCTTCAATCAGGATGTTGGGAAGTGCATGAAATGTTGGGACGTATGAGCAGAGGCTCCTGTGGAAGAGTGGAGGAGATGATATGATGATTCAAATCAGGAAGTAGGGTGCAGAGAGGCGTTCTGGAGCGGGTAGTCAGGAAGTCTGCTGTGGAAGTTCTTACTCTCTAAGGATACAGATTAGGGGAGCAGAGTGTTGTGTACTTGGTACAGTAGTTACTGGAGTGCTTCATTCTTTCAATGGGCAGGTGCCATACTAGAAAATAGAAATATAGGTATTAATGAGAAATTATTACTTCCAGGAGTGATGTTAAAAATAAAAATATTCTGTGTCCCATTAAAATTTGTAGAGCACATGCAAGTAGCTGGAAAACCAGTGATTGTAGACATACGTGTCCATTTCTAAGGTGGATAAATACCCTGTTTCATGAGGATACCATGATTGACTCTTATTGTCCTGGTACCCTGTCCAGTTTACCCCCTTTTACTCTCAAAACTCTCCCTATTCACTTCCAAGGTTCACCTTGGAACAGGCTGTTGACCAGCCATTTTTATGTGCTTGCTCTTTCTTGGTAGCAATAGTGTTTTGAGAGCTTTATGAAGACACCCTAGAATGCAGTGAGAAAATGCCAGGTCTGATCAACTACCAGCGATTTGCTGTTAAATGGGCTGCAACAGCTTCTCTGGCACCCTGGGCCCTGTCATTTTCTCCTTCATCATACTGACCCACTTCCTGTGAGTGTGCACAAGATGATGAGGAGTTCTGAAGGACTTAGTGATCTTGTATTGTCCCTGCTGAGCTTGAAAAAGGGAAATAAATTCTACCACTTATGGCCTTGACTCACCTGTCTGAGTGCACTGGTTCCAGCAAAGGCTGGGACACCACAAATACTGCATTTCTCTTAAAAATGGTTTCCAGCCTGATCCAAAGCATTTTCAGATTAATGCACTGTTCAGAGGTTGCGCTGGCATCATCAGAAGAGGTAAATAGACCTCACTAAGATCACTCTTAAAACTACCAGCATGTAAAGCTATTTTGCACAAAAACATTTAATGCAGCTGTGTTTGTGCTGACAAAAAAACCGTGAAAACAACCTGATGGTTTATTAAGAAAGGAATATTGAATATAAAATCAAGAGCACTCTTAATAAAATAAAAGGTCACTCTTTTATTTTTTTTCTACTGTTTTTATCTCATATTCTTCTTTCTTAGAAGTTGCTGGCTATGTGATCCTGGGAAAATCGTCTCACCTCTATGTCATCCATCCATCCATCCTTCCATCCACCCAACCATATACCTACTCATCCATTCATCCTTCTATCTACCCACATGACTCAATCAGGCAACTCTTAAGACATATTTATCGAATATCTATGATGCCTAAGATATCCCTCTACTTCATGACATATAAACAGAAAATGATAATTCAGATAGACCAGTCTAGGACCAAAGGTGCTATTGGAATCCACAGGGCAGCACTCCACCCAGTCTTGTGAGTAGAGCTGCTAGGAAGTCTTTCTGGAAGGAGAAATCCCTGAGCTGAATTTTGAAGGAAAACCAGGTAAAGGAGAGAAGGAGGGCATCGTAGCAGGAGGTTGCTGCATGAGCAAAACTCAGAATCCACAGTCACATGGCATGCTCAGGATGGTGGAACTGCATGCAGGGTAGGAAGAGAGTGAAGCTAGAGCTGGGTAGTAAATAGATCACACAGGTTTTGCATCCCTCGCTAAGGTATGTGGACTTTATGCTCAGGATTTGAGGGATAGATAGCCAGTGAGAAACTTTTAGTAGGGGTCATGATCTGAATTGAATACTAGAATAAAATACAGCCCTTCTTGTAACATTCTAGGCTGGCATTGATATTAGCAAACATTTAAAAGTATTTTTCTTAATAATCCTTTAAAGATTTCAGAAGAATGTTATACTCATCACAGCCAAGAAAATGATGGAGAGATTTTGAAGTTAATACTCTCCACCATCCCAGCTTGATCCTTGAGACTACTCTGCAAGATAAGCTAACTCTCATTTCCAGGTATGCGCCTTTCAGTGCCTTTGTCATCTGAGTCATGCCTAAGCATGTACACAAACTTGTAAAATAGAGCTTTATTGTTGATTTCAAAAAGTAGAATTATACTCAAAGAACTATTTGGGAACTTTCTTTTTCTTTTCTTAAATTCTTTATTGGTATATTGTAGGTATACAACACAATTACATTTCTCATTGGGAATTGTAACTTTATATAATGCATCTTGGTTCTTATTTTTTCCCCATTCCTAGACCTCCCTTCACCCCCTCCACCCTTCCCTATTTACAAAGACTTTATTTCCATTTTTTCCATTTCTCAGCATTTTTCCTTTCCCTTCTTTCCTTTCCCCTGCCCCTCCCACTACCCCTTTGGACCTTTTCTTCCTATTTTGCATTATCAATTATTCATTCTAATCATTGGTACATTTTAGGTATACAATATAATGACATTCATCATTGGAAATTTGCACCTTTACATAATCTCTCTTGGTTCTTATTTTTCACCCTTGCCCAGCCCTCCCTTCAACCCCTCCATTCCTCCCTATTTACAAAGATTTTGTTCCTATTTTTCCATTTTCTCATATTAATCCCATTCCCTTCTATCCTTTTCCCTAGCCCTCCCCCTTTGCTCCTTTTCTTCCTATTTCACATTACCTATTATACATTTTAGTCCTTATTTACACTTTCAGTTTCTTACACCAGAGAAACTATTTGATATTTACACATGTGTGTCCTATTTATTTCACTTAAGAGTATCGCCTCAATGTGCATCCATTTAGCTATAAATGTCTCTAATTTCTCATTTTTTATGGCTGAGTAGTACTCCATGTTATAAAAACCCCCCACGTTTTCTTTATCCAGTCTCCAGTTGATGGGCATTTGGACTGTTTCCGAGTTTTAGCTATCACAAACTGTGCTGCTATGAACATGGGTGCACATATATCACTGTGGTATGATTCTTTTAATTCTTTGGGGAAGAGCCCCAGCAGTGGAATAGCTGGGTCAAATGGGACTTCCAGTCCTAGTTCTTTGAGGTATCTCCATACTGATTTCCACAGTGGTTGCACCAGTCTACACTCCCACCAGCAGTGGAGCAGGGTTCCTCTTTCCCCACAGCCCCGTCAGCATTTGTTATTGGTTGATTTCATGATAGCAGCCATTCTTTCTGGAGTGAGATGGAATCTCAGCATTGTTTTCATTTGCATCTCTCGAATGACCAGTGATGTTGAACATTTTTTTCGTGTATTTATTTGCTACTTCTATTTCTTTGTGTGAGAAATGTCTCTTCATTTCATATGCCCATTTTTGGATTGGGTCTTTAAATTTGGGAGGTTTGATCTTTTTAAGTTTTTTATAGATTCAAGATAGTAGACCTTTGTCTGAGAAAAAGCAGGTGAAGATTTTTTCCCACATTGTGAGTTGTCTCTTCATACTGCTGGTGGTTTCTCTTGCTGTGAAGAAGCCTTTTAATAAGAAGAGAGCCCACTTGTTGATTGTTCATGCTAGTTCACAGGCAACTGAGGTTTTATTCATAAAATCTTTTCCAACACTGATGTCTTCAAGAGTTCTACCTAACCTCTGTTCCAACTGGTTCAGTGTTTCTATTTTAATATTTACATCTTTAACCCATTTCGATTTTAGTTTAGTGCATGGTAAGAGATATAGGTCTAGTTTTTCAACTTTGGCAAGTTGAAACCCAATTTTTCCAGCACCATTTATTAAAGAGGCTATCTTTCTTCCAGTGAGGGTGTTTGGCTCCTTTATTGAAGATGAGATGGCTGAGTGTGTCTGGTGTTGTTTCTGCATCTTCTAATCTGTTCCACTGGTCCTCAGGCCTGTTTCTTTGCCAGTACCATGCTGTTTTATCACAGCAGCTTTGTAGTAGAGTTGCAAGTTGGGGATTGTGATACCCCCTGCCATGTCTCTGTTACCTAGAATTGCTTTTGCTATTCTGGGTCTCTTCTTGTTCCAAATGAATTTTTGGATTGTTTTCTCAAGGTCCATGAAGTATGCTGCTGGGATCTCAATTGGAATTGCAGTGAATCTATATAGCAGTTTTGGAAGTATGGCCATTTTCACTATATTAATCCTTCCTACCCAGGAGCAGGGGATGTCTGTCCATTTTCTGATACCATCTTCAATCTCTGTTTTCAGAGTGCTGTAGTTTTCAGAGAAGCAGTCTTTGATTTATTTTGTTAGGTTGATTCCTAGGTATTTCAGTTTTTTGGATGCTATTGTGAAAGGAATTTCTTGCCCTATTTCTCTCTCAGTGAGTCTGTCATTGGTGTAGAGGAAAGCCATTGATTTTTGTGTGTTGACCTTGTAACCAGCTACTTGACTGAATTTGGTTATTAAGTCTAGAAGACTTTTGGTGGAGTTCTTGGGATCATCTACATAGAGTATCATGTCATCTGCAAAGGATGACAATTTGACTTCTTCATTTCCTATCTTTATTCCTTTTATTTCTTTCTCTTGTCTAATTGCCGTGGCTAATGTTTCCAAAACTATATTGAACAGGAGTGGTGATAGTGGACATCCTTGTCTTATTCCTGATTTTAGTGTAAAGGATTTCAGTTTTTGACCATTTAGTATGATATTGGCTGTTGGTTTTTCATAGATAGCTTTTAACAGATGGAGGTAGAGACCATCTATTCCAATTGTTTGTTGGGTTTTTATCATAAATGTGTGTTGGATTTTGTTAAATGCTTTTTCTGCATCTATCGAGATGATCATATGGTTTTTGTCCATGGCTTTATTGATATAGTGTATTACATTGATTGATTTGCATATGTTGAACCATCCCTGCATCCCTGGGATGAATCCCACTTGGTCAGGGTGTATGATCTTCTTGATGATCTTCTGCATTCTATTTGCCAGTATCTTATTAAGGATTTTTGCATCTATGTTCATTAGTGAGATTGGCCTATGGTTCTCTTTTTCAGTTGGGTCTTTCTCTGCTTTGGAGATCAATGTGATGCTTGCTTCCAGGAATGAATTTGGGAGTATTGCTTCCTTTTCAATTTCATTGAAGAGTTTAAACAGTAGTGGCAGTAGTTCCTATCTAAATGTCTTGTAGAATTCAGCAGTGAAGCCATCAGGACCTGGGCTTTTCTTAGTTGGTATGTTTTTAATTACATTTTCAATTTCATTAGTTGATATTGGGTTGTTCAGAATTTTTAGGTCTTCTTCGTTCAACTTTGGTAATTCATATGTATCTAGGAATCTGTCCATTTCTTCTGTGTTTTCCATCTTATTTGTGTATAGGTTCCAGAAGTAGGTATTGATGATCTTCTGGAGTTCTGCTGGGTCCGTTGTAATTTCACCCTTTTCATTCCTAATTGCATGGATTTGGGCCTTTTCTTTCCTTTTTCTGATAAGGTTGGCTAAGGGTTTGTCAATTTTGTTGATTCTTTTGAAGAACCAACTCTTGGTTTCTTTGATTTTTTTGTATCGTTCTCTTACTCTCCATTGAATTGACTTCTCCTTTGATCTTTATAATTTCCTCCCTTGTATGAGCTTTGGGTTTGTCCTGCTCTTCTTTTTCTAGAAGCTTGAGGTTCAGCATCAGGTTGTTTAATTGGGCTCGTTCTGTTTTCCTAGTATGAGTATTTACTGCTATGAATTTCCCTCGTAAGACTGCTTTCATTGTGTCCCATAGATTCTGATATGTTGTATTGTCATTCTCATTTAATTGAAGGAACTGTCTGATTTCTTCTTTAATTTCCTCTGTGACCCATTGGTTATTCAGAAGTGTGTTGTTCAATTTCCACGTGTTTATGAAATTTTTGCATTTTCTTTTGCTATGGATCTCCAATGTCATTGCACTATGGTCTGATAATATACAGGGGATAACTTCAATTCCTTTGCACTTTCTTAAACATGTTCTATGCATGAGTATGTGGTCTATTTTTTAGAATGACCCATGTGCAGCTGAGAAGAATGTGTATTCTGATTTTGTGGGGTGGAAGACTCTGTAAACATCTGTTAAGTTCATTTGTTCAAGAGTTTGATTGAGTTTTAGTATTTCATTACTTATTTTCTGTCTAGTTGATCTATTTGTGACAGTGGGGTATTGAGGTCCCCCACTACAATTGTAGTAGTGTATTAGTGCACATATGACTTTTCATGTCCGTTAGTATTTGTTTTATATAGTTGGGCACACTAGTGTTTGGTGCATAGATATTTGTTTGTCATCTCTTCCTGTTGAATTGTTCCCTTTACAGGGATGAAGTGTCCTTCTTTGTCTTCCTTAATCAATGTTAGTTTGAAATCTACTTGTTCTGCCAAGAAGATAGCTACTCCTGCCTTTTTTCGGGTTCTCGTCACATGGAGTATTGTTTTCCGCCATTCAACTATCAGTCTATGCGTTTCATTTTGAATTAAGTGTGTTTCTTGTATGCAGCATATTGTTGGATTTTGCTTCTTGACCCATTCTGCCAGTCTATTTCTTTTGATTGGTGAATTGAGACCATTAACGTTGATGGTTATAACTGAAACGTACTGACTTATCATTCCATGACTTTTTCTTTTTGTTGGATTCTCCTCCTTTACATTTAATTTCTTGTCATGCCAGATAGGTTCATTCTGCTTTGCTTCCTGGGGTTGTGATCCTCAATGTCTGTTCCTAGGATATTGTGTAAAATTTTTTGGAGTGCCGGTTTGGTATTCATGAAGTTCCTAAGGTGCTCTTTGTCATGAAAGTATCTTATTTCTCCATCAATTTTGAAAGATAGTTTTGCAGGGTACATCAATCTGGGTTGGAGGCTGTTTTCTTTTAGGGCTTGGAATATGTCACTCCAAGCTCTTCTTGCCTTGATGGTTTGTGTTGAGAAGTCTGCTGTGATTCTGATGGGCTTTCCTTTGTATGTGATTTGTTTCTTTTCTCTAACTGCTTGTAGAACTTTGTTCTTCTGTTGAGTTTCTGGAATCTTAACTATTATATGCCTATGTGTAGATTTTTTTTGATCAAGGCTATTTGGAGTCCTATATGCCTCATTTATCTGTATGTCAAGTTCTTTTCCCCTGCTTGGGAAGTTTTCTGCCATTACTTCTGTGAAGAGTTTTTTTTTATGTCATCTGCACTCTTCCCTGTTTCTTCTTTGACTCCATTCAGTCTTATGTTATTCTTCTTTGCATCGTCTAGCAGCTGCTGGATTGATTTCTCATGTTCCCTTATAATTTTGAAGCAGTTTTTCTTTTCCTGGTCATTAATTGCAATCTTATGTTCTATATCTGAAATTCTGTCCTCACATTGGCTCATTCTGGTGTGTAGACTTTCAATGGAGTTTTTCATCTCCTGGAATTCTATTTGCATCTGTTTTATGGATTCCATTTGTTTCCTGTGTTGGGATTCCATCACGTTTCTCAACTCCTCTCTAGATTTATTAATCATGTCTTGCATTAGGAGCACAATCTCTCCTGTTATCTGAGATATTATTTCTGATTTCATTTTTTTCAGATCCCCTTTTGTTGCCAGTTCAGTGGGTCCAGGTGGCTGAGTATCAGAGTGTTCCATCTCATTTCCCTTTGGGGTTGCTGTAGGTGATCTGGAAGTCTGGTTTTGAGACTTACTGACATGTTTTCTCATTTTGACTTGGGGGGCGGTGGGGGGGAGGTACTGTTGGCGCCTGCACGGCTCAACTCCTCTGAGCTGGGAGAGGTGGGACAGGGGCCAGGAGTGGTGGTAGGGATGGTGGCTAGGAAGCCCTTCCCTCTGGGCCGGGAGTGGCAGGATGGATGATGGCCAGGAAGGCCCTTCCTCTGGGCAGGGAGTGGCAGGATAGATGGTGGCTGGCAACTTTCTTTCCTTGCTAGTGTGCCTCCAGATCCATAGAATTAGCTCTAAACCATTCTTTTCAATGATGACATATTTCATAGAGGTATACAAAGATTTTATATTCATTATTCCTTTCTTAATAAACCATCAGGTTGTTTTCAGGGTTATTTTTGTCAGCACAAACACAGCTGCATTAAATGTTTTTGTGCAAAATAGCTTTACATCCTGGTAGTTTTATTGTTATACAACTGCCAAAAATCACAGTTTACTGGATCCAAATGAATGTGCGTATTTTAATTTAATTTAATTTATTTATTTATTTTGGTACCAGGGATTGAACTTGGGTCCTTGCCCTTACAAGGCAGGTGGCAGAACCACTTAGCTAAATCCCTGGCCCCAAATTTTAATAGATTCAACCAAGTTACCATTCTAAGTGTCTGGGTCACTTGCTCTGTCTTCTGCAATGCCTGAGAGCATCTGATGACACAAGGGAGGGCCAGAGAAATGAAGCCAGGCTAGGGTGTGGCTGAGAGGAGAGCAGCACTCCATTGTGTATAAATGTCATGTTTTCTTTATCCATTCACCTGTTGGTGGGCATGCAGGCGGCTTCCAAGATTTAGCTATTATGATTTGTGCTGTTGTAAACATGGGTATGGACACATCATTGTGGTAGGATGTCTTTACCTCTTTTGGGACGGTACCTAGAAGGGGAATAGCTGGCTGAATGGAATTTCTAATTTTAGTTTATTTGAGGAATCTCCACACTGATTTCCATAGTGTTGTACTAGTTTACATTCCCACCAACAAATGTAGCAGGGGTTCTTTTTGCCCCACAGCCTCACTGGTGTTTGATATTATTTGATTTCTTTATGATAGCCATTGTTTCTGGGATGAGGCAGAATCTCAGTGTTGTTTTAATTTGCATTTTTCTAATGGCCAGAGATGTTGAACATCTTTTCATCTATTTATTGGCCATTTGTACTAATGCATAGTTTCTCTTATATGAGAAACTCAAAATATAAGTAAGGAGAAAAATAAAAGAGAGATGGCAGGAAATAGGGAGATGGATATTTTGCAAGTGCCAAGGGGACCTAGAGATGGAGGGAGGGGACAGCAAGGAGGGGAGGGGATGAAAACAGAACTGAGGTGTGTTATGCACATGCACCAAGTCCCCAAAAGGAATGTGATTATTATGTACTGCAAGCACGTGTTAACAAAATTCAAAATTAAAAGAGGAGACAGAGAAGGGTGGGTAGTAACAGATCTTTGTCTGCCATGGCTGTGAGTCCCACCTGTGTCATTGGGATGGCATCATCTAGGCTTGAGTACTGAGGGCCACTGCTGGCTTTCTTTAAACAGCAACTCCTTGACTTCTGGACAGTGATGTGGCAATGTTTTCCTTTGATCTCTTCACTATTTCTCCTCTGGCTCCCCCATCACCCTTCACTGATTCGTCACTAATTGGAGAATTTTCTTTCTCTGACCTTTACTCCAGCCTGGCTGGTGACCTGTGATGATTAAACAACTTACCAACAGCACAGTGCTGGGGGTGTGAATGGTGGAGATCCCCCTTTTGAAATAATAAGGGCTTTTCAAATAGCTCTGGATTTATTGAGGTGAACAACCATTTTAATTAGAGACCCATGGAAAATGTGGACTCAATATTTATGTGTTAGTTGTCTGGTTGGTTGGTTGAAGTTAAACACTAGTGATCAAGACATTATTTTGTTCTAGCCAGAGGCAAGAAAGTAAAAGATTCAACTGCATGCAAATCCCTTTAGAAATAAGTATGCTTTGGAGGTTTATTCACCATCTAGGATCACAGTGCATTTAATGTAACTCGTGGTAGTGTCTGTGCCTCTTGGAATGTCCATAGCAGGCACAGTTCCTCAAAACTCCTTCAGGTGTTCAGTAAAGGATTATTAAGAGGATGGGAAGTTACTGAGGAGCTGCACCTGGAAAGAGTTCATGACTCTGTTGTAGAAACATCATAAATGTGGGACATTGGAGCCTGACTGCCTTTGAAAATGTGTTCCAATATTCTTTTCAGGAAATATAACTGAATGAAGGATTGCTTTATTTGTTTAATATTTTTAAATGCATTTAAATTAAAGATCCAAATTTTATGTGTGTATAAATGTGAAATAGTCTAATTCTCTCCCTATAGATAACATCTATTGATATTTCTTTTCTTTTCTTTTTTGTATTTTTTGGTACTGGGGATCAAACTTGGGACCTTACACTTGCATGGCCAGTGCTGGAAACACTGAGGTAAATCCCTGGCTCAATTGACATTTCTTACAAGAATGCATTTATCTACTTGAAAAATGCAAGCAATTCAGAAAGACATGAAATGAAACTAAAATACCTCCCCTAGCCCTTGATCCTCTGCAGCAAAATAAACATTCTATAATGTACCTTTCTGGGGAAAAGAGTTCTACATGTGCTCATGTGTGTACATAGAGTTACTACATGCATATGTACATATATAGCTAAGATATGTATATGTGTATTCATAATGCCTACATAGATATAGTTACTATATATAGTTCTTCGAGCCTTGGTTCCCATGCCTACAATTTTGTTCCATTTTTGTAAAACAGGCTGATATTATCTCCTTGTTCTGGAGTAGCAGTGGGGACGAGAGTACAGTCTGCAGAGGAGGAATAAGCATCCCGGTGCATTGGGTGCTGACTAAATGGTAGCTGGTACTCTAAGGAATAACCTCAAATGCATCACCTCCCGTCCGCAGGCCGAGAAAGCTATCTGGTGTTCAACATCAGAGAAAGTGATATCAGAGAGGTTCAGGATGCAGGAACGCCACATAGCTTTGTGTCATTATGTCCTGGTTGTTACTAAGTAATAGTGGCTGCTCATAGATTTATCTTGCAGGAGATTCTGAGGCTGCCTGAAATCATTGCCCTGTGTATAGTGTCCGTCTACATTGCATACACTGGATCTTCTTAGTGAAACTGCTCTCATGTCCAATGTGGAGTGCAGGAGGAGAGAGTCAGGAATTAAATGAGGAAACCATAGGGGAGAGGTTTGGGCAGGTCTTTCTCCCAGCCCATCCTAGCTGCATCTCTTCCTGATGGCTCTCCAGGGTTTCAGAGTCTCTACCCATGGAGAGAGGCCATGTCTGATCTGTAGGGAACAGAGAAAGGGGATGTTACCAGAACCCCTGCAGTGAGTCCTGGTATCCTGTGAGCCATGACAGCGCAGGGCGAATTAATGAATAAAGACAGGAAATAAGACTTAGAGAAGAGGCTGAGCTTTGGGCCTGATCGGTGTTGCACTGGGCAGGAAGGATGAAGGCACCCCGAGATTGCCACACCTTTTATTCCGTACATTGGGAGTAACCAATCACTCAGAGATCGGTGATAATCCTAGGACAATGAGGAATTTACACTGATGAAGATCTTAGGTCCACAGGGAATTTACATTGATTAGGAATTTGTCCCTCCCCAGGTAAAATCTTTCCCTTACTACTCTGTTCTCAAGTAACCAGGATGCCTTCAGCTGATGTAATCCTGCCCTGAGTGTCACAGCATCAAGGGGTCACTGAAGTTCTAGCTGTGACCAGAGGCAAACATGGAGTTATATCTTGACATGTCATACCTTGAACGTAGGCAGGAAAAGTAGGCCTAATCATAATTTAATTGTGAATTGATTTTCCCCCCAAATTATGTAGAATTGCTCCTGACACTGATCAGTGTGTTTAATGACCCTATCCCCACCAGTGCCCTCTGCTTGCCTCCAATCTGGACTCCAAATTTGTTGGGTCAAAATTGGAAGGTTCATTCGAGAGGCCAAGTTTGGTTTTCCCCAAGGAGCAACCAGTTGCTTTCTGAGCAATAGTGGAGGAAGCTTTTCCTTCAATTTCTTTGATTCTCCTCACCCTGGCTTTGGGCATCCCTCGTCACTAATTTTTAACTAATGGGAGGACTTTCTTTCTCTCAAGGTTAGGTTGACCTTTATGCTGGCCCGACTGATGATGTGCAATTATTAACCAGCCTACTCACAAGACAAGGATGGGAGATGTGAACAAATAACCAGAAGCAATCTGCAAAGGACCCCAGCGAGGGGCAATTTCCAAAGGCTGCCCCAAGAGGAGAAGTAAAATAATGCTTACAGAAAGGCTTGGGAAATCAAATTCACATTGGAAATGGGTACTATTTTATTATTTTTCTTATAGGTTATTTAAAAATCATCTGTCCTCCTGATGCTTTGCAGGACAATTTCTTATTCTGAGGTCTTGACTCAAACATTATCTCTCAGAGATGCCTTTTCTGACACCCTATCTTGTTTTCCCCCCTCCTCTCATTGTCTATCATCCCCTCAGTCTTTTTCCTTTTATAGCACCTATCAGCAGCTTACTTAGCTAGCTATAGATGTTTTGAGTGTTTCATTGCCTATTTACTTTGTTTCCTCCACTTTAGATCCAGGGAAAGGGACCATGTCTGTTTGATTCACCATTCTATCCCCAATAACTAGCTTAATAGATGCTTAATAAATATCTGCTGAATGAATATTAGAAATAAAATGTGATGTAGCAGTAGCATTAGTGTGAGACTAAAATAAGTGCAACAATGAGTTCATGTCCTGGCTTAATGTCTTGTTAGTGGTGTGCTATTAGGAAAGTTACCATTGGCTAGGGATGTAGCTCAGTGGTAGATCTAGAAAGTGCAAAGCCCTGGGCATGATCTTCAGTGAAATATAAAAAGAAAAACAAATAGAAGGCAACCAGGAAAGTTACCTAACCACTCATGTATAAAAAGAGGAAAATAGAAGAGGAAGAGAGGAAATAATGAATATAAACCATTGTGTGCAGCGACTGAGGAAAAGTAAGGCCTTTACAAATATTAGCATTATGATGATTAGATATTAATTCATTCCTTTACTCATTCAACAATAACTGATAATGTGCTACACTCTGGTAGAGAGATTTTAATGAGGAGAGAACTGTGTGAGGCAGATTGCATTCCTTTTTCTTGCTGCCTCTTGCCTCTCTTCTTACTCCAAGCCTAGACCAACCCACCTGGCTCAAGAGCAGCTTTTGAGTTTCCTCCCAATGCAGAGTGGTCTCTTAATTCCTTCTTCCCCAAATAAGAGTGAATTGATTCCATGAAAAACTAGACCCAGAAATAAGATCAACTTCAGGCAACACTGAGAACTATGCTCTTGTTGACCACTGGTGAAAGTTCAGATGTGGGTGTGAGCTAAGGAGGAACATGAAAAAGGATGCTAAGCTAAGATTCACATCAATATTAAAGACTCACCGAACAAGTGCCTACTGCATGCCTGATAGAGTGCACTTAGGCTTTCTCATTTTTTTATTTCAAGTTTTTCAACCATCTTCTGAAATTAAGCAGGTACCCAATTTCCCTGTGCCTCCAAAGCCTGCTTGTTGTTGCACACCTGATCACATCCCCATCCTTCCAGATGGAGGCAATTGGCCCCTTTGAGCCCCAGAAGCTCTTTTCCATCTCTCTTGTTGGAATTCATGGGGACATGAGGACTTAAACTTTCAGTTCCCTGTTAGAATAAAACACACACAAAGAGAAAGAGATATGGTGACAATTCCACAATAAGGATCCTATAACTCTAGCTGTTATGTTTCCTATCCTTAAATCTATGAATATACCTGGGGCTTGTGTGACTGTCTTGTGCTGACCAGATCCACAAGGGATTATGATATAGACAAGGGCCCTTATGTTGATATGCTGTGGATAATTTCACTGCCACAGGTCAGGAGTACATGGTCTAGGTGTCCAGAGGCATCCTGGGTGCCCTCCCCTCCAAGGAACCTGCTACTATCTCTTGATTCCCCTTTGAATAAATGGCATCGGCACTTTTCCAACTGCTCCAGCCTGTAAGTGGGGACACATTCTTGGTACAGGTTTCTTTCTCACCCCATATATCCAGTCACTAAACTCCCCAAATCCAGCCATTTACATGTGTCTCAACCTGCCTCAGATTCCTCTGTCCTTCTCTCACTCGCTAAGTTCAGATTTTCTCACCCTTGCAACCTCCTTGCCATCTAAATCTCATCTTTCTCACTTCCTGTAGGCCTCTATACCTTATCAGAGTGATTGCTCCAGAATGCAGTTTGGGGATTAAGCCCCATCATGAACTTCTATTCAGCCTCTGGAATGAGCTCTTGTTCGTGTTTCTAAAAACAAAACAAAACAATCACACACACACAAAAACCAAGCCTGCAGATGAGTCTAGCAGTCTACTCCTAGTCCTATCTCACTTTTTAGCTGGTAAGGTGTCCAGCATCCAGATGGTTCTAGTCTGGGATGTTTCCCTCCCAAGGATACGGTTCTCTCTTTCTTCCCTGGTTACCACAAGTATAAACAATGGACTCCAAAAAAAAAACAACAACAATGGAGTCCAGTACCCAGTATGCTTATATTAGTTGGTTTTCTTATTGCTGGGACACTTACAACTGAAAGGAGAGGACTGATTTAGTTTATGGTTTCAGAGGGTTCAGTCCATGGTTGGCTGGCTCCAACATTATGGCAAAAAGACATGGCAGAGGAAAATTGCTCAACTCAAGTTGACCAGGAAGTAGAGGATAAGGGAACAGCATTAATGAGGAGACAGACCTTCCAAACACACACACAGTGACCCACCACCTCCAACTGGGCCCCACCTCCTAATAGCACATTTAACTACCAACATCAGTAGATTCATCCACTGATGACTATAGCCTCCCATGATCCAATCACTTTTTCATAAGTCTCATAATCCATCCAAGTGACAATTAAGCATAATTGTGACAACAATCTTCTGGAAGACTCTGGCAGCTCTCTATCTCGTCTGCCTCCCTGACATGGCAGACAGGAATTTGTGTCTGCAAGAGCTCATTATTAAAGTCCTTTGGGCTGAATCCTAGCTGAGAAGGATAAACAGAGGCTCTTCCTTGGCTTCTTGTTTCAGATAAGCTGGAGAATATTTTTAGCAGAAACATTATTATTATTTACCCTATTTTAAAATAATGAATTTATCTGGGCATGGTGGTGCACACCTGTAATCTAAGTGCTTTGGGAGACTGAGGCAGGAGGATTGCAAATTTCAGTTTAACTTAGGGAACTTAGATCACTTTAGTGATTCCCTATCTCAAAATAAAAAATTTAAAAAGGGCTGTGATGTAGATCAGTGCAAAGGTCTTGGATTAAATCCTCCCCACCTCCCAAAAAGAAAGAAAGAAAGAAAGAGAGAGAGAGAGAGAGAGAGAGAAAAGAAGGAAGGAAGGAGGGAGAGAGGGAGGGAGGGAAGGGAGGAAGGAAGGAAGGAAGGAGAAAAGACAAGAAATATGTTTGAAATTATTCCCAATAGCTTCAGAACCAAGATGTAACCTCAGTCTTCACGGCTATAACAGTTTCTTTCCATTCTCTGACCTTGATTCAAAAATAAGGAAACAAAAACATTTAATTAGTCATTTAAAACAACATAGGAACATGACCTTTAAATATCTTTCCCAATTTCTTCATGTTTACAAAGAACAGTTTAAGTGTTCCAGGAGGAATTCAGGGACTGGAGGAGACACTGACTCCATTCACCCACCAACACAGTGTGCCAGAATGTGTTTCAGTGTGGAGGAAAGAGAACAAGAGACAAGAATTCAGAGAGGCAGCCACCCAAAGAACACTGAAAATGTTCTTCATGTTTTTAAAGTTATAAAACATGACATGAGATTAAAAACAGGATAAAAGTCATTCAATGCCATAGTTAATGCCATGTTAACATGTAGTGGGCATGTCTTATTTGTCTCTCTATCTCCTCGTCCTTACTTTCTCCATCCCCTTAGAAAATCAAATCTTTATTTTTTTCTGGTAATTTCCCCGTTCTAACTTATGGTTTCCACGGAAATGTCCATGTTGTTCCGTGATCTTTATGCTGCTCCCTCTGCCCTCCACTGCAGCCACTGATGATGGCCCCAGAGGACAACGGGACCATCATGGGCTCCTCACAGTCCTTCCCCTGGACTTCTAAAATTGAGAAAGATTGCCTCTCTTTCCCAAGAATGCAGAGTATGAGATGAAAAAAATATTGTAAATGCTTACTACTCAGAGTTCTACAGGGTGGTAGATATTACTTTGTAGTGATCGTGAGTCAGCCAGCCTGCCTGGGTTTAATCTCTGGTGTTTCTGTTCAGCAGCAAGTGAGAAAAACATTTCACCTCTCTGTGCCTCAGTGTATTGATACAATGGAGTGGTCTCGAGGATTCAATTAGTTTGTAAAGGGCAAGTGCAGAGCTCAACAATGTGCATGCTGTTGGTACTACACAAATGTTTATCAGCAGGAGCAGCTGCTGCAGAAGTGGTAGAGGAAGGACGGAGCTCCAGTTAGTGAGATAATCCTGTTGGTGGCATTCATGTTCCTTGGTTCAAGTTCATTTCTCAGATCTTCTGGAGATCTGTCTTTCTTGGAGCTTGGACTCTCAACTTGCCTTGGATTCTGTGAGTCAGTGAATTCCATTTTTATCTTCTCTGGCTGAGCTGTTTTTAAACTTGCCACCAAGAGCCCAATAACTAACTTTATTGGGCACTTAGTGTGTTTAATCTAAATGAATCAATCATAAAAGTAATAAAATAAACACTCCTGACCATTAGTTAGAAATAACACTCTGACATTTTTGCATTGGATTTTACTCTTTATAATTATTATTACATAAAATGTGACAGATTATCATTGAAGCATCCTTTATTCCCCTCATTAGGCCCATTTCCCTTCCCTTCCTCAGAGCATCTTGGTGAGTGTCCTTCCTCCCATGATTTTGTACATTTATTACATAAGCGTGTCTCAGCAGCTGACAGGCGATACTAAAATGCATTGTGGAGCATCAGGCAGTACTCATTCTTCAGCAACTTGTTTTTGAAAACCAACATAGATATAATCCAGTTCTTTCATTTTAGATGTACATTTTCATTATTTGAATGTGACATAATTTGTCTATTTCCTTCCTCATGAGCACTTAGGTGTTTTATTTACCTATAAATGTATTTGTTTTACTCTCAAAAATGACCAACGTGTTAGTTGATTCCTTCTCATGGTGTGTGTGTGTGTGTGTGTGTGTGTGTGTACACTGCTATACAACACATGCTTTAGAGAAGTTGAGACACTGACCGGCCAGGCTTGGGCATCTTTAACATTACTGTCAAATTGCCAAGAGTCACATCCAGCAATAGGGCATGCACGGTCCCTCCAACATTTGGGATTATGAAAATGCCAATCTTTTGAAGGAAAGTGATATTTTAGAGTTCTTTCAATGACATTTCCTTGGTAAGTAGAACAGTTGAGGAACTTCTCATGTGTCTTTTGATTATTCCTAGTTGTTTTTCTAACAACCAAAGGCATGTAACTTTTGCTAATTTTTCCATTGCGTTATTTGCCTCTTCCTTATCGTATCAGTTAGGGTTCATTAGAGGAGTAGATCTCATATAATATAAATGATATATAAAGGATTTACTAAGCAGACTTGCAATGGCCACCTGTGAAATCAGGGGTGGAAGAATACAAAAGGGCCATCTGTGTGCTGGAGAGCAAGAGGATCCAGTTGAAATTTGAAGACCTGGAGCTCACTCCAGAGTCCAGTTCAACTCTGTATGGAGAAGCTAAAGTTTGTATTGGAAATCTAAAGGGCCTGGAGACCAGTGTCTAAAGGCAATGGCAAAGGCTGGAGCTCCTCTGAAGAAGAGACATCCTTCTTCTTTCCTTCTTCATTCTTTCTAGCTCACAAGCCTACTGGTTGGTGCTGCCGATATCCAGGATGGGTCTTCCCCGGTCAGTATGCAGCCTACAGGTCATTCATCCACAGACACACCCAGAACTGTTGTTCACTAATCTGATAGGTTCTTCTTAACCCATTTGGGTTGACACATCAGTAGCAGTTCTTTGTACATTCTGATACTAAGCACTAGCCAGTTAAATGTGTTCTTCATTTCACACTTGTATGATATCTTTAGTTATATGGAAACTGATAATTTGGTCGTAGCAAAAATTTACAGTCTGTTTTTTTATCACTGATGTTTTTTGATGTCTCATGAAGAAATTCCATATTACTGAGTTGTACATATATTCTTATAAATTTCCTTCTTGTTAAAATTTTGGGTGGGATTTTTATATTTTATATATTTGCTCAATCTATTTTTATGGCCTAATGTAAGGATTTAATTTTATTTTCTTTCTATATGATTAGCATTTATAGCAGCACATTTTAACCATCAGTCTTCCCTTTCCTCATCCATTGGTGACATCAATCCTTGTTATACTGAGTGGCTATGTCCATGTGACGCTAGTCTTCATTTTCCCATCCACCCCACAGCACTTCCTTCCATGTTTTCACTACCTGCCTCTGAGTGAGTCATTCTTAATTGCTAGTGTTTAAATATCATGTGGGAATGTATTTGTGGTGGCTTTTTAATTTATCTGTAAATTTTTTGACATTTGGGAAATTTATAGTGATTGTTTCTAACAGTATGGTAGAAGTGATGTACAGTGTCTTTCAATGCTAGGTCCCAGAATGAGATAGAGCTTTTGTCTGGCACTCTCTTGGAACACTTACTTTGGAACCCAGCTGCCGTGCTGAGAAGAAGCACAACAGCCACACAGAGAGGATATGTGTCCATGTTGCACTATCAAGAGCCCAAGTGTGGCTGAGCCAGTGATCAGTACCAAGCGCTGTGAGGTGACAGGGGACCCTCAGATGATTCCAGCCCCTCCAGCTCTGCTGTGCCTGTGCCTCTTGGAGCAGAGATGGGAGGTTCCATCAAGAACCTCCTAAATAGCAGGTGTCTGAGCAAAACCACACCCTGTTGTCTGCATTCACTTAGACTTGAAATGATTTTTGCGCACAGCATATGTTGCAACAGCATTTTCTCCTTATCCTTCTTCACAACTGTCTTTGCTATTCTGGAATCTTTCTCCTTCAATGTAAATTGTAGGACTTGTTTGTCAACTTCCATGGAAAACCATGTTGGGATTTTTTTTTTTTTTTTTTTTGGGGGTACCGGGGATCGAACTTGTGACCCTGTGTTGGGATTTTAATTGTAATTGTATTAAATTTATTGATTAATTTGGAGGGACTTGAATTCTTAATTTAATTCTTTAATTTAATTTAATTTTTTAATTTTTAAAATTTATTTTTCCCACTTTTAATATAGTTTATTTTTTCATGTGTAAATTTTTAGATTTCTCAGTGGTTTTAATACACTCTCCCTATAAGTCTTACATATTTTAATAACTTCATTCCTTAATAATAATCAAGTACTTTTTCTATATTTTCTTGCCTCCTTCCCTCCCTCCTTCTTCCTTCCCTCCCTTCTTTCCTTCCTTCCTTCCTTTCATCCTTTTTTCCTTCCTTTTTTGTTTTGAGGATTGAACCTGGGACCTTCACATTGAGCTATGTCCCTAGCCTTGTCAAATAAAAAGTTTTTTTAAAACTTTTGAGACAGGGGGCCAGGGATTTAGTTCAGTGGTGCTGTCGCCTGCCTCTCAAGTGCAAGATCCCCAGGTCGATCCCTGGTACAAAAAAAAAATTGAGACAGAGTCTCTTTAAGTTGCCCAGGCTAAGCTTGAACTTGATGACATTAACACCTAACATATACCTCATCCCTCAACTTGAGACAACCAAAATTAACTCTAGATATTGCTTTTTTTTCCCTTTTATTGGTACATTTTAGGTATACAATATAATGACATTCATCACTGGAAATGTGCACCTTTACATACTCTCTTGGTTCTTATTTTTCCCCCTTCCCCTGCCCTCCCTTCAATCCCTCCATCCCTCCCTATTTACAAAGACTTGGTTTCCTTTTTTGCATTTTCTCATACTAACTCCATTCCCTTCTTTCCTTTTCCCTACCCCTCCCACTTCCCCTTCCCCTTTGCCCCTTTTCTTTCTGTTTCATATTATCTATTACACTTTCAGTTTCTCACACCAGAGAAACTATTCGGTATTTACACATGTGTGTCCTATGTATTTCCCTTAAAAGTATTGCCTCAATCTCCTTGTATTTCTGTGATAAAAATCTTCTTGATCACAGCCTTGTTTTCTGCTATAGAGCAGCAGAATTCTCTCCGTAATGCATGATGTCTGAGTTAGCTGAAATACTGATGACAGTTGAAAACCAATCACCAATGACTTGCTGATTCTTTTTGGTTCTCTATTGGAATCTAAATCTTGTAGCAGGTTTCCAGGTCAACTTGGATCTCTTTCTGGGATGTTAAAATCGATCAGTGTATAGTTGTGCTTGGGTCATTCCCTCCTGTGTGCAACTTCCCATCAGTTCTCTACCTTGATAAGCCTTCGCTCAGGTCTACCTTTTTACTAGAGTTCAAAGTGGGGGATATTATGAATCTATCATTTTCTTCTTCATTTAAGAAAGATGAGAGTCCTTATGAAAAGAACTTTCCTTCTCCTCTCTCTCCTCCTCTCTCTTCTTTTTCATTTAAATTTGCCTTGAGATAAAATTTATTAGTAACTTGGGTTTTTTCCCCCTCTATTTTCTGGTTTTTAAAATGATGAGTTCGTTTTGTTGCATCCTGCAGATGTTGCCAGTATTTTTAAAATACCAATTTAAAGCCATAGGCTTTAACGGATCACTGTGTTTCCATCAAGGACAGGGAGTCAGACTGCCTTGTCTTTGGGTGGCGGAGGTCCCTCCAGGAGGGCTCCGGAGTCCCTCTGATGCCCTCCCTGGAGCTTTCACTTCCCGCTGGTCTCAAGGTCATCTGATGTGTTTCCTCCATAGTTCTGAGCCTAGCTATTTCTGCAAGAAGCAGGTGCTTCCTCTAAGTGGGAAGCGGTGTTGGCACGGGGAGCTCTTTTTTGGGGGTTGACATCACATACAGGTGTTTTCATCAGTGCCTCTAGAGAAACATTTTTAAGAAAAAAAGTACTTTGTAAGGTGATGCGGACAATAAAAATGCTTGAAAAAAAAAATCCGCGTTTGTGGTTCATTTTGACCTTAGGAACTATGCATTTGAATCTGATCATCAGGTTATTTTGTTTTAGTTACTTGAAATCATTTCACCTTGATAATATCATATGTTACAGTTACATTCATGGTTTGTTTAGTTTTGAGTTTTAAAGTTCATTTTCTTATTCTGATTGAAATTGTAAATACAATTTGATTAGACATTTGCATGGTTTCCAAGGCATAAAAAACAAAGGATATTCAGAGGAATCTGGGTTTCCACCCTGATCCCGAATGTGTCTATGTTTTTGTAATTTTTAATGAATGCATGTGATACTCATGCGCTTCTTAAGTCAAAGGGAGTATACTGTGCATGCTTTTCTTCTTTTTGTATTTTTAAAATTAACCATAGTCTCTGATGGTCGCTGCATATTTATAATTGTATTCCTTTTCATAGGTGCATATTAGTGCATATTATTTCACTTGGAGTGGGCACTCTACTTTATGCAACTATGTACTGGTGGATATTTGCATCCTCTCTAGGTTTTTACTACAATAAATAGTGCTTCAATGACTACTTTTTTCATATCATGTGCTTTTTTTTTTTGTCAGAGTGTCTTTGGAATTCCCAAGTGAGGTTTTAAATTTCTCCACAGAGAATTTGCATCATCTAAAAGTTCTAGCAAGTATTAAATGCCCTATTTTACCTCCTTAGTATAGTATGTATCTGTATGCACACTGCAAGAGTCCTGAAGGGCTTTTCCCCTTCTGGTGTCCCCTGCTTTGTGCCAGTCCTCAGGGCTGGCCTGTGACGATTCCCTTGGGCATTTGACAAATCCCTTCGGTGTGCAGGGGCTCCCTGCGTGTCTTCCTCTGAGAGCCCTGATTCCCCTTATCTACAATTCACCTTCAGATCTTTGACACTGCTCTTGAGATTGTCCTGTTGCCCACTTTTTGCCTGTAGCTGCAATATAGGACATTTATATCACAAAAATGGTAAAGGGCATTTTGCATTGACCGACAAGGTCCACCTGTCCTGTGCAGCTGTGGCCAGTCCTAGGGCTCTGGGTCTGAAATCTGTCTGCTGTTCCTCCCCTTCTCCCATCTCCCAGGCCTTGTCCCTCTTTCTCCTTCCCCAAACCAGCAGCCTCCTTCCTGCCTCAAGGCCTTTGCACCAGCAGCTCTTTTCACCTGAGATGTTGCTCTCAGAGCATTCTCTTGTGCTGGCTCTGTCTTGCTCCAGATGTGGCTCCAATGCCGGCATTGCAGAGAGGACCCCCAGAGCTTCCCGTTAAAGCACCCGACTGCAGCTGCCCTCCACCGTCTCACCCAGCCTTATTGTACTAAGATTTGTACAGCAAGTACTAAGTACGAAGACTTGCCCTCTAGTGTAATGTGACAGCTCATTCACGGCTGTATCCCTGGCTGCTACAACTCTGCTGAGCACAGAGCAGCTATATAATAGATCCTTGTAGAGTGAAAGGTAAGCCAGCCATGCATGGTGCCCACAGTGGATGCACCTGTGTGCTGAGGGTCGGAAGAGGGCCAGCATCCCAGGCTTCTGCACTGAGTGACCCCATGCGTCTGCATAATGGTCCTCTCCCTGCACTGCTTTATCTAATCCTCACGTGTGCCATCCAGAGCAGCTAGCAGCTGTCCCATTGCACAGAGCGGGAGGAGACTGCTAAGCCATTTGCTAAGTGCTCTTCCGCAACCGGTACCTGAGCCAGCCAGCGGCTGCTCCCGACTGCACAGCCAGGATCCCAGCATCCTCTGCAGATTACTTCCTTCCTGCTCTGGCTGTGGGTGCAGAAGGCTGAGTTTAAATAAAGTGAGTGGTTTCTGCAGAGCGCAGTACCCAGAGAGTCAGTTTTCCAGAGGCTTAATGTAAAATGAAATTCAAAGACCAAGTCTGAGGCAAGATGGAAACAGATGAAACAGCAAAGAGCTCATTCTGAAGGATTTTTAGTGAGAAGAGGGAGAGGAAGCCCTGGGCCCGGCGGGAGGAAGCAGCCTCTCTGAGCCTCCCAAACTCCCTCCCCACCTCCTCCCAGAGGGCAGGGGTTGAGCTCCTGTTTGGGGGTTGCCCTGACCCAAGTTTTATTTTCTTAATAAATCTGGGTTCAAATTCTCAGACACAATAAATATTTGGAGACAAAAGTAGAATTCAGTCAAACTGGTGGGTAAACATCTATTCTTCAATTGCCAAATTGCCAGTTAACTAAACTTCTTCCCTTAACAAAGTCTGTTTGGGTCTCTGTAGATGGAGGGGTTGCGGGAGCCGTTTCATGTGCACTTTGTAATTTTATGATGTTCTTAAAATGTTGCTCTCCATCTCAGTGGGAACTGGAAACAAAATCACCGATTCCTTCTCTGCCTCCTAGCCCCTTCCCCTGGAGATATCTTTAGCTCTCTGATTTATTTTCCTTTTAATAAAGTATTGAATGCCATTTTCCCTAATTATTCCTCACTGAATGTACTCCTTAAGTCCCCCTTTTTCAAATAAAAAGAATAAAACGGACCATGTAATAGGACAATGGTTCCATCACTACTGATAATTATACATTTTGTTCTCATTGTAATTGCCCTGGTTTGAACTGTGCTTATTTTAGCAGAAAGCGTTCATTATTTTATCAACAACTGGCAGACCCCGCTGGTATTTACTGACTTTTCTTTAACCAAAACAAGGATTATAGCTCCTATCCATGGCTCAGCTGCTAAATCTTCGCTAAGAAATTTGGGAACCCCTTCTGAATGAAACCCAGTACAAAGCTTTAAGCACTCTTTGCAACTGAGTTGTATTAAATGATAGACAAAAAAAGCCCTCCGAAGAATTGGTGCTTAATTACAACTTAATTAGCATAATTATGCATGCTAATAGCATCTCAAATGAATAGCAGTTGTCAGGAGGTTGGGACCATCTGTAAGAATGTCGGATTAATACATCATTTTTTATTTCTAACAACGCTGTAACTCTTTCCCTGAAAGTGATTTTCATTAATCAAGTTCATTTTTATTATATAGAAAATTTGGCATTTTTCATTATGGGCCATTATCTGTTTCCCCATGCAGCCCTAACACAATACTAATGAGCCCCTGTGTGGCCCGTCTGCACTGACAGTGGAGGTACAGGTGTATTATTTTAATTGTTACAAACAGCACATTGCACCTTCAGAGTAGCGGAGTTCAAAACTCCCAGCACCCGCATTTCTACTTGGTACCTCCCCAGGGCCTAGTACAATTTTCAGAGCTTTCTGAAAAACATACATGTTTGTGGTTACAAAGAAGCTGTTTAAAGAGAAAGAGGCCCACGTTTACCTGCGGCACGGATGCTGTTTTGCTGAGAATCCCTTTTGTGCAAACAGAAAGCTTCAGGGCCCAGATGAGGTGTGGATCTGAACCCGGAGCCCTGGCTGGGAGGAGGAAGGCGGGCGCCTAGCTCCCCAGAGTGGGGATGCGGGGAGCATCACTCTTTGCTAAACATGGTCATAAAGCTGCAGGGGGTACGGGTGTCTTCGTGGTGCTTGGTCCCATGAAACGCCCCAAATGGCAGTCTGGAAATGCACATCTGGATCCTGCTCCACCCCCAGCCTCTGCAGGGGCCTGAGGATACCAACAGGCTGTCCGGACCAGGCTGCCTTCACCTCTTGACTCTGGCTCGAAGTCATCTTCAGGGCTTATACCTGCTCCATCCTCCCCTGCTGCAAACACCTCATAGGCTCTCCCCAGAACACCCCTGCATGCTCTTTGCATGTGGCTATCTTCAGAGGAGCCGCACCTGTTCCCACATTCGTACCCCACTGAAGCCCAGGGCTATGGCCTAGACTCCCTGGGGAGGGCAGCCCCGGGAGACATCTGCCCCAGCCCCACGAGGATGCAAATGAAATGGCCACAGCTGTGTCCCAGGCCTGGCTCCTGGGCAGCAGCAGAGGTGAGTCACGGGCCTCACAAAGGAGCCCCTGGTCCAGAGTGCATGTGGGGCCACTCTTTACCATTACAGCTGCAGGGCTGCCAGGGGTCCCCAGGGGCCAGTAGTGCGGGTCGCTCCTGTGCACCTGCAGCTGGGAAGGGGTGTGCGGGACAGCAGGGCTCCAGCTCAGTGGGGCCAGCGAGGATGAGACAGCTGTGGACCCCTCAGGACCTGCCCCAAGGGTGAGCCTGGTGCTTGGAGCAGAGACGTGCCTGGAACAAGCACATGCCAAGGCAAATGGTGGTTATTTACTGCCCCCGCCGCCCACTTGCTAAGTCTGCTGTCACATAATTTAGCCTTAAATCTTGCCCCTGCCTTTATAAGCTATGTGACTCTGGACAGTTCCTAGGTCTCTCTATGTCTTTGTTACCCTGTAAAATGAGGGGAGCTCTACCTACTTTGGAAATGTTTAAAAAATCACCAAGCACCTGGAACAACACAGGCAATAGGGACCCGGGAAGTGATAGTTGTTAATGGCATTTCCATTCCCTGGAAACCAGGGACCAGTTCGAGGCCGCTCCATTTCCAAGTGGGTGGTGTTTGTGACCCCTACCTGTTTGTATTGCCATGGTGTTAAACACTGATTTTGTTTTTTTCTCTTTTCCTTCCTCCCTTCCTCCCTTCCTCCCTCCCTCTTTCCCTCTTTCCCTTTTTTCCTTGGTGCTAGAGATTGAACCCAGGGCCTTCCCACTGAACTACATCCCTAGACATTTCTCCCTAAGTTGCTAAATTATCCAGGCTGGGTTCGAACCTGTGATCCTCCTGCCTCAGCCTCTAGAGCACTGAGATTACAGCCGTGCTTCACGTCATTGACATAGTTAAACACTAGACAGTTTTGAAGGCAAAGGCTTGCTTCTGCCCTCAGGACATGTGCGGTGCTTGCAGTTTTCCTTCCTGCAGAATTTGCAGGCTGGCAGGGGCAGGGGCAGTGGCTCAGAGCCCAAGCATGCTTTAGGGCTCAGGGGTCCCCCCATCCTGCCAACCCCTGGGCAGCAGGCTCTTCTGATTAGTGGAAAAAATAGGAGATTACAGAACAGTGAACTGGGCTTGTGTGTGAACCTAGGTCAGGAGATTCGGGGGCAGTTTGTGACCACTACCGCTAGGGTTTCGCATTCCTGAATCTGTGCATTGTGTTTTCAACAGAAGAAAGGACAGCAGAGAAAGAAGCCTGCTGTCCATGCTGTGGCCTAGAGGGAGCTATCTTCGGGAGGAGGCTACAGGCTCGAGGTGGGGAGGGCGTGGGCATGGTGGGGTACACACACCCGTCAGCCTGGAAGAGCCCTTCGGGGTTCCTTCTGAACCACCCCGTTTCTTGTCCAGTCCTGTAGCTGGGAGACACACCCCCTTGCTGCTTTCCCTGTTTCACTCTGTCTCAAAAGACTAAAACTCCTCCTTCGAAGGGAGCATGCTCTTGTTGGTCTTGTTCCTGGCGCTGGAATGATCCGGGGCAGACAGAGACAAGCTGAATGTTCTAAAAGGGCAAAATCAACTTAGAACCAAGACACAACTTTGTAAGATTCCACCTGGGAGGGAGGGGCAGGTGGGGTGCAAGCTGGATGCCATCCCAACAACTTAGCCAGACCCTGTCTCAAACCAGAAAAATAAAAGGGGCTGGGGATGTAGCTCAGTGGTAGAGTGCCCCTGGGTTCAATGCCCAGGTCTGCTTTCTTTTGGTTTTAGTTGACTGATTTAGGTCTTTAAAAATTTTGTTTACTTGTGCATGTTTGTCGCGTATAATGTTTACATTCATTTCAGGGAGTACATATGTACCTAGGTACACAGACATAGCATATCTTAATTCTTTTTATTCCCCACTCTCCAACCCTCCCTTTTACCTCCCTCTGTCTCTAGATCGCCTTCTGATTTACAAAAGCTCTATCTCCCTGTCTCTTGTCATTGATCTTTTATTTTGTTTATTAAAAAATAATTTATACTTTGGGTTTCTCATAGAAGGGAAACTATGCAATATTTAAACTTGCACGTCTCATTTATTTCACTTAACATTATGGACTCAAGGTGCATCCGCGGTCCTTCAAACGACTCAAGTTTACCCTTCTTTATAACAGAGTAGTACTCCACCGTGTGTGCTCACCACATTTTCTTTATCCATTCACTTGTTGATGGGCACTTCTAAGCTTTAGCTGATATGAATTTTGCTGCTCTAAACATGGATATGCAGGGATCAGTGTGACATGATGTCTTTAACTCTTTGGGGAAGACACCTAGAAGGGCAATGGCCGGCTCAAGTGGAATTTCTAGTTTCTATTCTTTGAGGAGTCTCCATACTGATCTCCACAGTGGTTGTACTGGTTTACATGCCCACCAGCAGTGTGGAAGGGCTCCTTTCCCCGCAGCCTGGCCAGCATTTGTTGTTATTTGATGTCTTGACGATGGCCATTTTTTCCGGAGTCAGCCCCATCTCAGTGTTGCCTTGCTTTGCATTTCTTGAATGGCCAGCGATGTTGAGCATTTTTCATGTATTGGCCACGGGTACAGATCTGCTTGGCTTATTTCTTCTGGCCGCTGGGTTGGGTCCGTGGGGAAGCTGCTCCCGCGCCTCCCACCGCTGGGTTGGGCAGAGAACCGTGCCCTCCCTGGGGCGCTTCTTATCTGCGTCCCCTAAGAGTTCCCTAGTGTCATTCCCACGGCCCTCGGGCCGGGTCTTCCAACTCGGAGCACAGTTTCCAGGGTGGAGCTAACTCTGCTCAAACTCTCGGGCCTGGCGCGGGCGGGGCAGCCAGGCGTTGCTCACCCGCTCCCTACAGAGCAATCAAATCCTTTCATGCGCGGTGCTATCGCTGCAAATTAATATTAGATCTGATTTTGAAATAAGCCTAATGAGGATGACTTTTGGGGGCCTGTGTTTTTTGCTGTATCTGCATAAAACCCGTTATCAGCTTGACACACAAAGTTAAAAATACGAGTTCTGCCCTTCCGCTTGCCGGTGGCTTCTCATCTGGCAGGCAGGGAGGGACCACAGCTGGAGGCCATCCGGGGTCTCAGTCATTTGCTGCTTTTACGGGTCCAGTGCTGCACCAGAGACCTCGGGGCTGTGGGCTGTGGGGGACTCCAGCAGCACTGTCGTCTGGGTGGCATCCCTGGGGCTGGGCCTGGCCATTGTGGGTGGCCACCTTGCATGTCTCCCACAAGCCTCTGGCTCCTTCTGTCTTCTTAGCTACAACATCACCTCTGATGTTTTCTGCATGCCTCTTATATTCACAGAGCGGAGTCAGCAGTGTGGGCCAGAGCCAAAACTGAGTGGGAAGTGGCTTAACTAAGAGGTCCTGGTTCAAGATCTCTCCTGACCCTCATTTCCCACACATGATTTTCTCTCTGCTTGGAATGCCTTCCCTCAGTCTTCCTTTACCAAGTGACAAACTCCTATCCATCTCACAAAACTCCGATGAAATAACCCACCCTTTTATTCCCCTTTATTCTTTTCAGAGATTGGCTTCTAACTGTAGGCACTCAAGACATTTGGACATCCCTCTATTAAAATGATATCTGGTGATTTTTAAATGTAGGTGCATGATGCCCTGACCTTCGATGTCTGGTATGGCAACCAGCAACCACCTGGTTATTTTGGTAGAAATTTAAATCATTAAAATTGAACACATTAGTAAATTCAGTTCCTCTGTTGCCTTGGTGACAGTTCAAGTGCACAACCGTGCCTGCTTACTGGACAACACGAGGGTCAACTCCCCACCACCTCAGGGTGCTGTGCAGAGCGGTGCCGGCCCAGAGAGCTTGCTCTTTGGGGTTTGCCACTCATTTTCTCTGGGCCCAAGTCAACTCTCTTCCAGGTGGAAGCAGCAAGAGTTTGGCCCGCTCACCTCTGTACCGCCAAGGCCTCGAATAGTTTCACTGAGACAGTGGCTCCCGGAGGGCCTCAGAGCTGTCACTGGATGCTTCATTCATTTGCTGAGTATCTATCTGGCCATTCCCACTCTTTGCTGAACACTGAAGGTCTGTGACTGGCCCCGAAGGCCAAGGGGATGGTGTCCTAGCTCTGTATCACTTCCTAGCCAGGAGCGGATAGGTCTGCTGTGAAGTTCTTGGGAGTTCTTCCGATGTCTTGATACTGGTGCTCACGATGGCCCTTTTTTGGCAGATAATAAGGTATCCTTTCTTTGCATCCTGCTGAAATGTAGTCTGATGGTGGGGACTGCAGCAACTATTTTGTGGCATGAGGTGATAAGTGAAAGCATCCTAAAAAGCCAGCAGATAACAGAGAAAGCTGGTGCACGCTGTTGTGGAGACTTTCTATCAGCCCTGGACCACACCCACCTGCAGACTTCTTGTTGTATGAAGCCAAACTGCATGGCTGTTTTTAAAAATATTAGTAGCTGGGTTTTACGTACCTTGCAGTCAAAGGCAATTCCACCACACACAGATGGAATGGGTGGAAACCCCAGCCCTTCCCAACCTAAAGACGATGAGGATTCTTCTCCAAAGCACAGCGCTTGGAACCTGCAGTTATGAGGATGGGACGAATGAGGACTGTGACCTTTCTGAGCGAACTGTGAGAGGATTAGGGAGACTGAGCCCCAGGAGGGTGGGATGCAGTTCCCAGATGTAGCCAGCGTGGGGCTCTGTCTCACTCTCCCGGAAGCCCTTACGTTCCTGTGGGGGCAGCATCTCCACACCTGCTTCTCACAGACTCCCCACCCCTGTCCCCAAGCCATCCCTGTAGGGACACTGGACGGTGCCCTGGCCCAGCCTGAGGCCCAGCCTAGGACGACTGGGAACTGCTCCGGGTGCCTTTGGTGTCTTTCACTTTGTGAGTTTCTCCTACTGTGCTTTTGACTTCCCTTAGACAGTGAAGTTTGTTTTTCCACAGTCCCGGCATTGAACCAGGGCTTTCACACTGAGCTATGTCCCCAGCCCATTTTTTATTTTTAAGTTTGAAACAGGGTCTTGCTAAGTAGCTAAATTGCCTGGGTGGGGCTGGAACTTTCGACCCTCCTGGCTCAGTCTCCCACAGTGCTGGGATTGCAGGTGTGCACCATGGTGCCCAGCAAGTGAAGTGAAGTTTGTCCACCTGGGAAGACAAGGGTAGCATGGCTTCTAGCTCAGCCAGGCCTCACTGTGTGAATGCTGAATATTTAAGTGCATGGACAGGATGTCTGCTGTGTGCTTGTCATCTGGGTAAATAAAATCACTTGCTGAGATGGAAGGAAAAGGGAGAATTCAGTGGGAATGTCACACTCTGTCTCTGCAGCCTGCTCTGCTTTGACCATGAGGTTTAGAAGCCCCGGGACCGGAATCAGCTATAACAGCAAATGGACAGAGAGCTAGGTTTCAATCAGCACACTCCCGATTTGCCAGGATTTTGAGTAATAAATTGCTAGCTAATAAATTTCCCATCGCTTGCTTTGTAAATGCCAGAGAAGGGCCTGGACGTTCCGTGTAGATTTAATTACACATTTAGTGTTCCTGTAATTTTGAATTAATTACATGCCAAACAGATTTATGTTCTATGTACTTAATAAACCTCCGTAAGTGCCCTTTTTAGCAATCAATTGGTATTTAGGACCGGTTTGTTTTTAAAAAATAATGGTTCACATCGCTGGGTCTTGTTGTTCGTTCCATATGTTTGGGTGTTGATAGAATTAGAGGCGCCAGATGTTGATACTGAAGCGAACGCAGACGCTGGTAGAGAGTGGGGTTCTGGTGCAGGGGAGCCTGTGTTTGGGCTTCAGAGAGCCGAAGCAGTGGGTTCATCAGAGGCCAGGGTTCCATCTGGGGCAGGGATGCGGTGGGAGCGCTTTGGGGTAGCAATGCACCCTTGGGAGGTGGAATGTCCTTCCGTGCCCGCCAGGGTACTGCCCTTCCGGTGGGCCTGTCCTGTCTGTCTCTGGGGAGGCTTCCTCCCAGGCTCCTCGGGAGTCTGGATGGAGTTTATTGAGCATCTACTCTGTGCGTGCCTTGTGTGGAGGCCTCTGGGCACCGCCTCAGAGAGGGGTGCACGGCCTGGATCGACGGTGTTTCACAGGCCTGGGTTTGAGTCATCCCCATGCCCGGGGCACCCCTGCTGTGGGTGTATGTCTGTATTTATGAGTGTACACACACACATTTGATACTTTGAAAGAGACCACCGTGACATAATTAACGACAGTATGTTGTTCTAATTGTTGTGTTTGATTATTGTTGTTAAACTCTTCCTGCCTAATGCACAGATTAAGCCCCGTCCTAGGTGTGCATTTACAGGAAAAGCATAGATCGTGGAGGCTCTGTCCCACCCTTGTCCCCAGGTTCCCCAAGGATGGGGCCACCATACCTGGTGTCTGAGGCTCCTAATGAAGTGCTCGAGCCAGGTTGGTTTTCTGTTGTCATTTAGCCTGGAAGCTTAGCCTGCTGGGAAATACCAACGGGCTCCGGTTGAGGCCCCCTTGCTGGCACACAGACAGCTGCTGCCTTCTTTGGAGGCAAATCAGGCACAAGGTGCTGGTACCACAGGGACTGACCCACGCCCCTGACCTCAGCTAACCTTAGCTGCTTCCAAAGGCCACTTTCCCCTTGTCACCCTGGGGCTGAATTCCACAGGGCATTGGAGCATGGTACTCGGGAGCCATGGCCTGTCTTGGGTGTGCACCCTGACCCCAGCAAGCAGCCCAGGACTTCCAGCCAAGCCCCTCTGGGCAGCGACATTGCCACAGGAAGAAAGCCTGGGTCTGGGTGGGAGAGGTTGTGCTGTCCCCCCAAGTGGAGACGCCAGGGGGATGAGGAACAGAGGGTGCCTGTGGACTGGAGAAGCAGGTTGGCATGGAAATTCGCCTGGGTTCTCCCTCCACATGCGGAGCCTGTTGTCTCTCCTGGGAGAGGTCACAAGCTGGTCCACAGCATAGCTGAGCGATGCTGCGCTTCACCAAGATCCCCTCCATTCACTGAGCAGCCCCTCTTCGGACGCCTGCTGACTCTTACTGAAGACGCAGCAGGGAGTCTTTCCCTGACTGCCTGATACCCTCCCCAAGGAGGGTTTGACCTGAGCTATGCTAGATAAAGGGGGAAGCTGGGCATGGTGGTGCCCACCTATAATTCTAGCACTCTGGTGGCTGAAGCAGGAGGATTGCACATTCCAGCTCAGCCTGGGCAACTTAGCAATGTACTGAGACAAAAAACAAAACAAAAACAGGCTGCGGATGGAGCTCAGTATGAAGGCCCTGGGTTCAATCCCCAGTGCTGAAAGAAAGAAAGAAAGAAAGAAAGAAACTAACTTGCTCTTTTTCCTGCTTCCCTCTTTATCTGAAAACCCACCCAGACCCATGGAGTTAAGCGGTAACGTCGCATGCAGCCATCATTATTGCTAGATAACTGACTGCGGATCTGGAGTGAAACAAAGGTGGTTACAGAATGGTAAAGTCAATTATCATTTATTAGTGGTAGTTACAGAGCATAGCAGAGCAATTTATAAATTGAATTTTTAAATTGAACAGCTTTCTATTTATATTTTTAAAGGCAGGAGACAGGCTATACAGAATAACGCGTGTGACATTTAGCTGGTGACATGACCCCTGTGTGTTTGAGATTCTTTTGAAATGAGTTCTTAATTAGGTCACCTTTACAATACACCTTTACAGTGCACCTTGTTCCTTTGAAGGAACCGCTAAATGTGCTAATTATCTGCGGTCCGACTTGAGCGAAGACATCCAGCACCTGTGAACGCTGTGCACTCTGTCCCCACCCATGTGGGTGTCTGTAGAGAGAAATGAGCAATGCAAGACTTTTTTTTTTTTTTTTTTTTTTTTTTGGTACCGGGAGATTGAATTCAGAACCTTGAGCTTGCTAGGCAGGCAGAAGCACCACTGAGCTAAATCCCTGGCCCTGAGCAACACAAGAAAGAGGATGGAAAAGATAGCTGGGGGAAGACCCGGCAGTGCATGCCAACCTCCAGAGACTTTATCACCAGGGAGGCCATTTATCTGGCCCGGAAATGGAGAGAGACTGGTGAAAAATAAGGAAAATCAGCACTGACATTAGAGGTCCATTTCATCAGACAGTGGTTTAGGCTCTGCTGACTTTTGAAAGCGATTTTATCTTTGAGTCAGGGGACTAAGATGCCAGGAAGAGGAGGTAAACAAAACAAGACATGTCAGGCACCACCTCCCTACGATGATGGTAATTACTGTGCCCTGCAACAGGAGTAATAAAAGTTTAAGAAGAGAGACCTAGCTTATTATCCTGATTGGCTACAGCTCCATAACTCACGACAGGCCAGGGGAGGAGCTTTCATTTTTGTTTCTAACGCTGAGTTATTGAGTGGACTAAGAAGTTTGCAAACAGGCTGGTCTCCCTTCGCGTGGCCAATCTTCTTTCCTGTGATGTCACAGCTCTCGAGAGCCCTGCTCCTCTGTCCCACGTCACAGCCTCACCTTCTGGGCCCGAGCCAGAGGAAAGGTGTCCTCTGTCCCTCTTTTTCTCCCTTCCTTCTCCCTCTCTCCCTTCCTTCCTTCTTCCCTTCCTTCCTATCTTCTCTTTTTGTAATTTTTAATTTTATTTTTTGGTGGTACTAGAGATTGAACCTAAGGTTTTCTCTTCACACATCCCCAGTTCTTTACTTTACTTTATCTTTTATTTTGAGACAGAATCTCAGCATGCCACCCAGTTGCCCAGGCTGGACTCAACCTTGGGGTCCTCCTTCCTCAGCCTGCCAGAGTGCTGGGATGACAGGCATGAACCAGCATGCTGGGGTCTTATTTAATGAGCTCATTCTCACTAAGTCGGTTCTGTTCCAGGGGCCCGCCTGTCAAACACGACAGCCGTGTCTCCTCTCACTGGTCCACTCAGTTATGCACAGCACAAATCAGGCTGCTATTTCACTCCCTTCCTTCACCCGGGTGTTCAGGGCCTCAGGAATGTCAAGCGGTTTGCACAGATGCTGCCTCTTGCATGATGAACCTGGGGGTGAGCTCACAGCTGGAATTCCTGTGGACCCTCTGTCTGCTCAGTGCCCCATTCTGCTCTGCAGTCTTCAGCCTGCCTTTCCCTCTCTGTTTCCCTTCGGCACATCTCTCAAGATAGAGCCCTGATGAGATTTTCTTTAGGAGCCGATCCTCACATTGCTTACAAAATGAGTGCAGACCATGGACACCATCCTAACCCAAGCCCACGGGCAGGAATGGGGCTGGAGAGGCAAGATTGTGCATGGACACTGGAGATTGCCAGGGTTCTCCACAGTATTCCTGCTGGGAACAACGGGACAGGCCACGTGGGGACGATTCCGTCTCACTCTAAAAAATGAGAACAAACAAGACAGAAAACCCATCCTCTCTCCCAACACCCCACTTCTAGCCTCGTCAGCCCACTCTGCCTGACTTGGAATTTTTTGGCCCCAATTAAACCTTTGTGCCTGTTCACAGATCAGCTGGGCCCTCTGCGGAGGGACGGGTTGAGAGACAACTTTATGCATTGTGTCTGTGTTCCGTGATTGGGTCTAGAGTCCATCCCCTGGAATAAGAAAAATAGCCACGGGGGAGAACAAAACCACCATTTAAAACCCTGCACAGCCACTCCACCCACCACGGACAGGGCTGACATTTGGGAAGGGTCGAGGCTGAAGGCACTGGAGGCTGACACCCCCAGCCTAGGCTTCGGCTGAGAAACATGTCCTCCTCCACTGCTCTGCTCATTTCCAGCCAAACTTCCTGCATGGGAGTTAAATATTTAAAGCTGCAGTCAACAGATCTTGGATGGGAAGTGGGGAAACCCGATCCTGTCTACCACGCCTTCCATGTGCCGGGGTCAACCTGGTCCACACTTCAGAGTAAGATCACCAGTACGTGTCCCAGAAGGAAGAAGGAAGGAAGGAAGGAAGGCAGGAAGGAAGGCAGGAAGGAAGGCAGGCAGCCTTCTGGGCGGGTGGGCAGGCCTGAGGAAGGTCACCACCCAGTGAGTGGCACCCACTGCCAGTTTCCGGTCTGACTCCTGAGTGAAGGATATGGAAGGAATCACTGGGCGTCGAGTCTAAGCAGCTGGCTACTTTCCATCCAGGATGGAAACGTGTGAACAGGTGTGTTCTGAGAATGCTGGCTCTGCCAAGGTCTGTGCTAGGTTTAGGGAATACAAAGCTTAGAAGATACAACCCCTACCCTGCAAAAAGTGTGCTTTCATAGGACAAGGTAATGTATGTGCCAACCTGGAACCATGGAAGCTAATCAAGATGTCTACGAAGTGCTATGGGGGTTAAAAAGATGAATCTGTTAGTTCAACGATAGAAGCACCTACTGTGGGAGAAGCAAGGCTTCTCTTACGGGCTGAACATTGTTGGATCTTGACGGTGAGTAAGAGCCTTCTAGGTAAAGACATGAGTAAGGATAGGGGAGCATGTTCTTGGCAGAGCAAAGTCGAGGGCAAAGGTGTACAGGTAGCCAGTGTGGCTAAGGAGCGGGAGAAAGCCCCCGGGTTTCTGGACTCGGACATAACCACAGGCCAGGGCTTCGTAGACCAAAGAAAACCTTTCAAATCTCAGCCTAGCTGGGACTGGTTCTGAGCTGTGTTCACTTAGAGAATGGGAGGTCCTTGTAGCTGCCCCACCCCGAGGGAGCCTCGTTTCTCCTCTCACAAATGCGCCACGTCTTACCACACTCCGAGTCCCACCCTACACAGGGAAGGCGAGATTCCCCATCAGGGTGGGGGAGCCGAACCCGTTGCCACCTGTTACCTTGGCTTTGAAGCTGATTTGTCTTTCTTGACAATCTGGACAGGCAGGGCCGAGCGAGGTTCTTCGGCAGTATGCATGGTAACTGAGCTCTGCTACAGTAAGGCTCAGCAATCAGAATGGTGTAGGTCCTGCCCTTGGGGTGGCAAAAATGGAGCAGTTGTAAGCAGTGAATTGTGGGCCAGTACTATGGGGAAGGGTCACATGAACCCAACCCAGGAGGTCAATTTCTGGCTGAGCTGAGCATCTCCCTTTCATGGGTAGAATAGTGCTCCTAGTATGACCTCAAGCCTTGATTAAAAGATCCCTTTATTCAACTCCAATAAAACAACATTTTAATAGTATAAAAATTGAGCTGGGGCTGGGGCTGCAGTTGGGGCTCAGTGCAGTGCCTAGCATATGCAAATCCCCTGGGTTCAAGTTCCAGAACCACAAAAATGGAAAATAAAAAGAAAAACCTTTTTATGACATAAAATTGATTTTGAAAATAATCTTGTTTTTCCTACTCTATATTCTTCCTTTGAGGAAAAACTCATCATCTAAGCACACTGGCGTTTACAGAGTATCTCTTCTGTGTATTCCTCACATGAACTCCATAAAGGCCACAGCAGACATTGCTAAACCTGTTACATGGGGAGAAAATTCAAATCCACTGCTGCCTGCAACTGATTTTGTCTCTGTTCTAGTTCTCCTCGTTCCTCAGAAGGCGTGGGGTGGCTAGTGGGGTCTGGAGGAGGATGTAAATCTGGTAAGGATCTGAACATGGTCGAAAATCCTACTCAAAAATATGATTGGGTGCCTGGCCTGGAGGGTCTAGGGCTACGAGACCTTCCTTTCCTTGCTGAGATGCTGCAGCTGCTAGGGACTCATTTGTCTGTAGGGGAAAGTGTGTCTCGGGTCCCCTAAGAGATGAGATGTTCTGCAATTGCGCTGCCTTCTCCCTACAAAGAGAGGCTGGTGGGATGGGGGTCCTGGGCCAGCTTTGGACCCCATGCAGTCCCCCCATGTGGAGTCCTCACTGGGTTTAGTCTTGTCCTCAGAAATTACCTCCAATTACAGTGGTCCCTCGGTTCACAAACTTAATTCGTTCCACGATTCTGGGGAAGATGGCAGCGTCGTGTTTGTCACCTGATGCAGAGTTCACAACCAGAAGCAAAATTTGCCCAACACTTCTGTTTGCGAACTGAATTATTTGCAAACAGAAGCATTCATGAACTGAGGCATTGCTGTAGTCAGTACTGGACCGAGGGAGGCTCCTCAAGACTTGGGAAATTGGTTTTTTTGACTAATATTCATCCCAAGCATCAGTACCTTGTCCTCTGCCCATGAAGAAAGAAACGCTCCAAACAAATTATTTCTTTTCTGAAGCACAGCTGCTCTTGACTCGGTTTTGAGCTCTTCCCAGTCCATGCCAATTCTTTGTGCTCACCCTTTGTCTGTTCTCTGAGAGGCTGCACCCACAGACCATCATACCCTGGGACTCTACCCCAGGTTGCGTAGGGCTGCACTGTGTTTGGAGATCCCGGAAGATGATGGCTCCAGTTACTGCCACTTCTCCCTGGATCCAAGCCTCAAGGCAGAGTTCACACACACTTCCATCCCATTTCACAAGGCCTAAAGCTTCTGTCCTGTTGTACCTGGGTCTATAACGGAGAACAAGGAAGGAGGGCCCAGAAATTCCCTCCTTTCTAAGTCTCTCTCCTCTGCCCACCAGTATGTAGTTCTTAGCTGGATATAAACATCCAGAAGGCATTGAAAAGTTGGGTCACCTTTTTTCCTATTTGGACATAAGGTGCTGATGGTTTTATTGGAGTTATGGGCCTTTAAACTACTCTGTGATGCATTTCCATAGGAAAGTAACCCCGAAGTGAAATTGCTTCCCTTTGTGTAGGAATCACAAATCCCTGGCTCTTCCTGGGCTGGTTCTACCAGAATCGAGATTGTTCCCAGATCCTGTGCTGGCTGAGTCAGCTGGGTGGGAGAGGACAAAGTGAAGGGCAGCATTCTGTGCTGTAGGATGGCCCTAGGCAAACACGGTGTGGTTCCCTAGACACAAGCCCTTCAGATGTGGCTACCTTGTTTATGCAGCGAGATGAGGGATTTTGCATAAAGGTTTGGGGCTGGAGACTATCCTCTGGGAGGAAGGCCAGCTTCCCAGACACCAAGCTGTACTGGACAGCAGAGGTTACCACTGCTAACCACAGATCTAGGGTCTGAGTGTAGTAGTCAGGCTCTCCTTGGAGTTGTCTTTTACTTTCTCTTTAACAAGGTTTGCCAGCATATGGGCAAGTTAGGAGGAGGGCAGGAGAGTTCAGCAGGCTCTGGTGTCCTGTGACTGGATTAAAGTCTTCGTTTCATCTGTGTTAGCTTCATGACTTTGAGCACTTGATTTCATTTCTATCTGCCTCAGTTTCCTCTCTCTGAAAAACAGGAATAACATTGCTTACTTTTGATAGGCTGAAATGCCCCTCCAGAGAAACCTATGTCTCAGAACCAGGTGCCCCTGGGGATAGTTCCAGCTACGTATGAAGCTGAGGCAAGATGATCACTTGATTCTGAGAGTTTGAGTCTGTCCTAGGGAACATGAGGAGACCTTGTCTTAAAAAAATTATTAAAAAAGAAATCAGTGCCCTAATTCCTAGAACCTGTAAATGTTAGCTTATGTTGTGATTAATTTGAAGATTTTGAGATGAGATGATGACTGTGGATTCTCCAGGTGGGTAGTTAGTGTCACAACAAGGGTCCTTCTAAGAAGGGAGCTGAGGGAGGTTTCACAGACTCACAGAAAAGAAGAGAATGTGAAGCTGGAGATGAAACAGGGAGATTTAAAGATACTGCTTTGGAGACTGGAGTGATGTTAGCATGAGCTGAGGAATGACAGCAGCCACAGAGGTGGTAAGAAGTGAGGAATAGATTCTTCCTAGAGCTTCCAGAAAGTACAGGCTCTGCTGATGCCCTCTTCTCATCCCAGGAGACTGATATTTGGCTTCCAGCATCATCACAGATTTCTATCGTTTGCAGCTGCCATATTTGTGGTAACTTGTTATAGCAGCTACATGAAACTAATACCTACCTTGACAGTGTTATTGGGAGGATTTAACAACATAGTGCATGTAAAACATTTTGCAGCATCCTTGGTTTTCATAGTAAGCCTTCACTAAGTATTAGCAAGTGTTATTCTAGCTTTCCTTGGGACAGTGGGAATGGACAGAAGGTTCCAGTGAGTGTCCTGGCCATGTCACATTGACTTGCAAGCTCAAGTTGAACTTCTCATTACTCTTGGAGAAAGGAGTTGAGTGGATCCTGCCCTGCTCTCCTGGAGTTGTGCAGATCAAATGAGTTAATGCCATGAAAAAGCTTTGCACGTCACTGGGTAAACTGTTAAGCTGTGGTCACAAAGGCCAGGAGCAAACAGAGGCAGCATCAGAGAGGGCTGGGCTGGGGGTTTATTCTTCTGGCACTGTGAGGTGAGATCATCTGTCTCAGCTTTTGTTCCTGCTTTTCTGAGCTCATTTGCTGGTTTTCCCCTAATCCTAGCCCCTTCATCACCGAGTGGAGCCCCAGATGACTAATCTCTAACTCTCCCAGCCAGCTCTGAGCTGTCTCCATGGGGCACATTTCTTCTTGTTTCTATTTTTAAGAGGCACAAACAAAAATAAAAACAAATGCCAAAATGTACTAATCTTAAAAATGATTTATAGTGCCTAGCATCGAGATTAGGTCAATAGACCCCAATTTAACTTTACAGAGAGTTTGAGATGTTCCCGATGTGTTTTTATTTTAGTCCAGAGACCCAGGAGACCCAGCACCAGGATGTCAACTTAGGTGGAACAAGTCAGCCCTTGTCAAGTGCTTGAAAGTGGTGAATTCATCTGTAAAGATACCCAGCCTCCCAGGAAATGTGTTGTTTTAGCCTGAGTAGGCAAAGGAAAACACACGGGAAGGAAATAAGCCACGTCTGCCCATCATTTGCTTTGTCTTTTACCGATGTTTCCTTGGGATCTCTCTGCCTGAGATGGTCAAAGTCATACTTTATGCCAACAGCCCATTCCTGGGGGCCCTGGCAGATTCCTCTAGGTCATTTTTTCAACCTTGCTTGTTCACTGCAAAATAAGGAACCTCATTCATCCGAATTCATTCACGTAAAGAGTTTGCTGAAAACCCACCACCTTCCAGGCACTATGTTAGGCACGGGAAGTGATGCTGAATGTGGGTATCTGGAGTTGCCAGTCTAGTGGAGTGGCAACGTGAGCCAGCTGGTGACAGGACACTGACAGCTTGCAAGAGTGCTAGGCAGGGTCAGCTTGTGCTGGCAGCATGTCCCTTGGGGGGAGTTTGCTCTGGGGTGGTGCAATAGAATCAAGTCTGTGGGAGGAGGAGGAGGGATCGGTTGACCCAAAAGAGAGGGAAGATATTAGAGTCACAGAGAATAGCATGTGCGGAGGTCCCAAGGTGACAACGATGTGACAGACAGGAAGAACCAAGAGGAAGCAAGCATGGAGGCGAGGAGAGAGAAGAGAAGGGCTTGAAGTGGGGCTAACTGAGAAGAAGCAGGGGCCACAGTGGCCGACTGACTGGCTATCTTAGGGAGACCACTGTTGGAGGAAGAAAGACTTTATCTCCCCGGTGCTGCTGTGCTGAGGTGCACGGCCGAGAGCCTTCCCTGGGCCTGTCCATGTCCACCTGGTGTTCATCAAGGCAGGGTCATCAGATAGCTGGGCCTCTGAGTGGTGCCTGCTCTGAGCCTCCTTCTGGCCTGGTTCATCCATGGGGTTTGGCCTCCACTTTCCTGCTGCTCTAAGTCTTTATTCTGACCCCATACATCTCACTTGTGCCTTGAACCCCACTCTGCTCTGGTATGTTTCTTTCATTCAACAAATATTTACTGAGGACTAATCACGTGGCAGGCAGCAGGCGAGGCCCCACGGATGCTCTGCTGAGCTGAGGGAGGCCAGTACCTGCTGCTCCAAGGCCTTCCACAGTGCATGGCAATGCCCTCCCCATCATGGGGCAGCCTAAGTCCCAGCTCTGTCCCAGCCCCATCCTCAGGCTTCTTGGCTGCGTAGTCCCACAGTTCAGGGTGGAGCTGAGCCACTAAAAGTATCTTTCTGAGATTCCCACCCTGTCTTGTGACCCCAGGTGAGAAAGGCCGTCTTTCTGTTCTTCTCCTCCAGGCAGCAAGTCTCCTGAAGGAGCATAAGGACCTTCGACCACAGCCTGGGAGTGTATTCCCACATGCCAAAGCTAACGAACTGTTGCTGGGATGGTTAATGCTCTGTGAAATCAGTCATTAATTGTAGAAAGAACTGTTTTCAGAGACATCGAGGCAGTTAGGAGCTGTGTATGATGGTAGTAGCAGAACAAACACACTGCTGCCCATTCGTCACGAGTGGAAAAGCCAGCAAGGTGACTTGGAAGTTGTCCTCTGACAAGGAGTGGTCTCGGGCTGCTGGGTCCCTGCAGTTCCTGCAGCCACACTCCGGACTCCCTGGCGACACACACCGGAAGTCAGCAGTGTGCACTTTGGGACAGAAGGGAGGGCTCGCCTTCCAGTGGTCAGCAGAAGGAGGCAGCATCGGATAATGGATAACGCTGCTTTCAGGCAGAAGCTGCTCCTGTTGCTGGTGGCTTCCGAACTGCAGTCCTGGGCACCTCTGAAGGCAGGGAGGTGTCTCCTGGTAGTCTCTGGGCTGGCTCCGGGGGTGATGGTTCTGTGACTTGCTCCCCCTTAGGTCTGTTTCTGGGGAGAATTTTAAATAAACTGGCTTTATTAGTAGTTTATCCAGAACCTGTTCGTTCCCTGGCTCTGGGTCTAATGCAAGTTTGCTCCTAGCAGGCCATTCTATTAGTGGCATTAAGAGAGGCTGATAATCTCTCTCTGAGCTGCCTCCACTCATTCCCTCCTTCCACCCTCGGTCTCCCAGCTATTTCTGGTGCCCTCGGGAGTGCATTGGGTGAATGCTGGAGGATGGCCTCCAGGCCCCTGCCTGCCTCTTCCTCACTTCATCCTCAGCCTGGACCTAGACCCGGATGGGAATAAAAGCCACCCCCATCCCGCACTGGGCCTGTGCTCACAGGCTCTTGAGAGGGAGAGGGAGAGGGAGAGGGAGAGAGAGAGAGCCATAAAAGAATTCTAGGGGGCCAGGGATGTAGCTCAGTGGTGCCATGCCTGCCTGGCAAGTGCAAGGTCCTGAGTTTGATCCCTGGTACCTGGAAAAAAAAAGAATTCTAAAGCAGCTGAAGAGCAGGACCATTACTGTCTTTTGCAAAGATCAACTAGGTCACGATAAGGAAGGGTCAGGATGCAGGCTGATTTATAGTACTGATTTGTAGGGTTGGAATTGCCCTGGTGATCAACAACTTGGAGTTAGCAGAATGCATTTTGGTCAAGAATGTGGAATCTTATGCAGCATTTAATAATTATTAAAATTTATGCTTATTGACATGGAAACTGCCTATGGCTTATTTTTGAGTCAGAAAAAAGTGGCAGCCAAATACGATTTCATTTATGGAAAGCAGGTATGTGTGTGGGCACATGCGTGTGCAAATGAGCTAGTCCCTACTGACATATCCCAACACGTTAACACAGGTGATTCTGAGAGATCAAAGAGGACTTGGAAATTTCTTCTGCTTTCAAAAAGAATCTGAATTTATTGCAATGAGCATATCTCCATTTTATAATAAGCAAATAGATTTTATTTTATATTTCATTGAAATCTGTTCTATTTTACTCACGGTAATAAAAAGACAACCTATCAAAATTTTTTAAAGGCATTTCCATAATTTGCCTTCAGTGGCCAAATTAAAACCCAATACTACTAGAAAAGTGAAACTTTTAGATTTAGAAAATAATAAAATCTCCATAGAATTTTAAAGGTTATATTGTAAGCATTGAACAATAAATGGCTTGCAAAATTTTCTGGATTATGTCATAAATCAAATCCAAATATCAGTTGGACAATGTCAGAGGGAATAGACTCGGTGGAGGCCTGTGCAGCAACAGCCAGGGGAGAAAACGTTCTTGAGGTGACGTCAATGACATATACCACCACAGGGGTGATTCTTGGCCAAAAAAATTTGGGAATTTGTGACATGACTGAAAATGTCATTTTCCATTTTCTTTTTCCATTTAATTTTGATTTCTCTTGAATTTGTGCCTCTTCCAGATTCAGCCATGCCCTTTCCTGGTAATCTTTCATCACGTCTCTAAATGTTGGGGGACTTCTGCTTGGCCCTGGCCCTGAGAATCAGCTGTCACAAACACCCGTGGCAATGATCATCGCTCCCAGGTCTCTTGACACAAGGTCTTTTTTCCTGTTTTATAGTACTACACATAAACTTCAGCTGAAAGTACTGCAGCACAGCTCGCATTTCAGCCAGTGATGTTTCCAAATTCCAACCCAGGAACTTCTTTCTTTGAGGAAATGGGAGGCAAAGTGCAAAACCTAAAACCTGAAATCAAACATATATGTCAAGTTCTTATCTGACTTACAAAGGAAGCAGCTGGGAGTGGGGCAGTTTTTTTTTTTTAAGTAATTGAACAAAATCAAATATTTTAAAATGATTGGGACAGGGATATAGCTCAGTGGTGTTGTGCCTGCCTAGCAAGTGCAAGGTCCTGAGTTTGATCCCTGGTACTGAAAAAAAAACCACATTTGTGAGTTTTTGTGGTAAACAACAATGCACATACAAGACAATTAAAATTATCTTGGTAGTCATGGTCAAAGGGTAATTCTAAAAAAATGTAACAGCATCTTGAACATCAATATCACGCTATTAGTGGCTGGATAAAAACAGTATTTATCCTACAACTCCTATTTTTCTATTTTAAAAAATTCTGTATTTGGTTAGGAGTTTCCCAATTTGGAGACTATATTTTGGAAATAGAAAAATAAAGTAAAAACAAAAACATGTTTGGATTGGAAGGGAGAGGCTGCTAACAAGAATGTTGCAAAACCGAAGTCAACAAGACAAACCAGGTTCTTTTCCAAACTACACCAATGGCAAAGATTTTGTGTTCTTTATGACCTGCACTAAGCAATTTTACAATAACTTCCCTCATTGTTTTGAGTATCCGTATTTTGTTTCTTCTGAAAGATTTTGGGCTGAGAGCAAGGGCCATTATTCTCAAATTTCCCACTGCCTTGGTTGTCAAGAGAACTGGGGGCGTGGCACACGAGCCACAATTATTTACTCACTGGACAAGAAAGAGCCAGAATCAGAAAAGAATAGGTTCTGTATGACTTGCAACATCAGCTCATTGATGATAACTTTTTGAAGTCTTGAGCTAAGAAAGATTTTGATGAGGAGGTGTGTTCAACAGAGAATATTGTGGTTGATTATCAACATATGCCACACATCCTGGGCCCTTTGTTCTGTCTGATCCCTGTCCCTGAATAAACCACCCTGCCCAAAGCTACAGCAGCTCTGGATTGTCGTACAACACCCACATCTCATTATTTAAGCTGCTGGCAATACATTTTTCTTATAGTACTTGCAGCACAAGTCTTCCTGTATTATATAGTCTTCTGTTCACCAGTCCCAAAACTTCAACAATTTTTTGACTGAAAAACGATGAGTTTTTTCTACTAACAAATTATATATTTTAATACAAATTTACCTCAGATAAAAGGGTAGACATTTTTCTCAAATATTAATTATTCTAGTTACTAACTGAATAATTTCTGCCTTTTTAAAATTATTCGTTAAGTTTATCGGTACATTTTAGGTACACAATATGATGACATTCATCATTGGGAATTTGTACCTGTGCATGTTATATCTTGGTTCTTATCTTCTCCCCCTTCCCCTGTCCTCCCTTCCCTATTTACAAAGACTTTGCTTCCATTTTTTCCTTTTCTCATATTTATTCCTTTCCCTTCTTTCCTTCCCCCTACTCCTCCCACTTCCCCTTCAGACCTTTTCTTCCTGTTTCACATTATCTATTATACATTTTGATTCTTATTTACATTTTCAGCTTCTCACACCAGAGAAACTATTCACTATTTACATGTGTGTCCTGTTTATTTTGCTTAAGAGTATGGCCTCAATATACATCCATTTAGCTATAAATGTGTCTAGTTTCTCATTCTTTATGGCTGAGTAGTACTCCATTTTATAAAAAATCCCACATCTCCTTTATCTAGTTTCCAGCTGATGGGCACGTGGGTTGTTTCCAAGTTTTAGCTATTATGAACTGTGCCGCTATGAACATGGGTGTGCATATATTGCTTTTATAAAGCTCTCCAAACCTCTGTTTTCCAATTGCAAAAATGGGACCATGGATCCCAGAATGGTCGTGAGACTGGAGGTAACCCTGGTCCACGTGAGCACTGAGCACAGCTGATATCTGGGGGTGCAGCCCCTGCACCAGGTTTCTTCCCTTCTCTGGCCCACAGAGGAAGTGCCACCCAGGGGAACCACTGTGCTTTGTCCCTGAGCTCCAGAGGCTCTGGCAGAAGGGTGCCCAGGCTTTAATCCTGTGCTGATGGATTTCTTCCCCAGGCTGCCCTGGCCATCCTGGCATTACGTCTCTTTAGCTCGGGTGCAGAGCACAGGCAATCTCATCAGGAGAATGAATTCCATGCAAACTAATATACAATTTGGAAACCTTCTGGGAGTAGATGCATTTTACACTTTGGAAGATTTTTGTCTTATTTTATTACTGGGTCTTCTGATAAATTAAAGGGAGATGAGTTGTCCCCGAGCCAAAGAAACCCTTACAGTTGAATTAAAATTTAAATCCTTTCTGCGTTTTCTGTCAGACTGATGGGGCTTTGTTGGGAGGGACTTGAGCTGTGTGACTCTATTTTGTATTTTTATTTTTTTTCCTTGGTACAAAAGATCCTTATTGACTTTTTCTGAGATTTGTGGTGCTCTGTCACTAGGATGTTGTTCTCTAAGATAAAGGAAAAGGCTGAAGCTGAGGGGAGGATGATTTAACAGTTAGGAATGGGTTCCATCATCAATAGGGCTTTCTAACAATAAAGAGAATAGCCTGAAGTACAGGCCAAGCCTGAGTATTTATCCTGCCCCTGCCACTTAGCAGATGTGTGCCCTCTAGCAAACTGTTGACCTCTTCAAGCCTTCATTTCCACATCTGTGAAGTGGAGGTGATGCTTGTAATGTTTAATCATGGCTGTAGAAAAACTCCCCCAAATTCAGGGCTTAAAACAGCAAACACTTTTTATTCTTCCAACATCTTTGTGTCTGATGGGCTTTCTGTGCTTAGCTGGTGGCTCTGCTAGTCTGGCCTGGGCTCGCCCATGTGACTGCAGGATGGCCGGGGGTCACCTGGGGTAGCTCTGCTCGACATGCCACCCCAGCAAGCCAGCTGTTCTCATGATGCGGGCAGAGGGGCCAGAGCAAGGGCCCAGCCATGCCAGCATGGGACAAGCTTTTTGTCAGGCCTGCTCACATCTCGCTGGCCAAGCATGGAGTCCGGGGGCAGCTCTTTGCATGGCTCTGGATGCCTAGGTGGTGAGATTTCTGAAGAATAATTTGTCTGTGGCAGTGCAGTGATGGTAGTTATGGTAGGACTGAATGAAATCACAGATGTTATTAGGCCGTCCTCAGTACTACAGCAGGGGCATCTATTAATTCTGTCATCACTACCTCAGTTAAGTACACGCCTACTCCTGGTTAATATAGTTAATGACTTTAGGTAAGAAATCTGCTAGTGATGCATAAAGATAATCTGGGTATGTCGTCGCTTCAAATATACACAAATTTTTTATACTCCTTTATTCAGGATGTGGAATTTAAATTCTTTTCTCTTGAGGGAGGGTTGAACTTACTGTTGCATTATAGGAGCCAACAGGAAGACAAAGTATGGAGGTGACCATGTGTAACTTCAGAGACTGCTCCATGAACCTAAGACCCAGTTCTGGTCAAGGAGACAGGAAGTGCATTCCTTGGGAGGGTTTCCAGATAGCTTTGGCTTTCCCAATGTATATATGATGTGGTTGATATCACCCCTGTGCATTCTTCTCATCTTCAAGGCAGTCATGCTGGCTGTAGCTATGAGCCCATTTGGGGGCCAGAAGACAAAGGTTAGGGGAACGACAGAGGTGCCTGTGTTGACATTGTTATTCAAAATCAATGTTATCCATCTCCAGATTTATTCTTATGTGAAAGAAAATTAACCAGGGTTGGCCAGTTTTCTGTCACTTACATTTAAAAACATTCCTAACAAATACCAAACATGAATGTAGTAGGCTGAATAATGGGCTCTCAAACATATCTATGTGCTAGATAGATTGTGAAAATTACCTTATATAGCAAAAGGGATTTTCTAGATGTGATTAAACTAGTGATCTCGATGTGAGGAGATTATTCTGGGTGGAGGTGGGCTCTAAAAGGAGCCACAAATCCCTCTGTAGATGGGGTGGAGGGAGATGGTGGAGAAGACCAAGTGATGACGACAGAGACAGAGATGGTGGTGGTACAGCTGCAAGCCAAGGAATGCAGGTAGCCACCAAAGGTTGGAAGAGGTAGGGAAAATACTCTTGCTAGGAACTTCCAGAAGGGATTGGCGCTACCCATGACTTGATTTACCCTGTGAGACGCAGGTCAAACATCTGTCATCCAATCTGGGAAAGAATACTTTGTGTCAAGATGCTCAGTCTTTGGCAGTTGGTGCTCAGCAAAGGGAGCTCCTCCAGTGGGTGAGTGAGAGGCAGACAGTACCAGGTGCTCTGCCAGAGTCCAGTGGGGAGTGCAGGTTGGAAAGGCTTTCCTGAGGGGCTGATTGTTGAGCAAACAGAAAGATGAGCCAGGCATAGCTTGATGAGGAGCAAGGAGGGAAATTTAGTCAATGCTTCATATCTGCCAATCACTGTTGAAGATGTCACTGTTATTCCTACTGTGCAGATGAAGAAAATGAGGTGGCTCTTCTTCCTCCCCCCCTTCCTCCTCCTGTTTCCTCTCCTTTTTCCTCTTGTCCTTTGTGCGTAATTCGAGGGGAAAAGAAGCCATGTTTTATTAACCTCTGTCCATCTGACCCTGTAGGTCCTTGATTCGTGTGGATTTAACATCATAGGGGAGCTTGCACTGAGCTTGTGTAAACGTGTGCTGTGTGTACAGACACACATGCAAATATGTACACATGCATGTACAGTTTGAGAGTGTTGGCCACTCTACTTCTGAAAAAAATGGCCTGTGTCTGTCAAATGCTTCAGGAGAGAGAAGCATTTCTCTTTTACGTGGTTGTTTGCTCAAAGGCAGATCCAGCGTGTTGGTTCAAATGTTCCTTCTCCCGCTTATCTTGTACAGAGCTCTCCATCTGGGAATACTTGCAGGTCTCTTTGTCATTCACCAGCTCTGGTTTATGTAAAAAGGGATCCTTTGCTGAGGCAAACTTCAAAGCTAGAGAGTGCCCTAAGTTAGAAATGGTTCAGTCTTTTAATTCAGGCGTAATCCTATTAGAGACACAGCTCTCAGGGTTGGGGAAAACTTTTAGGACTCTTTGATCAAGGGGGCACTTTTGAGTTCAGTGGCTTCAGCTCTCCAAGCCCCCAAAATAACAGGGAACCTATTTACTACCTGGAAATGCCACTCCTCTCATTTTGGACAAAAAAGGATATTTTCAAGCAGACCTGTTCCTGATTTTCAGTTCAGGGGAAAAAGTGAAAACCAGAAATAACACTGTGACTTTTGTCCCAAAGTGTAGGGGTCTAACCTTTGCTGGTAAGGTGGCATTACATTTTTTATATCTATAAACATTGTAAAAATACTATTATAGTATATATACATTATATCACATAGGTGTCAAGCTATGCCCTGGTACCCTGCTCATTCAGTAAGCATCTCAGAGCCATCTTTCTGACTATTCCAGGTGAAAGCTTCACTTTGCTCTTGTTTCCAATGCTTCCTGAAATCCTGTTGATTTTTCCTCTTAGAAAGAGGGAACTAACTCAGCAGTCTCCACCTTAATACCGTGAGGCCTCTTTCTCAGCCATCTCCACCACTCCCTAGCATCGGCATCTGGCCACTGGCCCTTGCCTTTTGTTAGCATCCTGTGGCCTGGAAACAGCCTTGCCTCTGTCCTGGAGGCTTCCTCACCCAGAGACCCATGTAGCTTCATCCGCTCCCTGCTTCTTAATCCAACACTGGCTCTTCCGTGCAGGTGGCTCCGTCTACCCCATTTCAAATGGCCACCCCCACCCCATCTCTAGGCTTTTCTCTCTGCTTTACCCTTATAGAACTTTTCAACAGTTACTTGTTTATTCCACGTCTTCCCCATGAAAATACGAGCTTTACAAATGCCAGGATTTCTGTGACCTTAGCTCCCTGCCATAGCCTCAGGATTTAGAATAGGGCCTGGCAGATAGAAGGTGCTCATTGAATTTTTTGTTGAACAGGAACGAAAGAGCTGGTGCTTAGCTTTTCGAGAGAGGTCGGTCAGCGCTACGTCACCCTGCATTGTTTTTGTGGCATTTCTGCTTGCACTTTCTATCCACAGCAATTGACGCTAACATCCGGGCTCACACTTCCTGGTCTGAAATTCCTTTAAAATGCCACATTTTATTCCCAAATTATCTTTCAAGGCTGCATAGTTCATGGCATTATTTAACACACTCTTGGGACTATTCCCAGTCCAGATGAAATATGGATCTGGTTGTGTTTTGAAATGTATGTTTTGAGGTCCTGCATCAATAGATGTTTTTAATTTTTCCCCCTGCATTTTTCATATTATAATCCATATTTTTCATGATCCAAAGAATGAAGTTTGTTGACAGGGGAGCCCTGTGTTCTTTTTTCCTGGATTGCTTCAAATATGGCCAATGGATTCACCAATCAATCTTAACTTTGAATGGAACCCCAGGATCACCTTGAAGCAGAAGACTGTAATTCTAATTAAACAAATTTAGATGTCCCTAAACTGTCCACATCCAACATCTTAGTCCATTTGGTGTTGTAACAAAATGAGAGTGGGTAACTTATAAAACAGAAATGTACTTGGCTCATAGTTCCAGAGGCTGAGAAGTCAAAGAGCATGGTGCACATCGCCTGGCATCTGGGAAGGTCTTCTTGCCACCATCATAACGTGTAAGAGGGCATCATATGGTGAGACAGCGCAAGTGTGCTGGCTTGGGTCTCTCTCCTTCTTAGACAGACACTAATGCTCATGACCTTACTGAATTTGAATTACCTCCCACAGTCTCCCCTTCCAAGTACCCTCACCATGTGGATTTGGGGATTAAGTTTCCAACACATGAACTTTTGGAAAACACATTCAGATCATAGTATGCAGTAACCTCATGAATTCATTATGCAAGACATTTATTGAGCTCCTACCATATGCCAAGCACTGTAGTAAGAAACAGATCAAATCCCTACCTTTATGGAGCTCAAATTTAGCGGGTGAGATGACAAGGAAGCTGTTGCCCACAGATGTAATCTCACTACAAACTGAGGCAGCATCTTTCAAGGGAAAATGGCAGAGAGAGCAAAGAAACTAACAGCAGGATGAGATCTCTGGCTGAGACGGGAGGCGAGGTTGCCTAAGTTGCAGACTGGTGGTCTGAACGTGCCCCACTGGCTCCTCTCCACAGACCCTCGACCACCCCCATGTTCTTTCTTGTCCTATCTCACTCATTTCTTCTTCTCAGCTAATGGTTACCAGCCCTGTTGTACCATCCAGGGGAACTTCTGGGATTCCCCCCCCCCCAATAACTCCCTGGAGCCATTTGGCTCCAATGCCAGCTTCTGGATTTCCTCTGTCCTTACTGGCTGTCATTGTTCTGGTGCCACTGGACACAGACTAAAGTCACAGACTCACCTGCCCATCTCCTTGACCTGCTTGGAAGTTCCTTGAGGATGGGCGTGGATTTTCCATCTCTGTATCCCCAGCACACAGCACCAGGCTGTTTGCCGTGAAAAACTCGTGAATGATAATCATAGCTTACATGGCACTTCCTGTGTGCTCATAGAATTCTAATACATAACTCATTAAATCCCTCCTACTCCCCAGAAGTTATATATCATTATGTTGCCTACTGTATGAGATTAGGCAACAGAAACATGTAGCTAACAATGGTAGAACCAGGCAGCATAATCCCACATGCAGACCCTTGACCACCAGACCCTCAGTGAATGAATGAATAAATGAATGGATGGGGGATTTTTTTTGTCGCTTCATGTCACTTTATCTTTAAATAATTAGTGGGTACTATGTTGGGGATGCCTATAGAGCAGTGGAAAGCTGTGCTCTCTGCTCTCCCAAACCCTGTTTTTGAGCCATGCTTATCTTTGCCTTTGAGGATTTCATTAACATTTCTTGAGATGGTCACAGGACAGAACATTTTTGCAGGGGTAAATTCCTAGTAAATGACTCCTACTTTTTCTTCGTCCGTGCAATACAGCTGTTCCTGTGGTGCATATTGTTGAATTGTCAATATCCACAGTTGGTTCTTCTATGGGGCTAAGGGAAGATATGGGAACTGATCATAGTTTACCAAACCTAATACACAGGCATTTCCTCAAGTTCCGAAGTATCTAGAATCCCCTTGTCTTGCCCTCTGTGCTGTGGAAATAAGATGCAGTTAGCATTTATGTAAAATTGCTGTGTGTCAGCGTTCACACTGATGATACACCTGCCATTACTAACTCAGGGGCACCTTCCCCAGAAGTGTGGACTCCCCCATCCACCAGACACCTCCTGATCATCAGTCCTCCAACTTTGGTCAGATAAAGATCACCTAGAGATCTTGGCAAACACACAGATTCCCAGGCGCTGTCCTAGTTCCAGGGTCCTGGACCAGGTGCAGCTGCTTCCCAGCCTGTGAGACTCTGCACTAAGGGTGCAATACACTTCAGGGGGCACCAGAACCACTCGGAGTGGGACTTTTGAATCCCCCTTTCCACAGCGAGGTGGAATGCAGGTGATCTTAATTCAGGATCATGCCACATTTTGGGCTTCATTCCCACTACCTGCTGTGTGGGGACCTGGGAAGATGTAGGCTGGTCGTGTCCCCAAGTCCTTAGTCCCCCACCTCTTGCCAACCTCCCCGCTCTTCAGTCTGGTGTGAGACACCTGGAGGCACGGATGTTTGAGGAAAAAGCCTGGGAATAGAAGCTGTTGTGAAAGCAAGGAGTCTTTGTCTTTCATTGGAATTATAGTGCTTCAGCTTTGGGAGCCCTTGGGGTTGGTTCTGTTTGTTGATGTCCAGATTGGTAGAGTTTGCTATAACTTCTAGAGCCCAGAACTAGATTTCTTCTCTATGCCTGCCTTTGCGGAGGTGGAGTGAGGGTTAGGATTAAGGTTGGGGCTAAGCTTTCTGATTCTAACTTAAGCAAGATTTGAGGGACCATTTCACAGAAGAGGCATTTGAGGCCCTAGAGAGAAGTAATGACCCGCTTGGGGGTTCTGGGTGAATGAGTTATGTGGCCCTGGAAATACCCAATTTCTGGTGGTCCTGAGTGGACAGAGCTGAGGGAGTGGGTTGAGTGAGATCTTTAAGGACTGTACCTTATGAAACACTCACAAACTTTAGCTTCTTTAATAAACCATGGCAACATTAGCTCAACTTAGAGTTCTGGTAATAAATTGGCATTAATGAAATCTCAATATCTACCCATGAAGAGAAAAACAAAAAATCCATAACAGGCCCTGATGGGCCATTAGATGTTAATAAGAATAATACAGATACCCAGCAGAACTTCTTACTGAACTGAGTGAGCTGGTCCAGCCCGTCACAATCTGTAACATCTCAACTGCTTTTTTTACTATACACATGTAGGTTAGATTAAGAATAATAGTAATGAAGATCAGGGAAGCAAGACTGTACAAGCTCATGACAGAACACCTTCCCTCAGTAACTGAGCAAGTGGGCTAGGACAAGTTACTGAAACTTTCCAAGCCTGTCTCCAACCTGTAAAATGGGACCAATCGCACTCTCTTACAGGGTTGCTGGCAAGACCAAAAGAGGTCGTGGTATCTCATGTGTGTACCTGCATTACCCTGGTTTCTCAGTGGATTGGATACCTCTCCCATGTGGCTGCCTCTCTGAGTTCTTCTATTGTGAATTGCCCTTTATGTGTTTAGTCCAGGCTTTGTTTGGGTTGTTTGACTGGTGTGTCTACATATTAATCCTTTTTGTCGTATATAGGCACATGTTAGCTCCATCTCTCTCTTTTTGAAACAATTATATTGAGGTATAACCCACATTAAACTCAACCATCGTAAATGTACAATTCAAGGATTTTCTTTTTTGGAGTAAGTTTGTAGAGTTGTTGGACCATCATCATAATCCAGTTTTACACTTTTTCCAGCTGGCTCCTTTCACGTTGTGCAATGGTTTTAGGTTCGTCCATGTGTGGCATGCACCAGGACTTCGGTGCCTTTGATTGTTGCACAGTGATCCATTGTAAGGATGTACTAGCTGTGTGTCCTCTTTAGTCTCCCTGTGCACGTGCAGACTCAGCCAGGAAATACACTGCCCCTAACACGACCATAGCCTCAGAGGACAGAACTACTGGCCCCCACATTCAAGATTGTCACCTACATAGACAATGCTATTGGTGTTGGGCCTTGATCCCTGTAACTATGGCAGGGAAGCTGTCAGTCTTGACCCACCCACTCCCACTCTGGACAGAGACTGCCAACCTGGCTGACAGGGGAGCAATAATCTGGTCACAGTGGTAACAGTAATGGTGGTTATGGTGGTGGGAATAGTCTCTGGGGTGGTGACGCTCTTGGTGCTGATGTGATGGTAGTTATGGTGATGGTAGTGATGATGGTGATGGTCTTAGTGGTGGTTATGGTCTTGATGGTGATGATAGTGGTGGTGGTGGTGATGAATGATGTTTGCAGTCCCAGGCCAGAATTCCGCAGTTCCATTGTTCTTTCTTATGTAAAGTCAGTGGTTTTATAAGCACAAACAGTTTTCAGATTGCTGTGTGCCTTTAGTGATTTTCAGAGCTCTGAAATAGATTTCTTGTCACCTTTACCCAGCTTTTGAGTTGCTTTTGGTGAAAAGATTTGGTGGTCTTCCTACTCAGCTGCAGCTGGAAGGCTCTTCCTGCCGCCTGTGCCTGAGTGTTTGTTTCTTTAACCTTAGCTGTAGTCTGTTGTCATACCATGACTTTCATCTCATGGGCATGCATGTGTCGCTATTTCTGTCCTGGCATGCAGGTTTTAGTCATGTGTGGGGAGACCGTCTGAGATCATTAACATATCCTCTTACGTTTTCCTCTAATATTTGTACTGCCTTCTGCTTGATACTTAGAGGTTGCTGATTGATTTGAAATCGCTTTCTGGACAGGTTGTACACATTTATAATTCAACCAGAAATTATAGGAAGTTTAAAACAATACCTTAACTAGAGTTAACATTTGCAGGTATTTACTCACCATTAAAAACCATCTTGTTTTATGTACTCATGTTATTTGCCAAATATTTCTTATGAAGTTTTTATACATGGAAAATACTGAGCCTTTATTCATCATATTTGTTGTTAGTCAATTGTTTTGACTATTAAGTAACCCTTTGCTTATAATCGCAATATAAAACACTTTAGTAAAGTATGAAAATAAAAGTAAAAAAAATGAAAAACAGTTTCACTTACATCTTAGTATTTGTGTTTTTCTTAGTTGGTGTATGCATACATATACATTTACCCAGAGAGGTCACCTGGAATACGGGTTTTCAGTTATTGTAGCATAACTTCTCTTAGTCACTTTGTCAAGACAATTTAATGATCAGAAAGTGCTCTTGTTACATGGAATGCTATAATTTAATTCACTTCCCTTGGTTGGTCACTGATTTCTTTGCAATGTTTTACTCTTCCTCTGAAGAACAAACTGATAACTAAATCATTATTTCCTAGTCTGCTTTGCCAGAGTGTAAACCAATTTCTGCAGCTTTTGATACCAGTTGGCAAATTGGCCTCTAGAAAACTTATTCCAATTTACATTCTCATTGGTAGTATGCAAGAGTTACTTTAGAAGTAGCAGATATTATCATTTTAAGAGAATATGCAAATCTGAGAAGCAAAACTGTAGCCTTTCAATGGCCTTTCAATGTGTTTAGAATGCATTCATAAATTTATAAAATATAAAGTATCTGAATATATGTGCATGTGTGCATACATTGTCCTATCATGATGCTGATCACACATATTTTTAAATGGCCATTATTTGATCACTAATGAGGTTGGACACTTTTCAGGTTAAGCAATTGCATTTCTCCCGTTATGAGCTGCCTCATCATAACACTGGCCCAATTTGTAGAGTATTGATCTTTTTATTCCTTACTTGAATTCTTCATTTTTACTTTACAAATATGAGACTATGTTGTTCTGCAGTGTGCTTTTCTATTTAGAGGCATTATGCAGTTAATACAACTTTGTGCCAGTAATACAACCTTTATATTCCTATCAAGAAGATTTTACCAGTTTACTTCTTCTTATTTTCTCCCTAACGATGGTTGATCGGTTGCAAACATCAGTTGAAAGGCCCCCGATCCTCACCCACCTGCCTGCCTCTGTCCTTGTGTGGCTTGGCAGGTCCCCCTGATCGATGAGGTCCCAAGTCTGTGCTGGCTCCCTGACTTGCTTCGCCGACAGGACGGGTAGAGGGGACACTGCCACGTGCAAGGCTCTGCTCTCTGTCCTCAGGTGCCCAAGCGCAGCTTAGCCTATCAGGTGATGAAAGGCATTGGGCTTTATCATCCGGTTGTCTTAGCAGATGACAAGCCAACTCAGACTGGTCAGTGAGGGTCCTTGATGATCAGGCTCACAGGACACGCCAGCTGACCACAGCTGCGTGGGGAAGTCAGGCTGAGATCAGCACAGACAGCGGGTCAGAGCCGTCCAGCCATCCCATAGTCCCCAGGAACAGGACACAGTGGTTGTTTTAAACTGCTAAGCTTTGGGCTTGTTTGTTCTGTAGCCACAGACACATATACAGGATCTGATTTTTTTTTTCTTTACCCTACATATTATTGTGATTTTATATGTGTCTTTCAATGGTTATTTTTATAACATTGTATCTGTACTTTATAACCATATGGAAATTTTTAATATTCACCACCAGTCATTTCATACAATGCGCTAATGTTGTGAGTTAAATTTCTCCCTTGTTCTATTATTCTGTACATTGATGGGAAAAAGTCATGATGCAGTGTTATTTTTGAATGTTTCTTTTACAGTCACCATTTGTTTTTACTTGCACCATAATTCATACAAGGTGGAAAAGATGTATTTTCTGTTGGTTGGTTTCATTTGTTTTATAACCACATGAGAATATGAGCTGTTTTCATATTGGCTGAGATAATTAGAACAACTTTAGCACATTTATGGTGGTGATGTGTTTGATAACAAACTAAAATTCAGCTCCCTAAAACAAAAACAAAATGAGTAAATAAAAATTTCCATTATAAAAAGTTACTGTTGTCTCCAGTTTAATATGATACAATGAACAACTAAAGTAGGCTCTTACATCAGAATTTCAAATAGATAAACAACTAGAATTCAAGTTTGTCTTAAAACCAGCATACTTCCAATAGGAAAGGAATTTACCCTGAAATTGGCTAGTATTTATATTCCTATGCTGAAGGCATCTGATTCTTCTCTAACTTTTACCCTTATTTTTGTTGTAGGATGTAATGACTTACTCAATATATCCTATTTTTACAGCTTTTTATATCAACAATTGAAACTTCAAAATCTCTCAAGATTCTGTGTAAAATTGTTTTAAATTTGATTTTAGTCAACTAAAGTGTGAGAGCTGTAGTTTTACATTGTCCTAATATTTCAGACTTCTCTCCTAAAATCTTAAGTGAATGTTAAAATATATATCATTACTTATCTATAATTTAATCATCTCAGGATGCCCTTGTCTTCTTGGCTGGGTATAATATTCTCTGTTTACTTATTTTTCTTCCCATTCAAAACACTGTGAACATGGATGTTACTTAGTTTTCTTCTGCACATATCCTTGGAAAGCTGGCATAATTTTCTTCCGGTGTAGGTAACCAGTTTTCCATCTTGATACTCCTAGTTGTCTTCTATTCTTGCATTAAAAAAAAACAAAACAAACAGCAATAAAACATGTTGCATCCAGCTGTTGCTTCCCATGTGCTAACATTCCTGCCTTCTCCCTTGCAGAATAAATTGTTGGGCTCATTGCAGCTTTGCATTTTACCCTTGTTTCTTTTGTTCAAGTTTTAGACAACATCCACCATCCATATGCTGGAGCTAGATCTCTGCCATTTGTTTTTCTTACCTATCAGCATCACTCTCAACACCTACTTCCTCTTTTACTTGGTGATCTGGGAAGAGCTTACCACGTCTCCACATTTTTTAAGTGTTGATTTCAGTCTTCACTGTTTTTAACACTACTTTATTTTTAGTTCAGTTAGGGAATTGGTTTACTTTTCCTTTCCTATGTCAAGGGCCATTGTAACTCTCCAGGTTGTGCTCTGAGTGCGACTTATGTGAGTCCCATCCTGGAAGTGGATCTTGTGCATGGACCTAGTGCCTGTTCAGGGGACACAGGCAGCCAGCACAAGGGGGAAACATTAGCCAGCTACCAGAATAAGGGGCTAAAACGAAATGCCAGAATGAAAACTCTGGGAAATGGTGCAAACATATGTTCCCTGTTTCCTTCCCAAGGTGTGGGGAACCTGGGCTATTTGTACCTGCACTTGGTCAGTCAAGGGTTAGGAGCTCTGTGCAGGGGGTTAATTCCCCAGGCACCTGCTGCTTCCCAGGACCCAGGACCGGAGGCGAACGGTGTTCTGCATCCAAACCGACGCAGGTGTGGCCTTGTAGTCAGGCTGCTGTGCACAGGAAGTGTGAGGAGGTTGGACTTTGAAAAGAGCATCACTTTTGGCTCTATTGGATAAAAAGAAAACCAGCAAAGCTGAATGCTGCCCAGCGAAAGCGGTGCCAGCTGGGATGGATGGAGCCCGCAGTGCCGAGCTTCTGCACGGTGGCCCTTGTTGCTCCGTTTACCTTTGCAGCTCCTTGGCTGCACCTGCTCAACATCTCCAGGAGCTCTGTTTCCCTACATATAAATCAGATCCGCTCTTAGAATAGCCCCGAGGGCATTCCACGACACAAGCATGTTGAATCAAATGTGCTGGGACCTGCTAGCTCAAATACACAGCTCTTAAAAATTCAGCTGTGAATCTACCTTTAAATGCTGTTTTGGCCACATCTTTCAACTTTCTGATGTAAATAATGAGTGTAAGGTGTACGTGCATGCATGTGTGTTTGCGTGCTCCTTGTCTTACTCTGACCCACTTTAAGGCTTCTCAGCTGTCCAATCTAAAACAAAATGGAGCCAGCTGAAACGAGACCTCGCAGAGCTTGTTTTCTGTCTTGGCGCGTAAAGCGCTTTCTCGTTCCACGTGAATTCTCTCCCGTGCCAAAGTAACCTTGTGAGCTTCCCCGAGTGACGAAAACTGTGCTGAGAGGGTTAGGTGATTTCCCCAGCCCTGCCCAGGAGGAAACACCAGTCAGACCTGGAGCCAGGGCCCTCTGACAAGAGCTCCAGGGCGTGGCCAGCCTCGCGCCCCCTTTGTGCGTCAGAGTTATGACCCGGAAGACGCCCCGACCTGACCCTGAGCCTATGCACACGTCGCGTGGCGCATGGGGCGTGGCAGATGTGGATCGGGAGGTCTAGGGGGCGGTGCAGCTGGGCCTCAGGCAGTCATGGGACCCTTAGAAGGGGGAGGTGGATGGCACAGGCTTAGAGAGACTTCAGGACGCCACGCCGGGGCTGCTGGCTTTCAGATGGGCTCAGGGAGCCCAGGAGCCTGCGGAAGTGCAGAAGCTGGAAAAGGCAGGGGAATGACTTTCCCTGGGGCCTCGGAGACATTGCTCTGCTGGGATTTGAACTCCAGGAAGCCCATTTCGGACTTCAGGTACAGCTTCTGTGGAGATCAGTGTGGAGATGCCTTACAGACTAAAACTAGAAATTCCACTCAACTCACCTGTTCCCCTCTTAGGTATCTTCCCAAGAGTTAAAGACATATCATAGTGATCCATGCACACCCTTGTCTATAGCAGTACAACTCACAACAGCTAAATCTTGGAAGTGGCTTATGTGCCCTTCCACAGATGAATGGATAAAGGAAATGTGATATTTACACTTAATGGAATACTACTCTGTCATAAAGAAGGATAAACTTAGTCATTTGTAGGAAAGTGGATGCACCCCGAGATCATAATGTTAAGTGAAAGAAGTCAGACACACAAATATCACATGGTTTCTCTTATATGAGAAACTCAAAGTATAAATAATTAAGAATACAAAATCAAAGATAGAGGATAGAAAACAGGGAGATAGATATTTTGCAAATGGGGAGAGGATCCAGAGATGGAGAGGCAAGAGAGAGGGAAGGGGCAGGGGAATGAAAATAATTCAGCTGTTAGGGACAGGTACCTCTCCCCTAAGATGAGTACTTGGCCGGAGCTCCATGGGGACCCGGGGTGTATTTTCTGGGTGGGAAACAGGTGCTGGCGGAAACCCAAGGCCGTAAGCACTTACTGCTGTATTGTGAGGCAAGGCCCGGGCTCTTCCCCCTGGAAAGCACCTCGCCATGCGGTTGTCATTGTGGAGGTTCCAGTGTGCCCTGCCCAGAGCCCACCTCTGGCCTCAGGTGTGGGCATTTGTGTATCCTCCATGTGAAACTCCTGGGCACCGGAATCTGGATTTCCTCCATCGCCCCGGCCGTGCAGTAAGACTCACAGGCTAGCTGGGCATGGTGGCACACACTTGTGGCCTTAGCACCTGGAAGGCTGAGGCAGGAGGATTGCCGTGAATTTGAGGCCAGTCCGGGCTACACAATAAGACCCTGTCTTAACAAACAAACAGACAAAGAGATTCACAAGCCAACACTGTGGTATGAAATCTGATGGGCTCGTTTAGAAGTGTTTTTTAGAATAAGCTCTCCCATTATTGTGAGACGGTACAAATTCAGCTACTGACTCTGGAGTGTGCAGGGTTTCTTTTAGCATTCCTGGGCTGGTTTAGTTAACCAGGTTAACTAGCAGTGGCTTCCAGCTCCCCCTTCCCCTTGTGCCAGGTGGACAGTACCTGACACCCGCAGCCTGGGGGTTTCTCCCCTCCCTGGTGCCTCAGTGAATTATCTCACTCCATTATTCATACCTTATTTATAGAGCACGTCCTCCGTGCCAGGCACTCTTTTAAGCACTTAGAGATGTTAACTCATTTAATCTTTATACCAAGCCTCCACGCAGGTGCTGTCATCATAGAGAACCAAAGCCCAGAGACAGTGGTAAACCTACCAGGGTGTCATACCCAAGGACTGGCAGAGCTGGGATTCTGTGTCCCGGCCGGGTTTGTCCCAGGGCCGGCTCCCAGGACGGGAAGATGTGCGGCTCTGTGGTGCCCGCAGACTGCTCACATCGGCACAGGGTTGGAGCCACGTTCTCTACACCCAAGTCTTCCGGCCCTCTATCACTGTCGGATTCTGTTGTGCCTTTGGCTTGGTGCCTGAGCTGCCCCCAATCCCCATGCTGCGCCTCGGTGAGGGCGGATCTTGCACATGGGGTCTGCAGCCCGCACAGAGCGCTGATTGAGTCTTCAAGGTCGGGGTGCACCTGGCCAGCTCTCTCGCTTCTTTCCATGCAGTGAGTAAGATGCAGCCAGACTCTGTGCCCTGCACAGGAACCCAGAGACAAGCCTCACTTCCGGTCTCACTGAGCTCACAGTCTTCAGGGGGAAGCAGGCAAAGGAGCAGTTAAATCTAGGAATGAGAAATGCCTGCACAGTAGTAAGCATGAGACAAGGCAGAGAAGCCCAGGATGGACAGGAGTCATCTGAGAAGGTCCTTCAGGAGCCTGGGCTGGATGTGAAGGGATGAGTGGGCTTACTTGTACAGAAGAAAGGAGAGACTGTCAAAGCCCTGGGATCAGCATGTACAAAGACACGTACAAAGGAGAAAATGCCTACACACTGTCATAATAAGATTAAGGATATCAAATTAAATGGATGCTCTGATGTCAGGAAGTGATGTTTGGGGCTGCAGCAGCTACCTTGTGATCATGAGGCTATGAGCTTGGGGATTACCGTCACTATTTTTGGGATTTTGGGTTTAAAATAGCCTTAGAACCTAAGCCTCTTCTTTTTAGTTACTTTCAAATCTGAAGATCCTAAGTGATACAAGGATGGTAAGGAATTTGGTCTTTACTAGGGGTAAGGTGAGCTAAAATGGTGTTCTAAGCGCTCTGTTTCCACACGATGGGTAGCTGTGTGTGTGAGTCTGAGTGTTACACACTCCAGTTATGTGCCCACTTCGTCCTTCGGAGTCAGTGTCGGTCTTAGTGGAGGGACAGATGCAGACAGTGCCCAGGTCCCCACCCCCTCTCTGGGATACCGACCCGGTGCTCAGCTGTCCCTAAGGAGCTGCTCCCCTCCCGCACTGCTTGAAGGGGGGAGGTCAGCTCTCCCAACATGTGCCTGCGGCTCGGGGAAACTTTTAAAGTTCATCATTATTTATAAAGTTAATACTCATAATGAAAAGGTTTCCCTTTGATGTTGGAGCGTTCCCGCAGCCTGGCTGACCTATATTGCCAACGTACGCTGTGTATGAGGCGGGCCCGGCTGGGGAATTACCCGTGTTTAATGAACACTAAAATTAGAATTTGACTGAAATCCACAGAAATGGCTCGACAGCAAGTTCCAGATGCCCCTGGGGAGCTGTGGGCAGCTCAGATTTACCCACAGGCATTTTTGAAAATGTTTTTTGAATCAGCACAGTTGGGTCTTTTGAGCAGAGAATGCTGCTTCTGCTCAAAGGCCTCTGTCCCCTCTGCCCACCCCAGGCCCCCGCCCCTGACACTCTGGGGCCCGCTAGGTGCCTCTGAGGGGCTTTGTCATGCTGGTCACGTGGTCCCTGCCCCTGTCGCAGGGGACACAGTCTTCAGGGAACATTCTCAGGAAAGTCACAGGATGAACAGTGGCTGCACAGCTGACTGAAGAGGACCCCTGGTAGCCTCTTGTTGAGGGCCCCCAAACAGAAGGTCTTGAGATTGATCAAAGGCCTCATAAGAACTCAACATTTTACTGCCCAACAGGCAGCGAGGAGCCATGGGCCCAGTTTGGGATTGTCTTGCACACCTGGGACCCACAGAGACAAAAACAACCCAAAAATGGTGACAAGGGACAGCAAGGAGGTGTAGCGTTAGTACCACTGTGCCCTGTTATGGAGGACCGCGGAGGGGAAGCAGCTGGAATTGGAATCTGGGCGGCCAGATGTGGAGGGCAGTGGCCCCTGGGGTCCCTGGCCTGGCGGAGGCCCCCAGTCCCCTAACTGCATCAGAGTCAGCAGGGAACATTTCTGTAGACTCCAGGACTCGTAAAACTTTGCTTTAGTTCTAAGTATTAGAGACATCTGTAAAAATGACAGCTTTAACAAATGAGAGAAATATATGTATTACAGTAACATAATCACCCCTAACCCTTCTCTGCTCTCTTCCGACTGGGAAGCAGTGGTGACATTTTGTTGTATGGTGTTCTGTAGCTTTTACTATTCTTATATAACCGAGCAGGGGTGTGTGTGTGTGTGTGTGTGTGTGTGTGTGCAGAAGTGTGTATGTCTATATATTTTAATGAGATATTATACGTTGCCCGGCATTTGCCTTCTAATTTAATAACACCATACATCAAGAGCATCTCTGCTTGTTCATATGCATGATCTCATTCTTTAGAGCTCCTTAATACTCTATAATATGACTTATCACATTTATTCACCATTCTTTACCCAGCCCCCTCTCATACATTTTTTCAAAATCCACTTGTGTCAACATCTCCTCTGTCACCAGCGCTCTGGTCCAGCCCATCTGTCTCCATCTTGAGAGCTGTGGAATTTGCCCGGAGGTGACTGTAACTCAGATTCCTGGGTTCTGCTCCAGGCAGTCCTGGTGCCACAGACCTTGGTGTGCCCGAGAGGTGCCATTTTGGAAGCTCGGGGTTGCGCAATGCTACTGGGCTACAAACCACCCGGGGAGTGGCTCCATCCTTAGTCCTTAGTGGAGACATGGCCGGTCGCTGCCTGGTTTGTCTCTTAGCTCCCCAGCTTTGCCTTGGCCCCGCCAGCCCTCTGAGCTCTCAGTGCTTTGGTCAGAATGACCTTGCGATCAGAGCTCACTGCGTGGATCATGCTGGTCACTGATCACCCTGTCCCCAGGGTCCCAGCCCTACCCCTCTCTGCACCCTCCAGACACCCACAAAGTAACTGGCGCGATGCTCACGGACAAGGTGGACCTCCCCGTTTGAAGGACTTGGCAGACTCTAAAATGCCTGGATGGACTTCGGAGGGGAGGGAGGTGATGCGTGCAATGGCCGGTACTTGGTTTGCTTCCATTCTCCAAGGTTGCCTGAAGCCACCTGCTCTTTACAGGAAGTGGGGTGGATGGGAGGAACCCTCGCAGAGCCACTCACCAAGTGGAAAATTAGTCATTTCCAGAGATGGCTTCACCAGCAGCCCACTGTGGTCCGTGTTGTTCGTCCTGGAATCCAGACCACGTCTGCTGCAGTCTTGCTGGTCGCAGCCGGAGAGCTCCGGTCTGAGAAGCCTGGGCTACGCGGTGGAGACGGCCACTGGGGGCGTCACCCGGGGTCTCCTGCCCGCCTCCCTGTCCTCCTCCTCCTCAGCACGCTCCTTCCGGCTCCTCCACAGCCTCCTTTATCCTCGTGGACATCAAAACCTGCCCGGAATGAACAGATAGGAAATACTTCCCACGTGTACAGCCCATCCACACCTCAGTTAACATGCTCAGACAATTCGGTATGTCGTGGAAGACAGAGGGAGCTGGGTCTACCCTCCAGATTCCTGCTTAGAAAACAAATCCTCAGGGAAAGAAATCACTGTGACTCTCAGGACCAGTTTAGGGTTCATCCCCATTCTATACCCTTAACGTGTGTGTGTGTGTGTGTGTGTGTGTGAGAGAGAGAGAGAGAGAGAGAGAGAGAGAGAGAGAGAGAGAGAGAGAGAGAGAGTGGGAAGTCTTCCACCCCCACTAGACCCTAAACTATTTTAGACATGAAATAATTAAATCATCATTATTTCTGGTTTGCTTTTTTTCTTCCCTCTGCTATCTTCCTTGTCTTGCACAGCGGCAGCGCATAGCAGATGCTCATGAAACGTGAGTGGCTGCCAGTGTGGAGGAACCAACTTCCTCTTATCCAGTTTTGCCAGCCCTTCATGCACACTGAGCTTCAGATTCACCAAGCTCCTGACAGCATCTCTGTTTTTTCATGGAATTCTTACTCTTCTCCGTACTGCTTCTTCCTTCTGCTTTTGCCTCCTCAGCCTTGAAGTCACCTCTTTATTCACTAAGGCCCAGTGCCACTGTCTTTGGGCCTCTAAGGTGGTTCCCCAGGTGCTGGTGCGGGTCGTTTCCTTCCTTGCAGTGAACAGGGGCGGTATGGCTGGGAGCCCTGCTGGGTCTGCATTGTGGTCATTCATCATCACAATCCGTTCCCAACCCTCAGACATTCTGCTTGGACTTCTTAACCAGTGGCCTTACACTCTGCTAATTGATTTATTTATATTATTTATTTATTTATTTATTTATTTATTTATTTATTTTTTGTACGGGGGATCCAACTTGGGTCCTTGCACTTGTGCAGCAGGCGGTGAAACCACTGAGCTAAATCCCCGGCCCTTCTGCTAATTTAAATAGGCAAAATGAGTCAGAAAGAGAAAGTTACATAGCACATGGCTTCACTTATACGAGAAACCTAAAACATAACTAACTACCTAACTAACTAAATAAATAGATAACAGAGGACACAAGAAGGCAGACCTTTGGAGATGAGGAAGGGGCGGGGGAGGGAGAGTTAAGACAAAAGACGGGGGGGGCGGAGGGATAAAAGAATCAAGTTAAGTTGTATGCATCTACTAATTCCCTAAAACAAATATCACTATTCTGTGCTGCAAACATATACTTAAAAATAAATAGAAAAATTAAGTGGCATTATCCATCAATCCAAAATCTTGAACCAATCCCTTAAATTGAGGTGAAGTAGCTATGTGTTTAGCAAGCTATCTGGTTAGACCGTAAACTGGTTATAATGTTCCTAGGGGCACAGCGCACAGTTCCCGAGGATGCTGTGGACCAGCCACCCTCCTTTTCAGCAGTGATGCTGGGAGATCGCACTGAGCTCCAGCCACATTCCAGACTCCAGTCTTTCTCTTGGCCCCTAGCTTTAAACTGTGCACATGACGTTCTGATGCCCTGCCGGTTTTATTTGGCAAGTCGTGTGATTATTTGCACACAGTCTTACAAATATAATGCATGGAGTATGGGGGCATAAGTATATTTTCCTTTATAAAGACTGGCGGGGAATGATGTATTGGGAAATACTTGCATCCTACTAAGCTTGCATATTAAAAGCCAAAGGTGTTCTGCTAGCAGAATGTTCACTGGGGCATTGTTCCCTCTGAAAACACACCAGCCTTCTTTCTCAGATCAATATCACCACCTGGAGGACTTGCTCTTTTGAACGATTTGTCCCCTCTTCCCAGAGATTCAGACTCAGTAGGTCTGGGGATCTGGGTGAGGGCCCTGGGATTAATCCCAGCTCTTTCCTATGAACAACCCAGAGTCACTAGGTTAGGTTGTGCTTTCTGCCAGCTGGCCCATAAGTTCCCCAGTAAAGGCGACCTTAGATTTCCTTATGCCACATGCCCAGAATGCCCCAGAAGTGTGACTGAGCTGAATGACGTGGGCGAATACAGCAGGCGCATTGTATGTGTTTGTCAGAGGTGGGTGCCTGGAGCCAGGCTTTTTGACTGACCTTCCAGGGCCACGCACCCGAGGAATCATTCAGGCATGTTTCTCTGGAGAGTAGGAACTCAGGGCCTTCACACTGAGCTACATCCCAGCCCTTTCATAATTTTTTATTTTGAGACAGGGTCTCACTAAGTCCCCAAGTTGGCCAGGCTAGGCCAGAACTTGTGATCCTCCTGCCTCAGCCTCCCGAAGTGCCTGGATTACAGGTGGGCATCACCATGCCTGGCTTCAAGTTATTCTTCGAGGAGGAAGCTGGGATAGCATTTTGTATAAAATGTTCCCTTTGCCTTTCCTGAGTCCCTCAGGCTTGGAGATTTTGCAAGACTAAGAGTTTCTCGAAGTATCTGAGAGCCCAGAGTGAAGCCTGGTCCTTCTTATAATTGTTATTGTCACCTGGTTCTCATATCCTTCTGTCTACCCTTGGGCTGGGTCAAGCTGCCCTCTGCCTGGGCGCTCGCCTCCAATAAAGCTTCCTGCCCTTGATCTCGGGGTCCAGCGGTTTGCACCTCACTTTACCTCTCCGGCAAATCCAGGCTTGCCTCTGGGCTCTCACTTTTCATTTTATCTTCCCAGAACCCTTCTGGGACTTCTGTTTTTATCCTTGTGTTTGAGGTGTCCAGCCTGCTTAGGATGAGGCCTTTGCTTCAGTACAGCTGTTCTTCTGGGGAAACTGTCCCTGTGCATCCACCTTGTAGCATCTAGCTGGGAACGCAGCGAGAGGAAACACGGGGGATTCCTCCTCTCCTCCCTCTCCCTGCCACACACACAAGCAGGTGACCTCTTCCCCGAGACGACAACGGTGAAAAAGTTGATGCACATATTTCTGAATTGCCTGCTTTTTTGCATTAATTTCTCTTATTGATTACTATTTTTTAGCAGTCATTATCTTTTACCTAGTAATACTTCACTTTTATTCCTGTAATATTCTGTCCCTGCAGAAAGCCTTTTAAACTCAGATCAGGAGTTGGTGTCATCTATTTTAGGGCTCAGACATCAAACAGAACAAAGTGAAATCATAGTGGTTCATTTCCTTCAAAACATCTCAGTGTTGCCTGTTTACAATTGGAGACACACAACCCTGACAGCCTGGCCTTCCTCCTGGGAAATGGAGGAGCCATTTGAACTGAAATATGGTCATAGAGGAAGAGGAAGAGTGAGGGGGGAGAGGAAGAAGAGGAGGGGAAGGATACGGAAGAAGAGAAGGAAGAGGAAGAGGAGGAGAGCATCTAGCAGTGGCCCTCTTGCCGATCAGATCAAATCTACCCTGAACAATCTTCCAGCCCCATGCAGCCTGTCTTCTTTATCCAACCGCCCTTCTGCCCTGAGCTTCAGCGCTCCTTTTGGCAGAAGCCCCGTTTCCCTGTCCTCTTGGCCAGATGAAGGTCTGCTTATCTATCAGATCTATGTCACCACCTCCAAGAGGCTTGACGTGACTTCCCTGTCCCAGGGCCATCCCCAGGTGCACCTTTCCTGCGTCACAGTGGCTGCATCCTCTCCCCCTTGCAGATCCTGATTATCCTGAGTGGCAGTGCTCCTGTGTGCTGGACCTGTGTTCCCAAGAGCCCACGGCCCAAATTCCCCTTCCGGAAGCTGCAGGCAGTAGAGACAGCACACAGCCGGCTTCTTCTGCGCCCATTCAGCTGCAGCATCCTCTCAGCCTGGGTAGTCACTTGCAGTGACCGAGCAAGGCCAGATAGGAGGACTCTGCCACTTGCACCTGGCTCAGGGCAGCTCTGACAGGGGGCTGGCAAGTGCCCCACTGAGACACCAAGCCCACACCCGGCCCTATTCCTTCCCTCCTTCCTCAGGAGGTGACCCAAATCAACACCTACATCCATGTCCCCTTGGAATCTGGTCCTGGGGAATCTCCGTTATGGTCCCTAGTGCCCACCTGGTGGATTCAATTCGTTGAGGGCCCTGGAGAGTGTTGTTCACTATTGTCTCTCCAGCATCTAGGACAGGACAGAGTGTGAGCATTTGTTGATGGATCTGTCGAATGAATGAATGAATCGGGAGGCTCCAAAGCAGGCCCAGACACTCATTTCCTGACCTCAGGCCGGATGTCCTTTTGCTGCCATCAGCTGCCATCTGCCTGTCAGCCCCTCCCAGTGCCAGTGGAGAGCTGCCCGTGCATGCGCTATGTCTCTTCCTCTTTGTTCTTAGTTCCTGCCTGTCCCAGGGAGGGTAGGCAGGGGTGCTAAGCAGCCCCTCAGCAGACAACCCCTTTTATTCCTTGTGACAGCCTGGCGAGGTTTTGATGGGCACATTTCCATAATCGATGAGGGAGCCCTGTCACCCCAAATGCGGAGTCTTTAAAGAGAATAGGTTTATGCAAATTAGATATTGATGGAATAATGATTAATTGGCCTTCAGCCTTTGTTAATATGCAATTGTAGTAACAGAGATACATTTATAATTATTTTGGTTAATTGTTCAAACAAGCGCTCAGGACTTAATTGCACAGAGTAATTGAAGAGCCTCGGTATTTGGATTCTTTCTTTCCAGACAGAAATCAGAGCTCTTTAACCAGTTGGGTCCCTGTGCTGAGGGGCAGGGGCAATGTTGCCCTCCAGGGTCCTTTGGGCCTTGTGATGGGAGGGTGCAGTCCCTGGCCTCAGCTCATCGGTCTTCACAGGGTTGGAATCCGACTTTGAATTTAGACAGAGGAGGGTTCTACCCTTGCCAGTGTTTTCTTTTTATTCATGCATGTTTACAGTCCACAATCATTACACCCCTGGTGGGGAGTTGGTCCATATGCATGACACATCTCAATTCCTTTTCACTCCCTTTCCATTTCCCTTCTCCCTCCCCTCCTTTTCTCCTCTTGCATCTCTTGGTCCTCTTCCCATTTGCAGATCCATCTCCCTGTTGCCTATGATCTCCCTTTGTTTTGCTTTTTATCTTAGGTTTCTCATATGAGAGAAGCTACGTGAGTGATATTTAAGCTTATGCGTCTGATTTATTTCACTAAACATTATGGTCTCAAGCATCCATTTTCTTTCCTACAAATGTCTCAAATTTATCCTTCTTTAGGGCAGAGTAGTACTCCGTTGTGTATCAACACCACATTTTCTCTGTCCATTCATCTGAGGATGGACTGTGTCCTGAAAGGTGCTGTCCAGGTAGAATACACATGGAAGGAGGATGGTAGATTGGGGGTGGTCTGCATGACCTCGAGTGGTTGTAGAGCTGCCCCTGGCTGGTCAGCCTGTCCCATGCAAGGGATCGATCACCTGAGGCCTCACCTGAGGGGCCCAGTGAGGAAGCTGCGGGGTGGGAGCCCAGACAGCCATGGCGATGAGCACTACAGGGTTCCCTCCCCACCGCGCAGGCGATTGTGCTGCCTCTGCATCCCTTCCACTGGGGGCCTCGGGGCGGAGGGGACCGGGCAGGGACGTTCTTTCTCGGGTAGGGGGGCAGGAGCGTGAGCTTCTTTGGTTGGGACGGCTGCCCCGCGAGTTACTCCACGTGGGGAGATTGGTGTTGGTGAAGACGTCGCCGAGGGAGGGAGCCCCTTGCTGACTGCAGGCCTTGCCGGGCCGCGTCCGGAGTCTCCTTGTCACCCCACTCGTGGGGACTTCCGTTAGCCCCATTTCACAGGCAAGCAGGCAGAGGGACTGTGAGGGAAAGTGTAATTTGTAAGTATGAGGCTCAAGTTTCCGTTTCCTGGTTACTTGGGAACCCCTTTTCCTTGGAATATCCTCCAACCCACTCACGGGGCCTCCGACTGTCACCATCAGGGCTCCACGGATGACGTTTGTCCCCTGTAAAGTACTGATCTTGTTCGTAAGCTGGGGAGGAGCACCGACCGTTCTGGAAGGCGTTCCAAGCTGTGGACCCTCCCGCCCGCCCAGGGGCTTTGTCCCTGTGGATGGGGGAGCGTGTGTCTGTGCGGGGGGTGGGGTCTATGTCCAGGGTCCCTACCTGACCCACTTTCTGGGAGTGTCCGCTTCACCCCTGCGCGATCAGCTGGCACCTGTCTCGTCAGGGCAGGGAGAACTGAATGCTCAAAGATGCACACGCAGTGGCACACGAGGCAATGGCAAAATAAGACAGCGATGCTCTGGCTTGTTGTTTGCTGTGATTGTTAGTGCCGTCTCCCTTGGAGTGCAGTGAGCAAAGGAGCCCGGACCCCGAGGAAGCTGGGTGATGGAGGCAGGGCGGATGGACGTCACGTGGGGAAAGGTGTGTGAGCAGGAAGACTGCAGGAGGCACCGTGCCCTGGAGCTCGTTGTGTTCCTGAGTCCTGCCTGGTGCCCAGCAAATCCTCCATGAGTCTGTGCTTCCTGCGGGAATGAAGGAGGGAGTTAGTGGATTCGTGGCCCTGGAGTGCGTGGCTTGCAGGTTTCACTCTGTGTCTCACTCCTCTCACCTCTTCGCTCCTCCTCCTCTTTCTTCCCCTTCTCCCTCCTCACCGCTGGTCAGGACCACCTGGGTGAAGGTGGAGATGAGCCACATGGATGGCAGTGAGCAGCATCTTTTGGAAGCAGGGTTTTCTATTCCTTTTTACTCCATGCGCTTTGAAGCTGTTGTTAGGCACACACATATTTGTGAGTGACATAGCTCTTGATGAATTGTTCCTTTTAACTGATTAAGAAATACTCCTTTCTACTGCTGTAAATGCTCTGTTTATTCTGACAGCACCATTGTTGAACCAGCTTTCTTATACTTACTGATCACCTACTGTGCCTTTTAGCATCTATTTAATTCCAACCACTCTGCATCCTTATATTGAAGACATGTCTCTTGCAGACAGTAAGTATTGGGGTCTTGATGTTTTAAAAACCTGTTTCGACAATCTCTTATTTTTTCAATTGGAGCGTTTATTCCATTATTATTTAGTGTGATTATTGATATGATTGGATTTAGTTCTTCAATTTACTATTTGTTTTGTGTTTGTTCCTTATTTATTTTTGCTCCCTGGTTCTGCTAGTCTCCTACCTTCTTTGGGGTATTTGAATATATACTAGATTAGAATATATATAAATATATATATATATATGAGAATTCCATATTTTGATCTATTGGGACAAATCCAGTTTTAGCGGTTTCGCTAGGTACTTGAGCATGTATTCTTATGTGCAGCCCACTTACAGTCAGTAGAGTTCCACTTCAAGTAGAACGTAGAAACTTCCCCTGTGTGGGCTCCATTCATATTATGGTTGCTTTCATGTGGTGGCAGCAGAAGGGAGTATTTGCAAGAGAGACCATGTGACTAATGAAGTTTAAGATACTATATGCACCTTTGCAGACAAAGTTTCTGTTCCTTGCCTTAACTAATCATGTGCATTTAAAAGACATTAAAAGGGAGAAACAGCCTATTGTAGGTCCTCACATACTGCTCATTCGTGGAACTCTGTATTTCTTCATGAAGACCCAGATTACTGTGTGTTTTTCCATCAACCTGAAGAATTTCCTCAGCGTGTCTTTTAGTGTAGATCCTTTGCATTCATTCCCCTCAACCATGCTCCTCTAGAATTTCACTATGCCACACAAATAGTAGTTGTTTGATATTTTGTTCTGGGTTTTTGGTTGTTATCTGGGGGAATGATCTTTTTGATAGGAGCTATTCAGGTAGGACTGGGATAGAACCTCTCCAACCTCAGGTGTAGTACATACTGTGTTACTAAGCGTGTTAGTCATTTTCCTTTTGCTGGGACAAAATACCCCACATCTACAACTTATAGGAGGAGTGGTTTATTGGGCCCACAATTTCCAGTGGGTTTTGTCCACGGTTGGGTGGCTCCAAGGCAGAAACAGTATGATGGAAGAGCTCAAGCCACTGCAGCCAGGAAGAAGTGGGGGGGGAGCTGGGGACAAGAATACCCTTTCCAGGTTACACCCCCAGTGACCCAACCCCAATGAGAACTATCTCTTAAGAGCATATTCAGCCATGAACTCATCAATGGATTAATCCACCGATGAGTGCAGCACTCCCATGATCCAGTCACCTTCCAAATGTCTCATCTCTGAATACGTGAGACTTGGGGGCATCTTAGATCTAAACCATAACACTAAGCATCCTCTATGAGAGGCCAAAGAGCTGGAAAAAGGAGTGATGCAAACTCTGTGTATCAAGTCACAGAGTGGGGTATAGAGTGAGCTGCACTAAATACCATGAGTTTTCTAAGATCCTATGGCTATTGGAAGGTGGCTTTGGCAACAACAGACTCCTATTATTGCCACTAATAACTAGCTTTGCTTGTGGGATGACTATGCACTAGGTACCACACTAAAAGGTACAGTGTCTCATCAGGTCTTCATGAAAACCCTCCAGCAGAGATATGATCCACCTCACAAGAGAGGCTTGTGAAGTTCAGAGGGATAAGCAAGGCCCTGAGAGTCACGCTCAGGGTGGAGCTGGCCTTGCATCCCAGCAGTCTGATAGCAGAACTCATGCGCTGACCTCCACTGTACGCCGGCCTTCTCTGGATTCCTCTTGTGTTATATTGTAATTTGTGGTGTGTTTCTGTCTGTATAGAAGAGTGCAAGAGTCTAGTGTTTCCTGCTGGGAAATTCTCCATAGGTCCAGAGCCCTGCACTACCCACAGTGTGTGCCTGATCTTATGGAGTGGGAGGTGGAGCTGATACTCTAAGTGGAGAGAGGGGAGGCCCAGAGGAGTAGAAGACTGGGGAAGTGGTGGCCAAATTTTAGGCGGAGTGAGGCAGGGGTCTGGGTTCTGGCCAGATCAAGACACTGGGGAGACTTCACTGAGAAAGGACAAAGTCAGCCGTGAGAGTTGAAGCTGTTGGGAGACAGAAATCTGGGTCCCAAAGCATGAAAGAGACAGGTTTCAGGAGCACAGGGGAGACACCGTCAGTCAAGAAAAAAATGCCTATGTGATGCTAACAAGCTTTGGGGTGGGGGAGGGTCCAGAATTGGCTACCTCTTTCCTAGCCAAACGCACGAAAATGTAACCTCCCCTCAAAATTCAGCTCTTGGAGTCTGGGCCCTGATAGCAGTTGCACAATAAATCCTTGTTGAATTAAATTTAAATGGCTAAGGAGCTGGTTCCTTAGCCAGGCCTTTCTCTGCTGTCAAGGGAGCATTTATTTAACGAGACCTAGACTTTGGCAAACAGGATTTTACTTCTATTGGCTGGTCTGTGGCCATGATTTAGGATGCCGATATTCTCTGGCCAATGTTGGGAAATGGGTTCTTAGTCTGGGGAGGGGAGTGGCTTAAAAGTTTGGGAAGAAGATAATTTAAAGAAGCTCTGAAAATAATTGGTTTGCCCTCTGGTCTCCCTAAATGCCTCTGGATCCTTCAAGCGTGTGCTCAGTCCTCAAAAGTCATAATTCTTTGCGGCAGTTAGTCATTTTTGTTGCAGATATAATGATTTTTGCATCAGCAAAACCAACTCCAGAGCATTGGTCTGAAGGGGCAGGGAGCATTCACAGACTTGGGGTGTATTTCCTTCTTTTCCCCTTGTAGGTGTTGTTAGTTACAAGCATCAGCTTCCAGGTAAGGTATCTTTGTAGAAGCGAAGTCCTCGGGATCAGCAATGAGCCATCAGAAGAAGCCAGTCTCTGGTCATGACTTCGTGGTGAGCTCTTCCCAGGGCCTCACCAACAGCAAAACCTGTCCTTCCCTGAGCATGAAAGGTACTTTCCTTCTTGAGATGCCCAGAGCTGAGATGCAGTGTCCTGGTCTGGCCTCAGTGGAAAGCAGCTACAGCAGGAGACAGCCCTGGGGTGTGTGGTGGGGAGGGGAGCTGACGTCTTAATGCTGGTTGGCGTGTGCCTGGTAGCTGCTGGGAATCCAGGTACTCCATCGCACTCTGGCCAACTGGCTCTTGTCCCCGGAACTGATGGATGTGAGGGTCAGACTCCTCCCAGGAGGCTTCTGCAAAGTAGCTCCTGGTTCTTCAGGAGGGACCAGGGAGCGACAGAGGTGACAGAAGCCCCTTCCAGCTGGGTTTGGTTCCACAGATCCCTGCTCCCCATGGCAGGATAGCAAAGTTCTCAGGGAGGTGTTGAGCTCCTCCAGGTCTCATGCCTGGTGACCTGCCGTATTGGTCTCCTGAGCTGGACTTCCAAATCCCTCCAGCTATAATGGTAGGCTCTGTCTAGATGTAGGATTCTGTGCTAATACAAAATGATTTCTTCTCCAGAGGTGATGTGAAAGACAGAAGAGTTTGACAAACTCCAAACACTTAGCAAATTGGAAACTTCATTTTATCTTCTATCAATCAGTGCTGAATTTAAAAGAGTAAGGCATATCCGTTTAATTCACCTTGAGTACTTCAGTGTAGACTTGAGGCATAACCTCATGCTAAGCACGATCTTGTTTCTGTTCAGTTTTTCCATAAAGCCCCTGTCAGAGGCATTTTTCCTCCTTTGGTCCTGTTTTCCTACTAGAAACCACACCTGGATATTTCAAATGAGTAAGCAAATAGGAAATATTAATGACATTGAAAACTGAAGATCTATGACATCTCTGTGTAACTCAGTGTTTCATTTTTATCTCCGTATTCATAACTAATTCACATAGATTAAACAACACCAAACCTACTCTTTTTTTGTTTTATTTGTGCTTCCACATTTTCCTCCCTGGTACTATCAAGTCATTTTAATGATTCCTCAGTGTTACATCTGTTGCCTTATAAATGCTTATTATAATTGTCCCCAGCTATTGAACATTTATGTTGTTTCCAAAGATTAGCTTTTAGAGAAAAATCTACCTTGAATACATGCATGCATGTAATTTTTTCTTTACTCTTGAATTATATCCTTGAGTGAGAGTCATAGAAGTAGAAACATTACCTTCAGCCAGTGGTCCCCAACCTTTTTGGCACCATGGACTAGTTCCATGGAAGACACTTTTTCCATGGACTGGCATTGGGGGTTGGGGGGTTTGGTTTCCTTTTTATATTAGAATATGTTTGTGATACTTATTAATTACATTCCCCAGCTCTAGCATCACTGCCTCAGCTTCACCTCAGATTATCAGGCCTTAGCTCCTCAACAGGAGCACACAACCTAGATCCTCTCATGCACAGTTCACAGTAGGGTTTGTGCTATGAAAATCCAATGTCACTGCTGATCTCACAGGAAGTGGGGTTTAGGTAGTAATCCTACTGATGGGGAACAGCTATAAACACACTTCCTGGCCTGTAATCCAGTTCCCAACAACCTGGTCACCAGGTTGGGGAGACCTGCTTAAAGAATAGGACCATTTTCATGACTCTCCATACAGATTGGCATCATCATCTCTAAAGTGGTTGTGTCAGTTTGAAAGAAAGAATGAATGCATGCATGCATGGCCTACTGAAAACTCACTGGGATTTGGTGTTCTGCTTTGTAAAATTTAGGTTTCAGACAGTATCTCACTCTTGCTTAATTTCCATATATTTGGTTTCCCTTCAAGCTTTTTTTCTTCTTTCTAGCAACAGAGACCTGGCTATTCCCAAGTTAATCAAAGGCAGAGTGTTTCCTTGCCTTTAAAACATACACAATCATCTCTCTAAGTGGCAAGGATTCTTGTAGCTTTTCCTTGCAGGAGCCAAATACAAAAGAGAGAAGGAATGATGTATCCAGCAACATCATGCTGCCCATTTTTATAAAACCCAGAGTTACCTTTCTCCAAATAGAAAGAAAAAACAACTATTCTGCTTAACCATTTCTTTTCTCACATTTGAGACCTCCACTGCACTGTCTGCAATGAGTCCAGTGGGAAACTTTCTGTCCTGACCCTCTCCAGACTGCTTGACCCTCACTCTCTCTCTTGAAGCAGTGTCTTCCTTTGGGGTCTTGCGTTTCGCTCCTCCATTTCCTCCTTCATGTCCGGGGGGACCTGTGTGTCCTCTCATCTGGGCACTGGATGTGAGCTGTTCCTGACCCTTAGTCTTGGGTCCTTTTTTCTTCTCTGCTCCCTGGACAATCTCATCTCCTCCAGAGACTCCATCACTGTCTCTGTGCTGTGCCTCCTACATGGAAATCTTCCATGCAAACTGCAGAGTGCCAAATACACGGATCCCATCTGACTGTTCAGGGCACAACACAGCCAGTGCTAATGACCCTCCTCTTGCCAGCCTCCCAGACCTGACCTCCCTCTTGGCCCAGAGCAGCTCCATTCCTTCACCCAGACAAACTCAGCACTGAAAAACCCCATGGCGTCCTCTTCCCTCCTCCCTAAAGTGATGTCAGTTTCATGTCCTGCTGACATTACCTCCCAAGATCCTCTCACTCCACCCATTGGTCTTAGGATGAGGACCAAGAGAGTCCATCTGGCCTACTGTCCAGCTGTAGCTCATTCCATCCTCATAATTGCTCTTCATGCACCAGCCCTGCACAGGGCTTCTTTACCTTATTCACGTGACATAGGCTCCTTCCTGCCACAGGGGATTTGCACATGCTCTTCCCCTGTTGGGCATAGCTCCCTGTGCTTCAGCTCTTATTCCTTTTAGGGCCATGGAGGAACACTGTTTCATTCCAACTGAGAGCTGTCTTTCCTGTGAATTGTCTTCAATGGAAGGAAATTGCCTCCTCTGAGGTTATGACTGATCCAAGCACTGGGGCTCTTGCCCTGACTGGGGTATTTCTGACAAACCTTCCCCTGTGCAGAGCTCTCTGGGGACACCTGAGTCTCTGTTGCTGCCTTTCTCTGTCTAATGTGGCTTCTTTCGTGCATTGATCTGGAGAGCTCCCCAGTGTACTCAAGGTCAAGGTCGGAGCTTTTGCGTGGACCCTGAGCTGCCGTACTTGGCCTGGAGTTCTTCCTTTAGGTCCTCTTCTCTGCTTCATATCTCCGGGGGGGCCTACTCTGACCTGCCAGCAACGCCACCCTCCTTTGTGTTAGCAATTCATGTATTCAGTCATGCCTACCTCCTCCTTCAGCTTTGCACTTCTTGAAAGTAGGAAAACAGGAAGCTCAAGCTCAACAAACACCCAGGTCCAGCTGTCCTGCTGGGGACAAAGGCAACACTCATTAAACACAGCCAGTGTCACTAGTTGGTAGTAATGTTCTCCAGTGTCGCTATAGACACTCAGGAATCCTGAAGCACCACTCCTGGGGGGAAATACAGGCTTCTGTTCCTGGGAGGCCTGGTCTCAACACGTTTTCTAAGTGATCCACACATAACCTTGCTTTTTGCGTGTCTTAGTCACTTTTCCTGTCAATGGACACAGTATCTAATAGCCACAACTTAAAGGAGATAAGGTTTATTTTAGTTCATGATTTTCGAGGATTCAGTGCATGGTTGGCTGGCTCCAAGGCAGAAATGGCATAGCAGAAAACCATGGTGGGGGAGAGCTTTTCTCAACACATGGTGGCAAGAAGCAGAGAGCAAAGAGAGGAGCCAGAGTCACAAATACACCCTTCCAGGCCATGCCCTCAGTGACCACCTCCAACCAGGCCCTACCTCCTCACAACACACTCAGCCATGAGCTCATCCATGGGTGAATCAACTGTATACAGCACACATGATCCAATCACCTTTCACTTTGGGAAAGACTTTGGGAAACGATTTTGGATCTAAGCCATAGCAATGTGTGCCTCCACTGGAAGACCGCTTATTTAATCTGTATTGCTGATTTGTTCCCAGTGGACTCTCTGCCTGCAGCACAATAACTTGAACAGAGCTCCCGCATTTTCTACAGAAGGCGCGTCACGGCCTCCTGCACCTTGGACAGAGTGGCAGCATTGCGGCCCCTGGGCTGTTTTAAGCAGCAGAATCACCAACAAAAAGCATAAAAATGCAAAAGCCATGCCACCAAGTAGACTTCAGGAAGGACAGTGGTTTGAGGTAGCAGCAGAACCAGAAGACAGAGCACTGCCCAGGGCGATGTCAGCTGGGGACACACTTGTTGGTGACTTAGAAGTTTTCCCCTTTTTCTGCATGGCTGTGAGTGATGACCAGAGTGCTGGGAGGGCTGATGTGACAACTGAATTGGCAAGGATGCAAATTGCAAATCTGGAATTTGCAAGTGAGGACCAACTGTATTTGTTTGACCAGCAAATGTGATAAATTATTAAAAAGTGGCACACATGCTTCTCCTGTGTTGTGTGCAGTCTTTGGTATCGAATTCTCCTACTGATTCTGAGCTGACTGCCCTCAGGACTTCCTTTGGCCATAAAGTGAACAGAGGCTGGGGAAGTGCTTATGCACTGAGGCTTGTGCTCTTGGTGTTTCCTGAACCTGTAGCCACCACTGCATGAGTGGACCCAGGGTAGCTGGCTGGATGGGGAGACATAGGACTAAGTCACAGCCATCCCATTGTCCTGCCTGACAATGAGCCAAACACTAGAAATATGAATGAGGCCACCCCAGATCATCTATCCAGGATCCAGAGGTTCACCATCGACCTGCAGGACCATGAGAAGTAAAAAAAAAATGGGTCAACACTATGAGGAACAAATTGCTCTAACTACCAAGTGTGGGATGATTGTTACCCATCCATAGGTGGCTTGTTACCTTTTGGCAATCACTAACATGACTACCTGGAGCAACCAGGTTGAGCAAAAGTGTGTAGGCAAGACTACAGAACTAGTCAAAGGGTCCTGAGCTACTCAACAAGGGCTTGTCAACTTAGTAAATGAGGTTCTGACCTTTTCTACTTAAGAGTAAAGGAGAGACAGTGAAGCAAAATGTGTAGGGGAAGAAATTTCCCTGTTCAGCCAGGGAGAAAGAACACAAACCCCCAACTAAAGACTTTCTTTGGTGGACTTTCTCAAGCCAGCTCAACAGTCCATCCAGAGCCCAAGTCCAACGTAGGATTGAATCATAGATGCTGCTTCTTTCCACGTTTTTGTAACCCATGGCTCATCTCTAAATGGACCGATCTTCCGAGGCAGCTACTTGCTGACACCTTTTGCTCTGATGTTCAGTTTTCATGTTTAGATTTCCTAACACCATGCTTGAAAGAACTTTCAGAATCCCTGCATATCATTTATCTCAAGCAGCAATACATCTTTAGAAGAAAGGAATCTTTGCATCAAAAATCAGAGTAGCAATTTAAAGCACAGAGGTCTATGGGGGTAAAAGTAAATTGCATCAGGAATGGGAAGTACGACAAACTTAGCAAAAAACCATGAGCGAGTCATTCAGGAAGGAACACAGTTATTTTCTTAAGCAAGCCTTTTCAACAGCTTCCATTTTATTTATGTTTTTTAATGCTCCAGTGACTAAAAGTGGTAAAAACATTTTATTTATGTAAAAAGAAATCACTTGTATACAGAGTTGCAGCTGCTTCTTACAGGTATACACATGAATAAAAGCCTGGGAACATGCTGTTTTTTTCTTTCTTTTAATGGAAATCTTGATTTGCTCCTCCCTGTTGGCTTGAGAATCCTTCATTCGGTGGTATCTTAAAGTTTCAACCGGACGGAGGACAAGAAATGAAACCCTAAGCCGTGCCTATCCTGTTTGTGTCTCATTGGATGCAGTCGGCTCTACTTGGGCTTTTGAGAATTGTCTCTCTTGATTAAGCTAGAAAAAAGTGACAACAATGAGTAGCATTTGTACTAGGTCATTGTTTAGTATTATTTTCTCTACTCCTCCCATCCTCCACTTTTAAAGTAATCATTTTTGAAAAATAATGTTCAAAAATTGGAAAACGTCTTGAAAATTATTCTGAGAAGACCTTAGAACATACTTCATGGTTCAGTTAACTTGTTTTTAGTGGCACAGGGGATGAAACAAAAGGAACCCACTGTGGATACTCAGACCAGAATGATGCTTTCGTGGAGGGCAAGGAAGCACTTTCTTTTTCTGAGCACTGTCCAGAGTTGTTTACTTTTGTTTGGGGTCAGGAGGCTCCAGTCTGGAGGTGATGCTGCTGGATGTGGTTTAACACCAGTGGGTGTCCCGGGACCGAGATATAGCCACAGACCCTGTCCTGAGAGAAGTGGCCTGGGAGTGGGCTCCAGGAAGTCGTTACAGAAAAGGTGTTTGTCCTGGGCTCTGATCTACAGTTTTAAGTAGTTTCTAACCAGGGGTGAGGCTTCCTCCCCCCGCACCGGGTGACACTATTCGATGCTGGAGGCATTTTAATTGCCACAGCTAGAGCAGGCCAGAGGGGATGCTACCAACACATAGTGGGTAGAGTCCAAGGCTGCTGGAAGTATCCTGCGGCACACGGGATGGTCCCCACAAATGACCTGGCCCAAACATCAACTGGACCAACGTGGAGACTGCTTAGGTTGCTGGAAAGGCTCGTATGTCCAGGAAATACTTGGACAGACTGGCACTGGAAGTGTCTGTGCAGGGTGGTGGGGGACTTGGTAGATGCCCAGTGAATCTGTCAGTGAGGATACAGAATCCCAGGAAGTCCGCAGAGCCAAGGCTGGAACTCAGGTCCCCAAACAAGAGCACCTGGTGAGCCAAGGCTTGGTGTTCTTGGATGCACCCTAGGGTTTTTGCAATAGACTGGTCGCAGCAAGGGCATCCATGGGGTAAGCAGAGGCAAGGCTGGCCATGGAGGGGTAAAGGACTGATTTGGGGACCAAAGACTGTTGTTAGGGTCCTCCAATTGTCACAGAACATCTCAGAATCATTTTCTTACTAAAATGAGAGCATGGCGTTGTATCTCCTCTAAGGTTCTTTTCATTGCAACTTCTAAGGCTCTTAAAGGAGAGGGGATGGCTGGCTCAGTGTTACAGGTGAGCACCCCAATGGGATGCTTGTCCGGAAATGGGTGTGATGGGGCCGTGGGCCATCCCTGAACTTCTTGTGCAGCATAGTGAATGTGAGATAAACATCGTTGCCCCATGTGTCCTGGGTGATTGCTGGGAAACTTAGTCCATGCCAACCATGTCCAGCCGAGGGAACAAATGCTCCAGGCTGGAAAGTTAGGGGCCTTTGGCAGTGAGGTCGTATCGTCTCAGTGGCCCCCACAACTGCCACTGACAAACTGGTAAGTGAGAAAGCTTTGCTGGCAGGCTGCTGGCAGTGGACATCGTCAGAAGGAATCATCCTCAGGACATCCCACTTGCTTGTTATCCAAGCGTCTGTCAGAAGGAGACCTTGATTGCCGCCTGCAGCCTTCAGACAGGATGCTGGGACGGGCAGGGACAGTGACAGTGGTGGCTGCAGTGGGGTCTGACGCCACGATGCAGAATGAGACGGCTTGGCAGCAGAGCTCAGCCCACCGGGGCTGGGAAACAGGATGTGGAGGGACAGACACTGGTCCGAGCACCTTTTACATCCTGGAAATAGATACTCAGGGCCAGGTAGGCCAGATGGAAATGAGCGTTTCCAAAGATGGGGCCGCAGCCCTCTCTCATTCCTGTCGCGGGTTTTCTGCTCCTTTGCCCTGATCTGCCCAGTGGTTCCGCCCCTGAGTCAGCATGCTGGCCTCCACCTTGCCTGTCCTGGGGGGATGGTGTCATGCTCCTCCAGCTTTTATGAGCTGCTGTGTAGTGCCTGTGCTGGACACTGGAGCCTCTACAGCAGGTGCTGGGAGTCGCAGAGGGGCTGCCAGTCTCTGTTGTACCCACACCCACTCTGCCTTTCTCTGCACCGGGCTGTGCTCCGAGCACACTGATGGAGGTGTCCTTCACCCAGTCCTTGGCAGCCCAAGCGATGGAGACCTTGTTACCCCGACCCAAACACCAGGCAGCTGAAGCCCAGAGAGGTCAGGGACCTGCCTACCATGCTGTTAGATTTGAAATGAGAGCTGTTGGGAGAAACCAGGGTGTGATAAGGGTTCTGTGTCCCCAGAGCACCGAGGAAGTCATGATGTGGAACTATGCCTATGGGCTCTGCCTCCAGCCCCTCCGCACCCCCTTCCCCCTGAAGTCCCAATTCCTCTCCCTCGCAGAGCAATCGCAGAACTTCAGTACTCCCAACGTGGTGACTCCAACCCCAGCCAGGAGACTTGAGCTCATTCCCTGAGCTCGTTCCCATTGCCTAGGGACAACGGCGGATGGCTGGGGCTGGGGACTGCAGGGCTGTCCTGCCCCTCTGGCTTGCTGCCCTCCCACCTGGCCTTGTACCCTCTTCTCCGCTTCCGACTTCCTCAACACTGGAAATCCCCCAACCGCCAGTCCTTCAGGAGCAGTGTTTTTTCTCCTGCATTTCTAATCTCTTTCACACCAAACCTTTCAGCACCTGGCCACATACAAGTCATTCCCTTTCCCCCAAACAAATCTCCCCTTGCTTTGCCTGCCCTCCTGCCTTCATTATATCTCTGATATCTTTGTTAGGAGCCAAACTTCCAGAAGGACAGCCTCCCTCGCTTTCCCTGTGGACTTCTGTGATTCACACATGCTCCACTGTGGTTGCTTCCTTCTCTTGTTTCCACTTATTTATTTCTGTGTTACTGCTCCCCTTTTACTAGAATATGAACTCTTGGTTAGGGAAGATTTTTACAAAACCTCTTCCCATGCCTGGAGCGGTATAGGCACTTAGTAAGTAGGTTTGAGGATGAATGAATGATGGGTAATATTTAAATTACGGAGGGTGAAAGACCTCACCTGACCCCCGGGTCTACCTTGGAGGTGGAAGGGATCTTATCCAACACTGTGGGGGCTGCAGCTTCCAGAACAGCTCCGCTCTCTCCTTTCCTTCTTTTCACCCTTACATGTGACACGTGCCATTTTCTGAGCTCTGGGATCCAATTGTCACTGGTACACTAAGCAGCCGAAGGGTTGGGAAATAAGCAACTTCTGTTTTGTTTCCATGGAGTTTCATGCTGGGAGAAACCAGTTGTGAACCACCTGTGGGATTGTAGATGTTGTGAGTTGATTTGAGTCCTCTTCACCTCTTCCCAAAAGATCTGTCTAAGTCCTAATCCTTAGTAGCTGTGTGACCTTTTTGGAAATAGGGTCTTTGCACTGTATCCAAGTTGAAATGATGTCATGCTGAATCAGAGTGGGCCTCAATCCAATGACTGGTGCCCTTAGAAGGAAAGAGAGAGAAGACCACATTGCAACACAGGCAAGGATTGAAGTGCTGCATCTCTAGGTCTGGGAGTGGCTAGGATGCCTGACCCTGGGGCCCAGGCAGGAGTGCATTCATCTCTGGATCCGGAGGAAGGAGCCCAACCTGGCTGACACCTTGATTTGGGGCTTCTCGGCTTGTGAGCTCATAAATTCTTGGTTTTAGCCACCCAGCTTGTGGTGCTTTGTGACAGCAGCCTCAGGACCCTCACCCAAGGCAGACAGTCTCCCAGGGTTCTTGTCCCTCCAGTCAGGCCTCCCAGCTCAGGAAATCTGTGACTGAGATAAATCTGAGTACAAACTGGCCAGCTCAGCATTGTCAGACAAAGGGTGTCAGTGCAGCGAGGCAGCTAATTCTTCCCTCCCACAGAGAGAGGGATGTGACAGGAGGTGACTCTGGAAGCCACAGGCCTGAGCCCTACAGGATGGACAGGAGGCTCTGGGTGGGGGCTCTGGGAGTCCTAGGACCCAGGATATCCCAGTAGGGACCTGAGCCAGCTTCCTGAGGAGAGAAAGCCCCCGGGAAACCATGAGCTGACTCAAGAGGTGGCCCCAGAGTGACCCAGAATGTCCTGCTTCATTCAGTGCAGGGTGGGCAGTGGGAGCCATCCAGGTCACTTTGTGCCCTGGGTCCTCCCAACCGCTTAGGGAGCCCTTGCACTGGGAAACAACCGATGACCTCCTGGATTCTCATCCTCTGTGGAACTCCAGGATTTCACTGTGGTGTACCCCATCCCTGGGGCCTAGCGAGCACTCCACGAGAGACATGGAAGTGGACTGAATTGGCTAGCAGTGTTTATTTGTAGATAGTTATATATCCTTGGCTGATTACAGAAGGAGTTCAGTTTATTAATCATAAATGCGTTTGATTTGCTATGTTAATGGAAATTTTTAGAGATTCCTTAAGTGCTGAAAAATGTAGGAAAAAGGTAATTCAAATTAAAAAATGACTTAGAGACATGTATAATGCAAAAAGTGTACTCCCCTGTAAACTGTGTTTTCTATTTTATGGTAAACTATGGGTTTTAATGGTTAGAAGCAGGGAACTGGAGGGGAGAAGGGAGGAGGAGAGCCAGTGTATGGGGCGCAATGCTCAACTCTTCTGCAAACCTAAAACTGCTCTAAAAGTGAAAGTTTATTAGTTAAAAACACCATCTAGACATACACATATGCACACACACATTTTCTTACATTCTGAAGAATTGTATCCGCTTTCCAGATTAATATCAAGATAGCACACATGCACACACACGTACACACACGCACACAGTTTGTGTGACAGTGGTGACCATCAGGAGATGATATGAAGGACAACTCTTTGCCTTACTCATTATACGACTGGACCCCTCCTGTGACATGAGTTTTCATTTATATGAACTTCGTAGCTTAATTTCATATGCAGTAGCCCAGATTGCACAGGATTAAGATGAACTCGATGACAGATTAAATAATTAATGTTCCAATTATTGTGTCATCATCTCTACCATGTATGTCCTTTGGTGTGCACTCAATCTGCTGTATAAACTCAAGATCTCCTTGACACAAACTCTTGTGTCAGCTTTTCAGATTACTTAAATCTGTATTTTTAACCAGAAAGCAATGTTCTTGCAAGCATCACAGTTTATATTGTGATTCTTATTTCTCCTTCTGCCCTTTGGAGAAAACTAGAAACTTAGCCTGGCAAACATGATAAACAGGATTCTCAGTGGTTTGAGAATGTTTGGAAGCAGCCCTTCCCCAGAGGTCCAGCAAAGAAGACTGTTCTTGGAAGCTCAGAGAGTTTTTCTCTTCTGGGGCTATTTCTAGATGGAAAATCAGGTGACAAGCTGAATGTGGAAGAGGGGAGAGGTAGGACTGCAGATCATCAGGGAGAGGAAGTTCAGACTAAGTTACGTAGAAACATAACAAGTGGAGCGACAGAGGGGAAAATGAATTCTGGACAGACTTGGAGCGAAGAGAGAAAGATGCTTTGGGGAGGTTTATTCAATGAAAAGTTCCAGGAAATGTGGAAGGCGGGAACCAAGACAATGAAGAAAAGTTTTTGGTCAGTGCTAGGTGTCCTTTGAGGGAAATGAGGAAGGGTTTGCAAGCCATTTTTTGGCTTTTATTTTTTTAAATGATAATTACCTGAGACTGAAATGCCTTCAGGATTCACTGCATGGTGTTGGACCTTGGGCAAAAAACTTATTTGTGAGGCCATTGTCTGTGTACTGTAAATACTTTGATTATCAAATGCATTATGCAATTCATGGGTCTATACTGGTCCACAGTCATGTATTGAAGAAGCTGTAGAAGCATTAGCAGAAACATGAACTTGTTTATGTCCCACTTGTACCTTCAAAGAGTGCAGGCACTGTTAATTTTAGGAACCACCTTTTTGTGTTCTTTATTTTCTAACATGCCATTCCTGGCCAAGTTCCTGTCTTCCATTAAGGGCAAAAGAGAGCCGTGCTGTTACCACTCACAATGGTGTTGTTTTCCTTGCCTATTTATACTGACACAACACAGCTATTCTTGCCTCTGCAGCTCCCAATGCTAGTTCCACCAAGACTCGTGACACAGCAGCATCTTTCATCCCACCTCGAGCTCAGGCTTCCACTGAGTCTCAAACCCATTGTTTCATGGATGATGACCTCAAAAACAATCTTAGCAACATGTGCAGGAAAATAGGACACCACTCATGCTCCTAGTTTTGTTGGATCTAGTATGTGGAATTTCATTGTGTCAACATAGAACATGGAACAATATATCCCCCAGCTGTGCCTACCCTTGGAACCATAGCTGCTCTGCTCTCAGCATATGATCTCTGTTGGTATTGGATCCCAGCCTCCAAATGTGAAGCACAGGAGAGAACATGAGTGGCCATAGGTGAGGAAAGGAAAGCAGTCATTTTGCCTTTAGATGCCTTTTCTTGTCCAGCATGGTTTGATCCCCGTTTGGGGTGTGGCAATGTTATTACATGGACAGGTGCCAGGGAGGACACTGATGGAAGGGCATGTTGGCACTGTGGAGCCCTCAGAGGAGATGGGCATAGCTAAGCCCACTCTCCATGGGGCCCACAGGGTGGGTGGGTGACTCCTTGGGTGCTAGCAGCAGACAGGGAGGATCGTGGGAGAGAGCACATCTGCCACCACCCAGCTTTCCTTGGGTGCTATGTATTACAGTGGCATTGATGTCAGAACATGAACAGGCAAGAGTTGGTCCACATGCCTGCTTGATATGTCAAGACATGGGCAATGATTTCTAATCACCAGAGCCTTGAACTCCACATGTGTCTGCTATGAGTGTAGTCACCATTCTGGTGGCCCAGGCCCATGTACTCATGAAATACATCCTGGGACAGGCATGGGGGCCACCTACATGCTAGGCTGTGTTCCTGGAACTGGGGCCACACCATGGGGCAACAGGGTGACTCCATGGTTGGAATCCTGAAGCTCCTTGGGGTAACATTCTGAGAACTAAGAGGTTCAAAGGGCAGAAATGGGGACCAACGTCCATGTTAAGGAAAGTAATCCTAAGGCTGGGATTCCTGAGCCATGGAGCCTGTCTTCAGTGGGATTATAATACAGATCCTCTTCCTCATGATCCTCTTCCCTTTGACTCTGGTCTGGTTTCTGTGTTCACCATCTTTGTTCCCTCAGTGCACCTTGTTGCTTCTGCACTGCAGATATTACAAGTGAATTTCCTTTTCCAGAATTTTCAATGTCGATCCTTCATCGAGTCTTCTGGTAATTTCCCATCTGCCTATTCCCCTTCCATTACGCTTCCATTTTCCTAGATGATAAGGACTTTTTTTTCATTTTTTATTAAGTTTATTGGTACACTTTAGGTATACATTATGATCACATTCATCTTTCGGAATTTGTACCTGTACATGATGTATCTTGGCTCTTCTTTCTTCCCCATTCCTCTTTCCTTCTTTCCATCCCTCCATCCCTCCCTATTTACAAAGAACTTTGATTCCACTTTTTCCTTCTTTTCTCATATTTTTTCTTTCCCTTTTTTCCTTTTCCCGATGCCCCTCCCTACTTCCCCTTCCCCTTTTGACCTTTTCTTCCTATTTCACATTATCTGTTATACATTTTGGTCCTCATTTACACTTTCTGTTTCTCACACCAGAAAAACTATTTGGTATTTACACCTGTGTGTCCTATTTAAAAATTTTTACCAGCTGTTCCTCAGACAAAGGTCTACTGTCTAGAATATATAAAGAACTTAAAAAAAAATCAGACCTCCCAAGTTTAAAGATCCAATCAAAAAATGGGGATCTGAAATAAACACATTTCTCAGATGAAGAAGTAGAAACAACAGATAAGGACGTTTTAGTGAGCACATATTCTATTCCAAGTCCTATTTCCGGAATCGTGGCAACAGCAGTGAAGAAAATAGTCACAGAGCCACTGTTACTGGAGCTATCCCTGCATGCTACATGTTTCTCTTCCCACTTAGCTTCTTGGGTTGAAATTAACTCTGTTTTTCAGCAAACTTTTGCTGTAAAGGGCCAGATAGTAAACTCGGAAGACACTGTGGGCCACATGATCTCTGTTACAATCGCTCACCTCTGCTATTATGGTACAAATGAGGCTGTATTCCAATAAAATTTTTTTATAAAAAGAATAGGTGGGCCAGATTTTTGCTGGCCCAGGAAAATATAAGCTCCATGAGAACAGTTATTTATTTATTTATTTATTTATTTATTGCTTAAAAAACTTTTCACAGGGATATCTTTAATGCTTCGGATATGCCTTGGACATAGAAGGTGCTTGACATAGATTTGTTAAATATATGAAACAATTGACTGTCATTCATTACACTGGAAGTTTGTAAAAGGCAGGGCCACATGTACATGATAATCAGAGAAGATGGTAGATGGATACTTGTTGACTAGATGTATGACCCTTGATCACACTATGCCAACTTGAAGGGTTTAAGAAACACCTAAAAGGTAAGTGGAGCACAGTTCTGGGTGTGTCTGTGGATGACTGACAGGTAGACCAGCAAACTGATGGGAGAACACCCACCCTGGATATGAGTGGTACCAACCAATAGGCTTGTAGCCTGGATGGGACTAGGAGAAAGAAGGAAGTGCCCTCATTCTGGAAGAGCTCATCTGCACCACTACCTTTGGAAATTGGTCTCCATTGCAGACTCCTACCTTCCAATGCAGACTCCTACCTGTGACTCTACAGTGAGCGTCCAGGCCTTCGACCTTGAGTGTTGCATCCTTGGTCCCTCTTGCTCTATGGCTTCCATCTTCTTGGGCTGAGCAGCTTCTGGATCCTCTGGCTCTCTAGTGTGCAGATGGCCGTCGTGAACTCTTTGGCCTCTGGTCGCACTGATGGCCATTATGGACTCTCTACTTCTTATCCTGTAAACTTACCTAATAAATTCCCTTGCATAATTACACGTATATTTCGTATCAATTCCATTCCTCCCAAGAACCCTAACTAAAACAAGGTGAATGAATAGTTGGAATCCTTGTGGCTGTGGCCCTGGGCCTCTCCCCAGTCAGTATATATATCAGGGGGTTGGGCTGGCACCAGACCAGGTGCAAGCCACCTTCTCATCCTGTAGCTACTGCACCTGCCTCCTGGGAGTTTCTCACATGGAGCCAGCTGCAGCAATGACACCCCCACCCCCAGGCCACTCCTGCCAGGGTTCTCAGCCACAGCCTGCTGCAGTGCTATAAAGCACACCCACTTTCCAGGGAACTTGGCAGCGGAAATGGCCATTAAAGTTGAACATGTCAGAAGGAAGGAGCGACAGCGGGAGCCCCAGATGCCACCATCAAGCTGCTTGTCAGCGTTGGCCGGTTGGTTTCCCAGGGTGTGCTCTCCTGAGTGGGGGTCAGCGATCTGCCCAGATAGGCAGGGCTCTGGTGTTGGCTGGGCCTGTCAGCTGAAACCCAGAGGTGAGGCTGGTGTCATTTGGAAATCAGCGCATGACAAGCATGGCCAGATAAAGACAAGAGGATGAAGAGGGGTGCTGGATGGGGTAGGGGGAGCTGTCCAGCAGGGCTCTTGGCCCCAGGGCCTCATACAGAAAGGAAGCAGCCCCTATTCTGTTCTGTGTCAACCTCACTGTCACTGGATCGGCTGCGAGATTTCCATCAGATAAATGCCCCTTTGGGAAGCTGGAATGCCTTGGCAGACAATTTTAGGCCTTGATTTGATTGATAAATCCTTTGTGACAGGAGGGGATGAAAGAGGCCCCCGGTTTGGTACATATAAATAGGAAATTAGCTGGCAAAGTTGTCAGAGATAATTAACTTTCCGATTCTGTGGGTCTATTCAGGTTGACATCCTGAAATTATTTAGAAATGCACATGTCAACGCTCTGACAGAATTTGGGGCTGATCAGATAAACAGATTTGGAGATGCTTGATTGTAAAGTGATGTAAGCGCTTAGCTGGTGTTTTATCACTGTGTGCCTCTGCTCACTGCATGCCCCCTGCAGGGAGAAGAATTTGTTACGTGGGTGGGGGAGATGGAGCTTCCTTTGCTGTCAGTGAGTTGAGAACATCCTATCTTCAATTCAGCTGGGATTGACCTTGGGTTCAATCCCTGGATTTGCCCACTAGTCTCTGCCTTCAGTAGGAAGGAGCACATTCAGAGGGATCCAGCAACAGGTATGTCTCTCTCTCTCTCTCTAGCAAGCTCCGCTTTAGTGAGGCCAGTGTGGTGTGCAGAGCAGTCTAGAGTTGCTGCTGTTCCATGAATTTGAGTAAATTATCACATCTGAATTTGGGGAAATCACATGCCGTTAAAAGGGTAGGAAGACTTCGTGGGAAATTCTACCTTGTTACTGAGAATTGCCTCCTTGAAAAGCAGCTCAGTCTAAAGCCAGAATTCTTCCAATGAAAAAGCATCTTTCCTCCGAGTGGATGATAATGGATGAAATCCAGCGTTTAATGAACAGTAGGAACTCTATTATGTGATTGGTTCATTTTAATCTCCACTCCCATATGAGGTGTGACTTTCTCATTTGACTGATGAGAAAACATACTTTGAGAGGTTAAATCAACTATTCGAGGTGACCCAGCCATTAAAAAGGTGAAATTTGTATTTGAACTTAGGTTGGATTGGTTTCCTCTCGCCAACACCACCTTCCAGTTCTTGGGCTCATAAAGTCTTAGAAGAGAGTTTGAGGGCCATCAAGTGCAAGGTTCAGCAACTCACAACCCATGGGCTAAATCCAGGCTACAACCTGTTTTTGAGTTGAATAAAGAGCAAATGTTTTTGCATTTTTAAATAGCCCAGAAAAGAGCTAAAGGAAAAACTTCAAAGCATGTAAAAACTACATGAAATTCAGATTTGAATGTCTGTGAGTAAAGCTGAGCTTTGCTCATTCATGTATTGTCCATAAATACCTTTGTGCTACTGTGGCAGAGTTGTATAGCTGTGACCAAGACTCCAGAGACTTCAGAAGTGAAAATATTTACCATCTGGTCTCTTATAAAGTGTATTTTCTGCTTCTTGGCTTAGTTCTGTGTCTCAATAAATACACATTCTTTGAGTTCTAACCATAATAAGCACTGGGTGAAACTCAACAGGTATTATTGATTATTGAATTTAACTTATCAACTACTCAAGGTGAGAGCTACTAATTATTCTGTCATATAGGTGGGGAAACTGAGATTAAGAAATGTTCAGGAAGCTGGTCAGGCTAATAGCAGGTCATGGCCACATGTGCCTGATCTTATACTCCAAAGCATATGCTTCAGATGTCCTCTTTGTATTGCCCCATTGCTATGATTTCATGTTACGAGGATGTGGCTTCTCTGGGCTAGGTTCCTGTGACACAGTGGTGATTAGCAGTGCTGGACAGAAAATGGTCTTCCCGAATATCTATGTCCTAATCTATGCGATAAAAGGTACTTTGCAGATGTGATTAGGGATCTTGAAATAGAAAGATGCTTTTGGGTTATCCAGATTGGGCCTAAGGACAAGGGTCTTTATAGGATGGAGACAAGAAGGTAAAGGAGAAAGAGATGAGATACCTGAAGCAGAAGTTGGAGTGGTTTGGAGCTACAAACCAAGGAACACAGGTGGCTTTGAGAAACTGAAAAAGATAAGGAAACATCTGAAACCCCCAGAACTGCAGGAGAATAAATCTGTGTCGCTTTAAACCATTAAATTTGTGATAATTTATTACAATAGCCATAGGAAACTAACACAGCCACAAAGACCTTATCTTCAGGCAACTTATGGTCTGGAAAGAGACCCATCCAACAACTGAGGGCGCTTTCAAGGGGACGCTTGTGCTGTAGATGGTAAAAACAAAGTGGAAGAACATGTTGGGAGCATTGTCAAAGTCCTCCTAAAGAAGAAATGGGGGCTTGAAAAATAGAGCTGTGCCCTAAATGAGGTCCCTTCTTTATTCGAGTTTCCAGGGGTATACACTAGCAATTTCTAGGATCAGGTACAGACCATAAGGCAACTGAAAACAAGAACAAGAGGCAGTGTTCCTCCAAAGTTGTCATGTTCTTCTTCGGCTGAGCTGTGTCTTTCTGGCACGTAATACACATCTGACATTGTGCCCCTCACCAAGTTTGTTTCTCCTGGTTATTGAGGAGCTGGACATTTGTAGGAGAGAAATCACAGTCTAGCCTGCATTTTATTAGTATTGTGACCATTTGCAAATTAATTTGGAAGGCAATATAATTTTCCTCTTGTATAGAATTCAGTTTTGATTACTGCCATGCCACTGAAGTGCCAGCTTTCATGAAAGCTCTTATTATGAGAAATTAAGATACCTTTCTCTCTCATCCAAATAAAATAAGCATATGGCAATGGGATGCAATCGAATTTAAAAAATCATTTAATCCAGGGAACATAATTATTTGAATGAAACTGGAGAGGAGAAACTCAATCTAGGGCTTGAATGTTGACATGAAATTTTGAAGGCTATTTTCACTCATCACTGACTTTTAATAGGTCTTTGTAGAGAATAATTTGCAGCATAAACCTTGTTAATGTGATAGTGGTTGTTTCAAAGTCATGTCGGATCTCAAGCAAGAGCCACAGTTGGAGGGTCCCAACATGGGGGCATTTAACCACAGGCTGACTTGACTTTTATTCTCTAAAGGTGGCTATGTAGCTTTGTTTTCAAGAGGTCATGTTAGAAGAGTGCAGAAAAGTTCACTGCTGTGTGTGTGTGTATGTGTGTGTGTGTGTGTGTGTCTTTTCTGGGCACCCTAGGTGTGTTCCATGTGCATGTTTGCAGCATGATTCATGGACATGAGGGAGTAACCTCATTTTCGATGCCAGACCATGTGCCTGGAATTTTGTTGCAATAGTTAAGGTTACTGTCACCTCTACCATGTGAAATTAGTGCTTTGGTGTGCACCCTGCCAGATTCCCAACTGCCAGCCCTTATGACTCTTTTAAGAGCTTCCCCTGGCTACTGGAGTGCTTTTTCTGCCTGCATATGGGAGTAAGCTGGGAATGTTTCAGAACTGCAGCTTTCAGTCAACAACTCTGGTGAACGGTGGATAGATACAGGCTGTGTGGACATCCTCATGGTTATTCTTTTCTGCTCTTAGTACTACCTCCACCTCAACAAGAGCCTTAGTTGTCTATACTGGTAACTAGCTTGAATGTTTATCATTTCCCAGTTTTATTCACCTCTCTATCCTATTCTCCCACTTCTTGATGGTTCTTCATGAATATTTCTCCTAGATAAGTTACTTGCAGACAGATCCTCATCTTTTTGTCCTTGGGTAGGACATGAAAAAAACCTGTGATATCACCAAGTCGGTATGCTTGGTTCCTCATTAAATACTTCTTGGGAGCCTGTTCTGAGGTGTCGGCAGAGAAGCTGGTAAGAGAGTACCCCTTACTGACAGACAGATGATAAGCCAGCAGACATGGAAAGTACAGCTTTACACTGTGCCTATGTGCCCTGCTGGAAACAGTAAGGGTATTGGGAAAGAACAATGGGATAATGTTTACCTGGAGTACTCATGGAGGGTTTTACTCTGAGCTGGTGACATTGAGCAGAGACTGGAGGTTGAGGAGAAGCCAGATATGCACAGTTAGGGGAAGGAAGTATCCACAGGTTTTGCAGGAGGATGCTGAGTGTGGAGTGGTGAGTACAAGGGAGTGACTGTGATTTTATATGAGAGTCAAGAAGATTCGTGCTGTAATGGGGTGTGTTAAGAACTGATATTTTAAGAGGAAACAGAAACTCATGTTAAAATCCACTTGAAGAGTCCATTTGCAAATGAACTTAACCATCTGAAATCATTTGCCTGTAACTAAGTATAGTTAAATCTGTAACTATGAGACTAAGTGGTCATCATTGCTGATGAGGGCTTAATTCAGGGCAGGAAATAATAAAGTTGGGTATAAAAGGACAGAACTAGCGTTTGACGTGAACTGGCTATCTTTGGCAAAACATCCCTTTTTAATAATTTCAGCAGCCTATGAAGCCAGGGTTGTTTGCAGCCCTACTTCCCAAGATGAGAAAATGCAAGATCCACATCAAGGAGTTTGAGTCACTCACTTAAAGCTAAGTGGATTTCAGGGGGTTAAGGTGCAATTTGAACCCAGACCTGTCTGGCTCCTAGACTGCTAGTTATTAATCCACACTGCCATCTTTGCTTTGTTAAAGGTATTGTCTAAAAGCATCAATAAACTGAGTGTCCAATAAGAAAATTCACTTGAGATCTTTTGATTCAGTGAAGAAAAGGAGACTTGGTTTATTAACTTAATTGCTATTTAACTCACAGCTTTTGTGTTCAATAATGTATTAGCGCATTTTGATTATTCCATCTTGTCCAGCTTGAAGTTGAGCCTTTTCTCTGCTTCTATTGTTATGCTTAAAGGCCCGGTCCCTGGGGTGTACATGAGTGGGTGGAGTGCCCTGCAGATACTGTGGTTCAGTGTGCTTGCTGTGTTCCTAGGCAAACACCAAGAACAGTCTGGAGGATGATGTATTTGAGTTACGGCTACCTAACATTGGAACTAGCTGACTTGTATCTCTGATTTGTTTAATTAGAGATTTGTCCATCAACTGTAGATGGTTAAAGTTGTTCAATAATCTCTTAATAACCTTTATCATTTGGCAACAGAGAGAGAAAAGGAAGAGGTGGGGATGTAAAGTGAGCAATATTTTTATTACTCTCTAACTTCCCCCACTCCCCCGCCTGCTACTGATGAGCAATTTGGTACTTTCTTAGTTTAGCTGAAGACATGGTTGGGCACTCCCAAGAAAAGTCTTGAGTAGGGAGATGGGGTGCTGTATGGGGACTATGGGTGGTGGAGGTAATTGAATTCTGGGGTCCTCGATGGATGGATTGATATTTAGAGTCATTTTGCATTTAATATTCATAATGTGAACTTCAGAAGCAGAGTCAAGTAAACTCAGCTGATTTTAATACTTTGACGGCATTGCCTCTTAACTCATCCATTTAGAAATAATTATTGAGCACCTACTAGATGCCAGGTAGGGAGGATATAGCTGTAAGAATATAGAAAGTTCCTTTCTCTGTGGAGCTTCAGTCCAGTGGGAGGTTCAAACAAGCAAATAAATCCCTAAATGCTAGGCATTCACAAATATTATGAGGATGTTAAGACACAGTGGAGGATAGAGGCTGAGGGTGAGGGAGGATGACAGTTAGCTGAAGTCCCAGGGTTCAGGGTGACCCAGGCAAAGGTGTGAAAAAGCTCTTCGCCAAAGGAGACTAAGACGCAGGTAAAAAGTCCTGTGTTGGTGCCTCTGGTCAACTTAATGGGCTTGAGAGGTGGCTAAGAAATTAGTAAGCTTGTTTTCGGTTGTGACTATGTGGGTCATGGGGGAATAACCTTGGAATATATCTGGTTTCAGGCCTCTTCCTCTCTGGCTCTTTCCTTGTCTTTCTGTTTCCTGGCTGCCATGAGGTGAGCAGCTTTTTCCTTTACATGCTATGATGTTTCTGAATTGACCATGGATTGAAACCTCTGAAACCGTAAGCCAAAAATAAACATTTTCTCCTTTAAGTTGTGTATGTCAAGTATCTGGGCACAGCAGCAAAAAGCTGACTAATAAAAATCCCAAAGAAGGAATTAACTTAGTATATGTAAAGAACAGATGTAAAGACACATATAGACACCAGAGAACAAGCAGGAGATGGGGAGAAGGAGCTGTTGGTCGGGTGGGGAGTGTGAGGATTTTACACTAAATCGTGTTGGGAAGGATTGGAAGGTTTTGATTAGATGCATGATATGATTTGATGTTCATTTTAAAGAACTCATTTTAGCTTTTTAGGGGAGCAAGGCCAGAATTGCACACCAGCAAGGCCAGAAGGAGCTATGGCAGCTGTCAAGAGGGGAAGTTCTGGTGGCTGGCATCAGCCCATAGAGGGTATAGAGGAATCAGTGGATGGATTTAGGAGTGGCTGTGGGGAATTGCTTATGAGTCAGATGGCAGCAAGAAAGGGAACTGGGACCTGGGTGATGGACCAGAAGGACAGGGTGGGTGTGGGTGCTGTTCCCTGGGACAAGGATCACTGAGGGAGAGGCTGGTTCAAAAAACACATCAAGGGCCTGGGGATTTAGCTCAGTGGCACTGCACCTGCCTCACAAGTGCAAGGTCCTGAGTTCGATCCTCATTACCAAAAAAACCCAAAAACCAAAAAACAAAACATCAAGCATTGTGTTTGTCTGTGGGTCTTAGATACACAAGAGTAAAGTTATGTAGGAGTTCTGGGTGTCAGTCTAGAATAGTTGGTATTCTGTTCTAGGAGTTTTAAAAGTCAAAATTTATAGCTCAGTGGTTCCGGTGCCTGCCTCGCAAGTGCAAGGTCACGAGTTCGATCCCTGGTACCCACCCCCCCAATCAAAATTTAAAACTCACACTGGAGAAAATTACTAAAGCACAATAATGTCCAAACCATGTTTTGCAATAATCATGTTTTTTTCTTTAGGTTTTCATTTAAAGTTAGAAGAAATTACACATACTATACTATACTATACTATATGATCCTATAAATACTATAAACTTCTAATAAACATTTCAGCTTTGGAATAGGAATGGAGGGAGAGACAGATAGACAGATAAATACAGAGAGAATCTTATGTCTTATATTCTTGTCTCTCAGGTTCTCTGTAGTCCTATTGGCTTTTCAGGGTATACAGAAAACCTTTGAATTTGGTACTTGTATCATTATAATTAAGTTTGTCTTTATATAATAGAAACTCTTCTACAGTGGTTTAACCACAAATGATTTTATTCTTATAAATCAAAGAATAACTAGAGTCAGGCAGTCCAAGCTGATATGGTAGCTTTCTGAAGTCTTTAGAGACATGGGTTTTACCATATGACTCTGGTATTTTTAGCATGGTTCCTCATTGTCCATGATGGCTGCCCAAGCTCTAGCTATCAGGTATGCATTCCAGGCCACAAGAGAGCAAGAAGTATAAAGCGATACTTCTTCTTAAAGGTTGTCCTGGTTAGTCTTAATTGTCACCCTGATTGACTTGGGGGCCACAAAGCACACCTCCTGGTATGTCTGGGTGGGTCAGGGAGGAATGACCTGGGTACTATACCTGGTCCTTTGCTCCTTCCTCTCTGATGCTATCTCCTACTTTGCTTCCTAGCTGCCATAAAGTGAGCAGCTTTGCTCTGCCACACCTTTCACCATGTTTCTGCTTTGAGCCAGCTGATTACTGACTGAAACCTCTGAAAATGTTAAACAAAATAAACCTCTCCTTTAAGTTGTACATGTGGGGTATTCAGTCCCAGTGATGAAAAGCTCATACAAAGGTCATTTTTAGAAGTTACCTCATTGTCACATGACTACACCTAGCTGCAAGAGAGGCTGGAAATGGTCTGTTAGCACAGTGCCCTTTTCTAAGAAAGAGACAATGTATATTAGTGAGCATCTAGGAGTCCTGCTTCTGTCCTGGTATATCCACTTCCCTTGTCCAAGGCCACATGTCTTACAACACAAGATTGAGGCTGAGACATCACTGTTGTTCTCTTACTTTTTTCTTTCCTATAATCATCTCTTCTAATAAGTTTTTCTCACTCTCTCAGAGCTATTTGTTTTTCCAGTTTTAGTGCAGGTACCATTCTGTGAGTTCTGCAGAGCATTATGGGGAAGACAGGAAAGAAAAGGAGCCTTGAGTCCCAGATTTCCATCCTGCAGTGTGATCTCTGCCAGCTTATAAGACTCAGCATGTTTTGTGTAGGCAGGACGGAGAGAGTGCCATCCGAATTTTACACCTGATTCACAATGAAATAGGCACAGGGCCTTCTAGGGGTGCTTATTTTCCCAAAAGGCTGAGGCTGCAGAAATCCATCCACTACATCAGGGGAGAAGGATTCACCCATTTAGAAGGAACTGGTGATGTCTGGAAAGAGCATTTTAACTTTCAATATTGGTTTTTAATACAACTCAGTGGAATGTCTTTGCACGTGTCCTCAGATTCTCAGAGAAGAACTCTAAAGACTTTTGTGCTGCCGGCCAAAGCTGTATTTTAAAAATAAGATGAACTCTGAGTATCAAGACCTCAGAGCTGTTTCACCAGCATGGATGTGTGGCTCTGTGAGGTTCTGCAGTGGGAACTCCTCTCTCTCTAAGGAGCCATCCTCCTCCCTCCACTGGCAAATTCATGTCCGCTTGATCATGTGACTGGAAACCTGGACCTCAGCCTTAGCGGCGGTGCAGGTACTATTTAGTCATGTCATCATAAAGGTAGAGTATGGGTCACTCTCAAATGGGTGCCAGTTAGCTCAACCTCAAACAAGCCATTTTCTGTGGCCTGATGTTTGTGTCCCCTCAAATTCATATGTTGAGACCCTACCCCCTTACACAAGGCTACCTAGTAGGAGGCAGAGCCTTGGGGAGGTGATCAGTCTCTGCTCTCATCAACAGGATTAGTGTCTTTATTAAAAACAGCCCAAGGGGTCTCACTTGCCCCTTCCACAGGGACAGTACACAGAGAGAAGCCAGCTCTCTATGAACCAGAAAGTGAACCTTACCAGATAGCAAATCTGCAGGGGCCTTGATCGTGGACTTCTCAGCTTGCAGAGCATGAGATAAATTTCTGTTGTTTGTAAGCTTCCTGGCTTAAGGGACTTTGTACACCAGGCTGGATGCACTGAGACTTCACCTCCAGTCTCTGAGTCCTGGGCTCCCCTCACTTTCCATCATTGGAGCTCACTTCTTTCTTTCTGAGCAGGGTGAGCAGGTGGGAGGGACTGTGCTCCACTGTCCCAAGGCTGTGATGCCAAGACAGGGTGCTCAGCAGGAGTCAGGGAACAGCTCCTCTGAATCAGGCACCTCCTTCCTCCCGTGCGTGGAGTGGGCACTTTGCCATCATGTTTTCTTCAGTCCTCATAGCAGCCTGTTGATGTAGATGCTGTATCTACCTTTTCCTGCTGAGGAACTCATGGCTGAGCTAGATGGGCCATCAGTTCATCCTCCCTGTCGTGTAAGTAGTGGGTTCATGGATGGCACTAGGACTTGTGCCACCAATAGGTAGGACTTCCTTCAGCAAAGTGATTCACAGCATGGGCAACCAAGACAAATTTAAATTTGAAAATGTCACAGAGCTAAGGATGGAAGTACAATCAGACTTGATTGTATTTGGGCTACAAAAATGCCAATTCCGTGTGATTCAACCCTGTGGGTAAAATAATAACTTTTCAGTTGATCTTACTCCATTTGTGGCTGGGCAAACATGGTTATTGCAAGATTTCTCTGTGCTTATATCTCGCTCAAATGGATACAGTGCCCTCATCTGAAACATATGGGTATTGCCAATAGACTTGATCATTACCTGGTGAAATATCTACCTTCTCTTCTCTTTTTGTCCCCACAATGCACTACTCTCTTACAGGGGCTAGGAATAGTACTGCCCAAGCAGTGGGCCTTTTGTGTACCTGCAGAATGGCATAGAAAACAATAAACATCTGCCCAGCATGTCTAAGGCTCTGGCTTTGATCCCTACCACCACAAAAACAAACAAAATGATCATTGCTACTATTAAACATGAAAATATTTATGCCCAAATGAGTTTATGGTAGCAAGATTCACAATGTCAATATGATCTCTCAAACCATACAGGAAAATGTAACCAGACTATCCTGGGATTATATTAATGATAGCAAAGTAGAGCTGAGTTTTGTTCTGTTTACTCCCTGTTTAAGAAGTGGTTCTTCACACTTTCATGGGCTTGCTAATTTTCCTGTGTGTTATATTACTTTATATAAGAAAAAAATCAAAAAGCAAATATCAATAATCACAGCCACTGTGCTTGACCAGTGAAAGCCAGAAGGCCAAGTGGGGCAATCCCAGAACACTGGCATTTGGGGGCCCACGAGATCCTTTGACTGTCTCCTGAAAGCTATGCATCTGCTCCCATGAAAATGCACACTTATATATTATTTTGCCTATGGCTTTAGAGCAGGGAGGTAAACTACAGCCTGCAGGTCAAATCTGGCCCCTGGCATGTTTTTGTAAATAAAGTTTTATTAGTATACACCTACAACCATTCCTTTGCATGTTGTCTATGTCTGCTTTCTGCCCCTGGGTGGAGGTGAGCAGTTATGATAGAGACTGCGTGGAGCTCAAAGCCTCAATCCTTGACTTTCTGGCCCTTTGCAGAAAAACACTGACAGCTTTTGGCTGGAGAGCATGAAAGCCCGGTACTGCTGAGGCCCAGGTTACCCTTGCTGCGGAGATTAGAAAGTCTGGATGGCAGGAAAGTGGCGAGTGTCCCTCTGTGGATGAGGACGAAAGCTGCAGTGTGGGAGGGTGGGAAGCCAGAGCCCAGGTAGGAGTATGCTTTGCAGAATAGTTCAGGAGAGAGATCCTCAAGGGTGAGCTTGGGCAGAGGTGGGGGACGCCCCTTCCAGTTCTGCTCTCGTGCACTCTGCTTCTCAGCACGGCTCTGCTCCATGTAGAAATGCAAAGGAACAGCTCCAGCGGCTAAGGTCTGCACTTGCCTGTGTGCAGCTGGGCTCCATGCAGACATCAAAGCCCCATCGAGGCTCCTGGTCGGCAGTGTTCAGAGCTCAAAGTGGGGGAATTCCCTTGCATATGTCTGCTTTGTGCAGGGCTTGGTGGCACTCAAAAGATCTAAACCAAAAACCAAAAGAAAAAAAGACGAAAACCCTGTGGTGTTCACAGAACGAGTCAAAGAGCAAGAGCTTATTGTTGGCATTCAAAACAACTGCTGCCTTTGAAATGTGAGGGCTTGACAGTTCTGCACAGGGACAAGATTAGGATGCAGTGAGACCCAGCTCCCCCGCTGCTGGTGCCCGAGCCCTGGTCTTTGGCTACAGAGCTGGGAGCTGACCAGAAATAAAGAGAAGAGCAGTGCGCACCCTCCCGTCGGTGCCACCTGGCAGGCCCCACCTGCCCCACACCTGTGGCCCTGTCTGGAGATGAGACATTGGCTACTAGTTCATGATCATCTCTTGTTCTACCACTTGGGAGAACTCATAGTACTACTGGCCATGATCTTGTCCTAAGGGAGTGGGTTTGGCTTGTGCTCTGGAGATGCAGTGGTTAAGGATATTCTAGGGGATAAGAGGAAGTAGGAGAACCATGAGGTAGGGCAGAGAGGACCCCAGGGAGAGAACTTAGGGTGAGGATGTGTGAGCAGGTAGGAGCTGAGGAGTGCAGGCACACAGGGTGGACAGCTGGGCACGGTTAGCTGGTGCCCTGTTCTCCCAATTCCACACTCACATGGACTCTACCTTGCTCTGTAGCGCCAGATACAGCCTCAGAATCCTTAACATGGTTGATTTGTGCAGCCAAATCCATTGGGAGAGCTGATTTAGAAGATGAATATTTGCTATCACTGCCCTAGAGTTATCACCATCCAGCCAACCTGAGACATCCTGAGCAGTTATGAGGTTTACTGGTGAGGAGGGCTGAGGCATGAGGTGTGGAATCATGGATTTAACAGGTGTGTTGGGATTAAAGATCCTGGATAGACAAGGTGAAAACAGGCAGAGAAGAAATGCTGATTTGCAGAGTGGACTAATTGGAAGTAAATAAAGTGCATGTGTTAAGTTCAAGGGCACTGTGGCTGGCAACTCCAAGTGCTAGGCAGGAAAGGGAAGAACAGGGTTGTTGATGAAGCAGCAGTGGAGAAATTGGAACCCTCTTGCATTGTTGGCAAGAGCATAAAATGGTGCAGCCACTGTGGAACACAGATTGAGGCTTCTCCCAAAGAGAAATATACTCGTAGAACTGCCATGTGGCCCTGCAGCCCCACACCTCGGTACATACCCAGAATAAGAACAGGGATTCAAGCATGCCCCCCATGTCCATAGCAGCACTATGCAATTGACCGGAAAGGCAGAAGCAATCTACATTTCCATCAGTGGGTGAATGGGTGAGCAGACTGTGGTCTGTTCATACAAGGGGGTATAATTAAGCCATAAAAAGTAATGAAAGACCGATATAACATATAGCATAGACAAATCACAAAACATGATGCTGAGTGAAAGAAGTCAGCCAAAAAGGGCCAGGCATTGTGTGATTCCATGTCTGTGAAATACACTAACCAGAATATAGAAATGTGTAGAGACAGAAATGAGATTGGTGGCTGCCAGGGGCTGGAGAGTGGAGGGATGGGGAGAGTCTGCTTAATGGGTAAGGGCTTTCACTCTGGAGTGATGGAGATGTTTTAGATCTAGATAGAGGTAGTGGTTATATAATACTGTGGATATACTAACCACGGAATCATTCGCTTTAAAGGGGGTCATTTTGAGCTATGCAAATTTCACCTCAATAAATTATCCCAAAGAAGAAGGATAAGGAAGAGGAAGCGAAGAAAGAGAAGGTGAAGGGCATGACCGCTCAGCGTCTCCACTTCCTGTGTAATTCTAAGCACCTCTTTTCATCCAGACAGCCATGTGGCACTGTCTGCTGTACTCAAGTGGTGGTTATTTTAATGCTCTCATTTCTTTCTCTCCGTGCTCTGTCACTATATGGCATTGATAGACTCTTGGTCTCAAAGCTTTTGAATCTGCCCCTTCCTTTTCTGACTCACTGCTACCACTTTTCTTTGGGACCATTACTGTCTTAGTTATTTCCTTATCACTGAGGCAGAGTACCTGCCACCCACAACTCTAAGGAGGAGAGATTTACTTTGGATCGTAGTCAGCTAGTTGGCTCCCAGGCAGGGTGGCATGGCAGAGGGGCATGGAGGAGGAGAAACAGCTTATAGCATGGCAGGGACAGGAAGCAGAGAGAGAAAGAGATCAAGGAGGGTGGAGGGAGACAGACCCTTCCAGGCCATGCCCCCAGTGACCTAACTCCTCCAATCAGGCTTCACCTCCCAATATCACATTTAGCTGTAAACCCATCAGTGATTAATTGATGAGGATCGCTCTCCAGTGATCCAATCACCTCCCCAAAACCTAAAAGCTCTTGAGGCTCTTTGGCTTCCTCATCTCCATCCCATTTTCTACCCTCTTGCCCGAAAAATCTCCCTAAGACACTCTTGGGCTGTGTCAGGCTGCTTTGCCGCAGATCAGTGCCGGACTCCACTCCCTCTGGGAAAGAGTTCTAGCTGCCATGTATGGTGTGAGAAGCTGAAGAAGACCTTGAACTCAGAGTCCCTGCTCCAGAGCTTATTGACACCAGTCTTATCTTGGCTAATTCCCAAGTGCATTTATACACAGGCTTGACTTTGTTTTCCCTTTGTTTGGCTTAACCTTGAGTTGCATGGTGGTAGGGGCAGTTCCATCCTGGAACTCAGTGAGAACTGAATGAGAAGACTAGTGGCTGACAGCTACCGGGCACTTGGCCTGGCAGATCTAGAACAAAGGACTTCATTGGTCCTCTTAAATAATAGAAAAGTGCATTAACCCTAAGGCTGTATGTAGATCCGATGCATCAGTCATCATCATCATCATCATCATCATCATCATCATCATCATCATCATCATCATCATCCAGCTTTCCAAAATCCTCATCAATGTGGCCCAGTGTTTTTACCCACTGATTCGTGTGTGTGTGTGTGTGTGTGTGTGTGTGTGTGTCCAATACCAGTTTTACCACCTGCCCATGCCTGATGCATGCTGGCCTCTATGCCATAGTTGGGGCTGTGCCTTCTTCCTGGAACTATCTCTTTCCTCCATCAAGCTACTTATATCTTCAGGTCATACTCTTTTCCTCCATACAAAGTGTACCCCTTGGTTTGGGAAGGCAGTGGAGCCTTTTTCCAAAGATTTCTCAGACTCAGGCTGCATCTATAAAACATAAGGTGGCCTTGAGAGGGGAGAGAGATGGAGACCCAGATCTGATCTGCTTGCCCTGGCTGCTGAGCTGCCAACAATATTCACAGCCAAGTATGTAGCTGTGTTTCCCAGAGTTGGCCCGGAAGCCTGTGCATCCTGGTTTGTTAACTTTTCATCATGCAAATATTTGCATTCACACGTTCTAGGAAGCCCAAAATCTCTGGGCACAATGCCAGGCTTAGGTGGACATTCCTTATTGGGGAGGGTTGTGCCTGCCTGACTTCGGTGCAGCCAATCTGGGCTCTTGACTCCTGCCTTGGGCAGATCTGCTTCTCCTCCTCAATCACAGATCTGGTTGCTGTTGATCAGGGTCACCTTGTCCTTTGATAGCTCAGGTTGTGTCCTGGAGGCCACCAAGGAGGCAGTAGTCTGACAACGGACTCTTTTATGATCATGTGACAAGTAATCCAACTTTCTGAATAGCCAAGCAAAAGCAAACTTCTTCCCCCTCTTCCTTCCCTCCCTACCTCCTTGCCTCCTGTTCACTTCTCTGCCAATTCCAGCCTTAGATATGGTTGAAAGGGAATCTATAATTCCCAGTCTTGGCTGAGGTGCTACAAACAGTGTTTGGTTTATTCCTTCCTTGAATAAACATTCACTTAGCACCCATTCTGAGCCAGAGATTATGCCAGCTATTAGAGTACAAAGAGAAGCCTGTAAATGTGGCCACTGCCCTCCCAAAGTTCCCCATATTGTAGGGATGCAACATGAAACAGGCATCTCTCTGGGGAGGCTTCTAGGAGGAGATGGAGAATGAGTAGCTAGGGGAGAGTATCCCAGACCACTGGAAGAACATATGCAAAGGCCCCAAGGCAAAAGAGAGTGGCACATGGAAGGAAGAAAAAGGAAGTCATGTGGCAGTGGTAGGTGGAGCATTCTATTGGGGTAAAGGGGTGAGGAGTGAGGAAGAAAGTAAGAAATGAGGTAGCTTGGCCTGAGATCCAAAGTGCTGCCTTGGAGGGAGGGACTCCCCTCTGAGCTGGGTTATTGGCAGGGCTGATCACAGAGTCCCTGTGAGTGGCAGTTCCTCAGTACTTAGGAGCAAGTACTACTGCTCCTAAGCATCTACTGCCACTCTGGATGCTGGTGTCCTTGCCTATGAAGAGGCATAGCTGGCCTGGCCATGCAGAAAGATGTTGGTTTGGAAGTACAGAGTGGGCAGACAAGGCCTCCTTTGTGGAGATGCTGGTGCTTGGGTCCCCCTGGGCCTCAGACAGCAGAAGCCAAGACTGAACGTCTGGTAAATGAGCGGGCAGGAGGAGAGTCGAGCTGCCCCGAACTACGCGGCAAACACGTGCCGCTGTATTCTGACTTCCTTGGCGGTGTGCTGTGGCTGAGACCTTGGCACCAGAGAGGTGCGCCTTCAGCTCCTTCCTGTGCTGCCTCCTCACCCATTCATTTGGTCCATGGTTGCTTCCTTGTTCTGTGCAAGGAGGTTCGAAGTACTGGGGAGAGCTAGGCAGGGTGAGCCAGAAGGACGTCATCCTCGGCTTCTGATCTTCCATCCAAGCAGAAGGAGAGAAATTCACAAGGTGCAGTCACCATGCTCAGAGGTCCTAGGAGGGATGAGTAGAGCGTTAACAGGGTTACTTCCTTATGGAAGTTTATGGCATGAATCTGGGTGGTACTGATTTTCAGAAGGGCAAGTTCCCAGATCCTTCTGTGCTTCAGTTCCCTCTCTTGCAAGAGGTGAGGATTAAAGCTGAACTACATCAACAACAGCAGTTTTCAACTGTGCTGTCTCAGAATTGCCTAGGGAGGTCTTCAAACTTCCAGTGTTCAGGTTGCATCTGCAAGGACTCAACCAGAATCTCTGGGGTTGGAGTCCTGGCACTAGGATCTCCTTGGTTATCCACAGGTGATTCTGGTCCGTAGCCCAGTTAGAGAACCAGAACCAGCCCAAAGCCCACTGCCTATGCATTCCCTGGGGTCTGATTAAAATGTGATTCTGATCATGAGCCCTGGGAGGAGGGCTGGGGAGGTGGGGTGCCACTTGCATCTGGTGGGGGAGGCCAGGGATGCTGCCTTGTGTCCTGTGGTGCATAGGACAAGCCATCATCACCAACAATTTTCTGTCCCCAAATGTCAATAGTGCGGAGGTTGAGAAATTCTTTTCCAGGGTGAGGCTACAGTAGCAGCCACAGCCCCTTCTCTGGCTCAGCCTCTGTCCTTGGACGAAATGATCCGAGGTAGACAGAAGTTGCCACACAGTGAGCTGACAAAATTAGCAAAGCAGCAGCCTGGAATTGTGGGCCTTAGAGAAGAGGCCTCTGAGTGTGCGTAAGGAAGCAGCATTCAGGAAGCCAAGTGAGAACCCCTACACTGTCACCGGGTTCACGCAGCACAGACAAAAGCACTGAAGAAGGCGACTGCATGAATTATTAACAAGCGCGGGTGTGAAAAGTGTCGCGCAAGCCTTTTTAACACAGTTTGCCATCAGGAAGGGGAAAAATGGGAAGGGACTTAATTGTCTCATTGACTTTTGCTGAGGAAACCCAGAGTCATCAAATACACACTCGGGGGAAGGAGAGAACTCACGTGTGGCACTTTTCTCCTTTGCTTTTAAAAAAATTTTACAGGATTAACTTGTGATTTCTTGCTCTAATGAGCCTCCGGGTGAAGGGCCGAGACCTGGATGAGGGTTCACAGCATAGTTGCCCTGAACAGCTCTCCTGGCTCCCTCCAGCCATGTCCGCTGCCCTGCTTCGAAACCCTCCTGGCTGCTCAGCCCGTGAAGGCCATGTGCTCCCAATGCTTTTCCTGTGTTTTTTCCACACTGAGGCTAGATTTTTAAAAAATCTGATCACTGTGGCCAGGGGAAACTTCCAGTGACCTCTCGATGCTTATCACTGCCGCTGCGACCTTTGGTTATATGGCTCCTCCTCAGGGCCTCTTCCTTCTTATCTCTTACCTCTGCCCTTCTGGCTCCCCCCCCCCCCCGCCCCGGCCCGCAGTACTGGGACACGTCTGTCATGCTTGCCCAGGACACACCTGGCTGCTCTTCCCCACGGCGCCTTTACACTTGCTTCCTGCTTCGTCTGCATTGCTCACCTACCCTTGGTCCCACGAGAGTGCCTTCAGGGTCACCTCATGTCTGAGACCTTCAGGGGTGGCCCTTCCTGCCTTCTGCCAACAATAAAGAGGTGCTTTCTCCTCCTCGGGCTCCATTTCGGTTCTCACAAAGGATGGTGGTAAAATTGGGGCTGCCCAGGGCCCCAAGAGCCTAGTCACCACTCCTCTTTCTCTCCCAGAAGGATAAAGGACCACACCCTACCCAGGGTGCATTTGAGTTTCTACCCTAAGTGGAATTCTTATTCTGCATGCATTAGATAATAATGAGGTGAGAGTACGGGTATTCTTGGGGACTGGGGCTAGAGAGGTACTATTGCATGGTGCTGCTGCACAACAGAGACCACCATGCACAGTATGACCCATTTTGGGGTAGCATAGAAGTATGATCAAAATATACAGTGAATGTTTAAATTGAAAACAATTTATTACAGTAAAAAACATTGCCATTAATCTTTCTCAAAATACTCCTCCTTGCTTCAAACACTTATCCCTTTGTTCTCGTCATGTTCAGAGGCAGCTCTGGAAGTCCTCTTTCCTGAGTCGCTTTATGAAGTGTGGTAAAAAAAAAAAAAGTATAGTGAATGCTGCTGCAAAGCACCGTCCGACAGGCAGGCTTGTAAAAACATTCTACCATGTCCTCATCCACCTTATTCACTGAATCAGCCACCATGTGACTTTTGGCTGGCTCTTTCCCGAAGTCAGGATGACCGTGAAAGAGAAACATTTTGAATCAATTCAGAACATCAAGGTAACCACAATGACACAACTAAAGACACAAAGGAGGACTTCTAGAACTGCTTCAGAAAGTGGCAGAAACAAGGGATCAGCATGTTTGAAGCGAAGGGGTAGATTTTGAGGGGCACTCATGGCAATGTGTCTTACTGTAATCATTTTTAAAAAATTAAACCACCACCATATTTTTGATATATAGACTTATATATTCCATTGCTTGTCCACTGGCCTACCTATCTATCTCTTGGCTGTAGGAAACAATTTAGGAACCTATCAGAATCCAAAATCTTGACTGTAATTAGTCTCTTCCTGTCAACATCGTATGTGTCTATGCTGCTTTTGTTCATTCAATAAGCATACTTTTTCTGAAACAAAAATACAGAGCCACTGGAATCCCAGAAGTCTTCCTGTCTCAGCCTTCCCAAGCAGGAGGAGATGCTGGTCTCACACACCAAGGTCTAGGAATTTCTCAAGGCCTCTGTGGCTCCTAGAGACATTGTTCTCAAAGTATGGCCTGTGGATCCCAGGGTGTCCCCAAGATTCCTTCATGGAGTCTTGGAGATCAAAACTATTTTCTCCATAATATCAAAATGTTGCTTGCTGGTGTCACTGGTGCTGGGTCAAATAGCTAGTGCCTCAGCAGGAGTCAAAACAGCAGCTCGGAACTGCAGGTGCCTGTATCCTACCACCCACTGCCCTGTGTTGGCGATGGGAAAGAACAGAAACAAACAAAGCCGATTCCTCTCCAGAATGTCCTGATAAAGCAGTAAAGATGACTTCAACAAACCTCAACACCTGAGTTCATCTCTTTTAATATTTGGCATGAGAAAATGGAAAATGCACAGAAAATGCTTTAGGCTTCTGGCACACAGCAAAGAGCACTGATTGGCCCAAGGAAAGCCATCCGTGTGGCTGCCTGAGTCCTGAGCTGACCTAGCCACTTTCACAAAACATCATTTTTACCCTGAAGAGCAACTGACAGCCTGATTAGGATTAGTCAGACATGGGTGTTTGGCAATTGCTTGAAAATGTATAAAATGAGCCTGTCACTTCAAGGAAACCGACTGACAGAATTTTTGCCAGTGCTAAAAGTCCAACTTCCAAGAGAAAATGAGAGTTTTGGAAAATTGGTATCTGACAGCTTCCAGATACTTGAATACTTTGGAGATGAGATGGGTGGTGTCAACAAATGTGATTTTTAAAATAGAGTGGAAACAAAATGTGAAAATATTTGAAAGACTGTGTAACTCCAGGAGCCCATATTTTCCAAAGGACCAAAGCATTGTGTGTTAAAAGATCCATTCAAAATCATGACGGACAAATGAATTGTAATCAGAACACAAAATATTTACTGATAAGGTTTCACCTTCCACAGTGCAACTAGTGATTAAAAAATACCCCTTGTTGAGTTTTGATGTAATTTCAAAGAATATTACCCCCAATTATCTGAAAAAAAAAACCCTAAAATATTTATTTGTTTCCTATTATGTCTGGATTTTCTTCATAGACTTTAACCAAAAAAATAGACTATGTCAGATTAAATGCAGGAGTTGATGTGAGAGTGTAGCTTTTTTTTTTTTCATTAAGTCAGACATAAAAAGATCTAGGGCTGATGATGTAGTTCAATGATTGAGTGATTGCCTAGCATGTGTGAGGCCTTGGACTTGCTCATTAGCACTTGGGTGGAGGTAAGGGGAGAGAGAGAAAGAGAGAGAGGAAGAGGGAAGAGAGAGAGAAAGAGGGGGAGAGAGAACAAATTTACAGGGCAGTCAGCTTGCTAAATTATTTTTTTTGTTTGTTTTGGAAACTATGATTATTTTAAATAAAACCATGCTATTTATACTAAGATGTAATGGGTCAGCTATTATTTTAAGTGCATTGGTAAATAAATATTTAAAGATTGTTTCTGTTGGAATTTCTACAATGTAGGTAATCAACAGATGTAACTTACATAACCAAAAGCTCTTTGGGAACCTCAGTAGGTTATAGTCGAGTGCCTAGCTGCTGAGGACCAAAGTTTGAGGACTGTCACACTATGCTAGACCTTCACCATGTCTCCTTTGTTATCTTTCCTGTGCTCAGAGCCATGTGCTGTCCTTTTTAGTTGTGAATGCCCCATATGCCAGAGAGTGTTACATTTCAGAGAATGATTGCATTACAATATTAGCTGAAGTTTTGCAAGGCTAGGGAATTTGGGATTTGGGAAGCTTAATGACTTGCATCATGGAAAGCCCTGCTGTGAAAAAGAACACCAGGCAGCTTGTGGGACTTGAATGCCCACTGAGAGTCGCCCTTGGATGCTCCAGTCTTTCTTCCTGAACTTATAGAACCTGCAACTGTTAACTTTTCATTGTGCAAGAGCCTAGGCCACACATGAGTTTGTATGCAGGGTCCTCCTGCCACCCCTGATGGCAGATCAAATTCATAGGGTCTTCTTTCTTCTCTCCTGAGATGGCCCATTGGTTGCCTTCAAGACCTGAACTGACTGGCAGCCAATGAGAACAGTGGCCTTTATGAAAGCCCGCCCCCTCAGAGCTGAAGGCTCCTCAGGCCTCATCTATCCTCCTCCTGGGGGTGCATTGTCATGGCCTGGGCCAGATGGACTCCCCCAGGAGATTTGGCTTGAACATCTTTCTCCTCTGAGCATCTGAAGCCCTCATGCTCACAGTCACCCATCTGTTCCTCTTAAAAATGCATCTCAGTCATTGAGTTTGGGATGATCCAGAATTTTCACAGCAAATGAAATATCTCTGCCCCATTTCCCCTGACACCCAATTCCCAGTTTCACAGGTGATGGGGTTACTAGAAAGACAGACTTTAATGGGGTGCTAGCATCTTGAAGCTCTGCATCAGACCATGGTGCCTAAATCCTGCCACATGGCATTGTTCTCTGGTCTCTTGAGTTTAGGGAGCTGTAGGAGCAAGGGCGAAACTGACTGGAGAGCAGGAAACAATGGTGTGGGCAGAAAAACACACACCCCAAAATGCATGATTTCTACAATCAGCAGAGGCCATGCTGGGAGACTTCAGGGTAGCCACCTACCTCACATTCTTGAAACTTTGCTTATTTTGCCTCTGAACCAGAACCAGGAATATAATCATTGCAATTAAAGAAAAATCCAAACCAAGTGCACCAACTAAGATGAAAGGAAAATAAAGAGAATAGGAAGACACATTGCTTTCAGATATGAATAAACAGCTGGCTTTGGTACCCAGATCCTGATGGTCTCAATAACTTGGTCAATAACTGGACCAATAATTGGAGAAGGGAGAATGGAGAAGGGAAAGCTGGTTCTCCTTCCCATTTAGGGAAATGTTTGACTTTAGCAGAAACTGGAAGAAATAAGAATAGGTCCTTTTGAGCAAGAGTTCTCAGACTCAGCATCACTGGATTTCAGGTTGGTTAATTCCTTGTTGCGGGAGGCTGTCTTGTTCATTGTAGGACTTTTAGGATCAGTGCTAGGCTCTACCTATTTGGTGCCAGTAGAAACACTTTCTCTTCCCTCCAACGTTATCACAACCGAAATGCCTCTAGACATTACCAAGTGTCATCTGGGGACAAGATCCGCCCCCCACCCCCAGGTGAATTTTGTGCTAGGGTCACTGGAAGGATGGGGTCTGTTCTTGCCTTTTGGAGACACAGGAACTGGTGGCAATCAGCCCATGGGATGTCCTTCACTTTGCACAGCCAGTTGAGAAAGTCATCCTCTAGGGAGAGGAGCTTGGGGAAAGATGGGCAGAGGGTTTGACCTATAGGACTCCCACAGAAATAAAGCAGGCACAACTCCCCACCCTACTTCGGAGAGAAGCAGAAATCTAACCTTCCTCTGCCACAGTCCCCATAAGGAAGAAGAAAACACACTGCATGGGAATTACAAAGTTCAGTGCTGTAGTGTTTGGTTTATCTGTTGGTGACCCAGATATGGTTCCAAGTACTGCTTGTCAGTCAGGACTCAGCAGACCTTCCTTGAAAAATGTTTTCTGACTAACCTATCTCACATAGTTTCCTTCTTCTTTGAAATCTTTCAACATTTGATTAAAGGTCGCCTGTGTTTTCCAATAATTTGAACAGACCTTTGTGTCTATCCAAAGCAGGAAGGTTGTTAAATCTCTCATTTTCCTAACATCTTTCACCATTAGTTACAGAAAAGTGTTTACTCATTTGAGTCCATCCAACCCCCATGGATTTCCAGTGTGGTATCATGGAAGAAGGTTACACTATGGATTTCAATCTGGAACTCCTCAACAAGTATCAGTTTCCCCAGATTGGAAAGAGAGAAGGAACTCTGGCTAAAAGGGGGTAGTAAGATGGAAACATATTGTCACAGGAAAAAATGTTGGAAATTCACTGAGCAGAGATGAAGTACAGTCCCTTTACATGAATTGGGAAATCTTCAGCAAGTCATTTGACTTCTCCGAGTCTTAATTGCTTAGTCTGTAAAATAGAACTGTAATGATATATGTATTATAAATCTTTCATGACAATTAAATAAGCAATATACATAATAAAGACATCCAGAAAAGGGCTCAGAAAGGAGACTACTGAACCTGCCAGGGCTGAATTTGGATGGAATAGGGCATGTGAGCAGAGACATGATACAGAGAGATGGATCTCAATAATATTTGGGAGCTATGAAACTTGAAGTAGAAATATCTGTAGATGTTTTTATAAAAGGAAGTTGTATTTGTTTTAAAAAAATCTGTCTTCCATATCTTAAAAATAATCTAAGTGCTAATTTTTGTTTGTTTCTTTTGGCTGCACTGGGGATTGACCTCAAGGCCTTTGCACTAAGCTATAATCAAAACCCTTTTTATTTTGAGACACAGTCTCACTAAATAACCAAAGTGTCCAAGCTGCATTCAAACTTGCGATCCTCTTGCCTCAGCCTCCCAGAGTGCTGAGATTATAGGGATGAGTAATTGCCAGTTTATTCATATAGGCTTTCAAAATTAGTGCATGTTTCCATCCAATGGCAAATTATTCATAAATATCCATGAAGGAGGCCACATTTTTTGAAAGTACATTAAAAAGTGGCTATAGCTCCCCTTAAATTCTCAACAAACTCTGGTTCCTTCTTCAGTCCTGCTCTGGTAGGGTCCTGTGTAGAGTCTACATGTCCTTTGCCTGTGACTTTCTAAATGTACAGAGACATTGGGAGAGCTGGCTTGGAGAGGTAGGGGTGCTGGATAAAGTTTATGATTCATTTTTTAGTGAGAAAAACAAGCTATGTGCTTGTTGGCCTAGACAAGAGGCAATCAAGGATGAGCCAGGACAATGCATGATTCCATCATTTAAAAATGTTTACACGGTACAAGCTGCAAAACAGACTTTGCTGAAGGTGCACTATTATTATTTCTGGGGCCAGAGCCCAAACTGATTCATTACTGAAGTATTCAAAGCTGAACTCCCTAGAGTGAATTTATGATAGGAATTGGTAGGGGTGCATCGTCCCCCATAGATTTCCCAGGGCCCAGGGAGGAGACTTGTGTGAGGAGCCAAAAGGTGGTGACCCCTAAAGAGGCCCCACTGCCTAATAGAGACGACCTAGTGAGTGTGAGTGTGTGTGTGTGTGTGTGTGCATGTGTGAGTGTGTGTGCATGCTGGGGGAGGGGGTGCTGGCCATGGGAGGCAGACAACTGGCACAGTATGAGCTTCTTTTTTTAAATAACAGCCTTGCTGAGATATTATTGGCTACTGTAAAATTTACTGCTTTTAAAAGTATTGTTTTATAGCAAAGTTGACAGTGGAAGCTGCAGAGATTTCTCATATACCTCCTGTGTACATACATAGCATCCCCCGTTTCTAATGTCTCCCACCAGAGCGGCACTTTTGGTATAACGAGTGAAACTACACTGACAGACCAGAGTTACTTGGAGTGGGTGATTTACCTTAAGGTTCACTCTGGGTGTGTGCATTTTATGGGTTTGGATAAATGTATAATGACATTTATCCACTATTCTGGTATCACACAGAGAGTATTTCCACTCTTCTAAAAATTCTCTGTGCTCAAATTCATCACTTTACAGTATACAATTCAACATTTTTAGCATATTAACCAAGTTGTGCAACCAACTCCATATTTAATTTCAGAACATTTTTCTGGATCCCTGGGCAGTTGATCCCCTGCAATACTAATCTGTTCTCTGTCTCTGTGGATTTGTCTGTTCTAGACATTTCATACAAATGGAATTATACAATATATGGCTTTTGTGATTAGTTTATTTCATTTTGTTTATCTCAGTATAATGGTTTCAAGATTCATTCATATTGTAGCATGCATCACATTTTCATGATTTTTCATTGTTAAATAGCATTCCATTGTATGAATGTAACATCTTTTGTTTATCCATTCTTCAGCTGAATTTACATTTGGGTCACTTTCCATCTTTTTTTTTAAGCTATGATGAATAATATTACTATGAACATTTATGCGAAAGTTTCTGTGGAGACATATGCTTTCAATTCTCTTGGATCGAATACCTAGGAGTAGAATCATTGTGTCACATGATGACTCTAGGTTTAACATTTTGAAGAACTGTCAACCTTTTTTTCCAAAATGGTAGCACTGTTTTACAATTTCACCAGCAATGTATAGGGCTCTGATGGCTCCGTATCCTTACCAACACTTCTTATAGTTGATCTTTTTGATTTGTCCATTTGTTCTTTCATTGATTCATCCAACAATTAATTAGAGTGCCCATGTGTTCTAGGAACTGTGGTATACAAGGAGCATACAATGTTATGGTGGAGACAGATAGTGATCCAGTGATAATTGAAATTATGCTAAATATACAATTCTGAGAAGAGTCATGAGAGGAGAAGAGTGGATGATGCTGAGAGATATGTAACAGGAACATTTGACTTTCCAGGGTCTCAGGAAGGTTTCTCCCGGGAAGTGATGAAGGCTGTGATCAGGTGAGTGAACATTAAATATTTTTGAGCAATATTGTTAAGGTATCTGGATTCCAGCTGTTCTTTGTACCAGGAAGTGAGACAGATCCAGACAACTGTGGCTGTGGGAACTCAGAGAAGGCTACCATTAGGCCTGGATGAGAACCTTCAATTTGTGATCCTCTGGTTTCCAGCTATAGCCTTATTCTATCCGTCCTCCACCAAAGAGAGTGTCGTTAGACAAATGAACAAATGATGGTAGTGATGACGGTAATGGCAGTGCTGACTGTATGGATGATGAATGTGGTGTCGTTATGATTTAGTGGGTGACTTCTATTTGGCACATACCATGCTAGGTACCTCACCACAACTTATTCATTCCATACAGTGAAGGACATCAGCCTGAGATTAGAAAGGAGGAAAAAATGAAAAAGGTAAAGGGGTAAAGGCACAGGGCTTATGTAAGAAGGAACTGGGCTTATGGATGAAGATTATAAGTAAATACTCCTACGTCCATGTTCAGATAGCTCCTGATATAGGTGCTTGATTTCAGAAAATATATTTTTATGTCATTTAATTCTGTTTTTATTTAGAAGCATGTTTATCTCTTGAATACGGAAGGCAATTTCTTTTATTTCAAATTACTTCTCTAGTATACTCTTAAACTAAATGGTTTAGCTTAATCACATATAACAACTTTCCAAGTATAAGGGCCTGGATCTTAAGTCCTGCTACAAAGTAGCTTCTAGCCTAGGCAATAAATGTGTACCTGGAGCAAAGTCAAAAAGGGAAACCACTTTAATTAAGTTTGAATGTGTCTCCAGTCAGTTCCGGAATAGCTGTCGCTGGATTTATGATGCATCTTCCAAACTGTAACTCCTTTCATATTCAGCTGAAGTGAGAAGGTCCCAGAGAAATTGAACATAGTTTCTTAAAACCTAAATATTTATCTTCCCAAGTTAGTGCCCCTAAAAACATGGGTAAGATGGATGGAAGGAAATCTAGGCTCACCTTGTTCTGTAGGCTTCTATCATTGCTTCCATTCAATTGCAAGGGCTGTAGAAGGATTAATCCTATCAAACCTTCCCCAGAACATTTCCATGAGTATAGCCTAACTCCACTAATCAGGGATACAACAACTACATTCGCTTTCATATTCATGTCCAAATGACTGTAACCCAAGGCTCTACTGTAACAGAGGCTGGCGCTAGCTTGGGAGGCTGATGAACTGGCGGAATATCACTGGAAATGTCAGAACTAGCATTCAAACCCTGGCCAGCCCCCCTCTAGTATTTTCAGGTCGAGGGTGTACTCAAAGAAAACATCATCAGTATAAACTATGACCAGTCATTTCCTATATCCCATTCTCAGCTATTTTGAAGCTGTCATTTGTTAATTTCTGTTGTATTCTTTTGTCTCTGTTTTCCCAGCTGTAATGAAGAAAGTGTGGGGTACATGGCAAAAATATGCAGATAGCATGGCACAGTGGAGAAGGCAGTGGGTTTGGAATGGAAAAGCAGGACTAGTTACTTTTAGCCACTTCACCACTTTTAACCACTCTGACCCTCAGTTTTCTCCTCTGAGTAGAGATAATGAACACATCTGGGTAGAGAGGTGTGGTGAGGGGGAGGAGAGAAAATGCCTTGTAGATTCTAAATTGCCATCTACCTCACTTACTACTGTTACACTCTAGAAGAGTGTGAGTGAGTCTGACAGGGGATGTCTGTGAGGTCTCCTCTGAGAGTTAATTGGAGATGCTGTGCCGTGTCAGGAAGTCACAATGACACTCATCCATGAGAGCTCGTCAACCAGCCCTTTTCTTCCTGCCTGAATAGTGTAGTAATTGCAAAGAAGAGACAGCACTGGCATTAGGTGTCTTAGTATCTCCATGGGTTCTGGACATTGTACCAAATGCTTTGTGAATATTATCTCATCTGAGGTCCACACCAAACCTATTAGTAATATTGCATCCTCACTTCACAGATGGTAACTGAGCACTGATTAGCTCATCTGGCTACAGTTAGACTCGCTGGATGATAATTTCCTTGCATTTGAACTTCCTCCTTTCCCATTTATTTCTTTGTTATTAAAGCAAGTTGCCAGTGGAGGCTGCAATTGTTCCTCCTGGGTGATTGTCATGTAATTTCAATCTAAATGATCATAAGAGGGAGCTATACAGAAAAATCACTCTCAGTGGTGCCCATGATCTAATCTCAGGACCCATAAATGTGTCACCTCGCACGGAGACAGGGACTTTGCAGCTGTGAGTAAGCCAAAGACCTTGAGTAATCAGGAGACTCTTCTGGATCTGAGGATGGACCCTGGCTGACCTCAAATATCCTCCTGAAAGGAAGAGGAGAGCAAATGACAAAGGAGAGATTGGAGTGATGCACTTCGAAGGTAGGACAAGAGACCCCAATCAAGGATTGTGGGTGACCTCTAGAGGCTGAAAAAGGCGAGGAGGTGGGTTTCACTTGGAGCCTCTAAAAGGAACCTGCTCCTACAGACTCTGAAGTTTAGTTCCAGTAACATCCACTTCGAATTTCTGACCTCCAGAACTGTAAATCACTGGGTTTTAAGCTCCTAACCTTGTGTTGGTGTGAGCCACTAAGTTTGTGGTAACTTGTTACAGCAGCGGAAGAAAATTAATACAAGAAGGTCAGAACAAATGATTGTGAATGCCAAACTAACCAAAATACCATCCTAACAATAAGTATAAATAAGTATGGTCCTTCTGTGCACTATGGAGAAACATTCAGAGTTGTAAAGGAGTATGAACCCAGTGTGTGAGGTCAAGGCCCTACGGCTTGGAAGTACGATTGTTAGAATCCAAATGTAGGAATTTCTGATCTGGTGCAACCCCCTTCTTCACAAATATGACCTTCATTCAAGGTCACAGAGCTGCTTAGTGACAGAGCTGGACCGGAATTTGAGTCTTATTCTCCATATACAATTTGTTGTCCATATCTGTGCATTCCACACCCAACTGAACTAACCAAAGATCCAGAATACTTGAGAAAAAAAACACATCTGTATTGAACACATATAGACATTTTTTCTTGTTATTATTTCCAAAACAATACAGTAGAACAACTATTTACATAGTTTTTACATTGTATTAGGTATTGTAAGTAATCTCCAGATGATTTTAATGTGCACAGGAGGATGCACCCAGTTTATAGGCAAATACATCATTTTCTATAAGGAACCTGAGCAACTTTATCCTTTGGTATTTGGGAGGGGTCCTGGAACCAGGCCCCTGTGGATCCTGAGGGATGACTGCACATTTTCTTGAAAGCAAATGAACAGACCCAGATATGAACAGACTAATTGCAGGATGGTGACACCCAACCTGTCCTCTGGCCTCCTCCACGGACTGATTCCAGAAAGCACCTGTGTGTGGTGCTCATTCATCACTCAGTAAGGAGCTGGCCACAGTCACAGTCTTGTGTAAGTGATTAATTGGCGTGCAGGTGAGCCCGATGTGAAATATTCACTAATGAAGTGGTTAATGTTTGCTGAATGTTCCAAGACTGCACTTTGATTTCATGTTACCACCACCCATGGCTGATGGAGAGTCCCTGATAGAGGAACCTGTTTCCATGTAAACAAGGGCTAGGGTTGATCACAGTTCAGGGAAAACCCTATAAGATACCATGTCTTCCCAGTGCTGAGATTCTGATACAGCTCAATGCCAAGATTGTGTTTGAGGGGAAGGAACCTAAATGTGAACAGCTACACAGTGGATCTGTATAATTACACTCATACCTTCAGATAACTTAATGTTCAATGGCATTGAGAGCTGTTATGATTCTTCTTTCCAAAACATGGGAATCAGGACATAAATCCAATGGACGACAAGACTAGAAACAATGTTAGGAAACTTAGACATGAGGTTGCAGAGGAAAAAATTAATCTTGTAACTTATACTGCTACGTAATCAAAAGTTAATTTACTGTCCTCTGCTTCTACTTCTAAAAAGAAGTCTTTAAATCCCATTATCCCAAAATACAAGTCATTTATTTTGATACAGAAATGTCCTAAATGGAGTGGTCTATGTCTATTTGTGTGGTTCTGGGCAAGACATTGAGAGTTGATGGAAATCACAGGAGTGTAAGATTCAAAAACTTGAATTGCAGGTAGGCTATTAATTTTTTAAACCTGGGTCAAATTAGTCCCCCTCTCTGGACTTTTTTACTTTTTGAGGGAGAATTGTATAGAGAAATAGCATAGGTTTTGAAAACAGGAAAACTTAGATTGAAATTCTGTGCGAGCTGCATATTAATTGTGGCCTTAAGCAAGTCACTTATCCATCTTCACTTTCGAGGGCTTCATCAGGAAAATGATGATGATAATAAGATACAGCTGGTGGGGCTTTAAGAACTTGAAGAACTGTAAATAAACAACCACCTCTAAAAAGCAAATGGGAATGCCCTAATTCCCAGTGGGAAGCCTCTCTATAAAGAGGAATGCTCAACTTAGTCATTTCTAGATGTTCTCCTGGTCTGTCACTTTATTTTTCAAAACCTTTGATTCCTGCGTATGTTGATTGTTACATATGAGGCTCTATGCCAAAGATACTTGCATTATCTCATTAAATCACGATTACAATTTTAGGAGGTAGCACTACCCAAATCCTTTAAATAAGGACACCGAGTCATGGAGAAGAAAAATAAGCTGCCCTTGTCATGGAGATATTGACAGAGTCAAAATTTTAGTATTACCGATTCCAGAATTTTTACTTTTAAAATGAAGGCCTTGTTAATAATATGTGTCTAAATGTATTATTGCTTTTATGGAAAAGACTGGACATAAATTCCCTTGTTTTCCTACAATGCAAATAGACAAACACTGGCACTGTGAGTTCTTGTGGGTCTTTTGATGTCGTCAGGCCCAGGACAACCCACTCCCAACCACACGAATGCTTCCAATTGAAGCTGTGTTAGAGCAATCACCAGAGCTTGGAAGACGGTGAGACTCAGATGTGCAGTTGCACCTGTTCTCAGTGGCTGGAAGAGTTGCTCCTCAGAGCTGACACGAGTCTGCCTCTTGGAGAGCCAAGCAGGGTCATCAGGATGACTGAGCTGTCTGCAAAGCTTTTCTCCACTCCTCCACACTGCAAGTTAGACAACTGGTAGCGAAGGAACGTTATTCGATTCTATATCTCCTATTCACATCTACTGAGCTTCTATCATGTACCACTCAGATGGGTAGGGGCAAGAGTTCAGGGAGCAAGATAAGGACTCTGTGCTTAAGTAAAGTCCTGATTTGTAGCAGTGTCAATTGCTAGGGTGCCAATACTCACACCAAGGCCAATCTCAAGACACAAATGTGGCAACACTGGACACCGAGTTGGGAAGAGTTGCACACACTTGAATCTGGGGACCAGTACAAGTTACCTCCCAAATGCCACTGTTCCTGCTACTGAGTTCTTATGTGTATGTGTGGTCTTTATTAGGGTGCATGCTCCTCCTTTGCCTGATTACTGTGCACCCACATGCCACTTCTTCAGAAGCTTCCACTGCATGCTTGTCCCAAGGGAAAGGCTTCCTGGGAGTTTGATGGGCCCTTTGCTAAGTTCCTACTATCTCTGGAGATGTGAGGCAGCACCCAGAGAAAGTGGCGTTGGCTGTGGCTACCTGTGAGAACCCCTGAGCAAGTTCTCCAGCCACTGTGATATGCACATAGCCTTGAAGCAGGTTCTTGACACTGACCTTTCTGCCCAAATAAGTGTTGGAGAGAATCCTGGGTACCAGGGAAAATTTGCCTCAAACCAAACCCAATCTTTCCATGAAACAACAAAAAGGGGTCAAGTCAGCTAACTGAGTCACCCACCCCACATGTCCGTTGCTTAGTGTGCATGCTGTGATACTCTTCCTGTAAACTATTTAAGCTTCCAGTGACATTTTAGGTGGCTCAGGGCAGAGCAATGACACTGATTTCACTGAGAGCTTTGGAAACATTAGAGCAGCACCTTATCTTCTCTCTAGAGATTGCTGAGCTGATTTGGATAAAATAAGAAATGTCCTGACCCCTTAGTCTCGAACAAAATCAGGGCAAAATTAAAGGCTTGAACTTTAAAGGAGTTCAGGGAGTCTCAGCCCTGTTGGTCTTACCTGCCTCTGCCTTCCCCTCCCAGCTGCCAGCATGGCCAGTTGGGGCGACATCCTGCTAGGAGTCAGCTCCACCTTGAGTATTTCTGGCCTCACTCAGAATAGGAAGAGCCCCAGGTCCCATGAGAGTCTCATCTCCAGAGATTTCCGGTGCTAATCTGCAGTCCTGAGAGAGAGGAACATTTGCAGGGCCTGGTGTCCACTGACTGCGCTTTTCCTGCTGAGCCACCAACTCTTCACAAGGCCAAATGTTCCCTGCATTGTCACTGCTGGGGAAATCGATTTTCCTCGTGATGTGTACTGACACCATAAAGATTTCTGGTGCCCACTCTTGGGTCGAGGTGGCCTTTATTTAATACACCTGACCAGGCCTGCTTTCAGTGACCTCTCTCGTGTGAAGAGTGAAGGGAACATAGAGTTGATCATGCTCTTCATCTTTGCCACCATGGAGCTGATGACCATAGAACTCTCACAGTGTCCCAGGTGTCACGCTGAGCGTGCCACAGGCAGGATCTCCTGTAATCCTCAGGGGGACCCTACATAGCCATCCTGTGTTACATGTGAGGATATCAGCACTCAGAGAGGTTAGGAAAATAACCTTGTGTAGCCCAGCAAGAATGGTAAGTATGTGGCAAAACTAAGAGTCAAATCTAGGTCCCATGAAAAGCCCGGGATGCCACCAGCATCCCAGTGAACAGAACTTGATGAATGACACAGTTTCATTTAGGGACAAATAATGCTTTTGATAAGCAGATCACATGGATGCTGAATTTCCTCGATGCCACTGGCCAAGCAACACTCAGGAATCTTGCTGAAGCCTCACTTTACTGTTGGAGACATCCAAAAGTGAAGGACAACTGGGACATGTGCAGAGGCCTCCAGCCCCAGCTTCTTTAGGGTCAACTGCAAATGTGATGTTTAACCCAGGCTGCAGCCCTTGGCTCCCCTCTCCCATAAGGACATATTGGCTTCTCCTCCCATTTCTCCATAAAGAGCCAATAGGCCATATGTAAACAGTGGAAAACATTTTTAAATAACTTTATTTCCTCTGCACATATATATGCCTCTGATTCAATGGCCAGAACTCTTAATGACTAATTTCAGCAGTTTTGTTTTTCTACTCCCAATAGCATTGTCTCCAAGGCCTTCCATCCTTGTATCATGCAGGCAGGGGCTGGTCACCTGGTGCTGATGTAGTGCAAAGGCCACGGGGTGAACTTTTCCAAACAGTTTGAATGGCAGGTTTGGGCTCAAGGCTGCCTTCTGGTTGGCTGGATAAATACTGTGGGAGATGAGTGCATTCTGCAGTTAGTATCCCATGAGGTAGATAGTCTCATCACAGGTGAGCTCAGCCTTCTCCCTGGAACCACCCTTCTCCCTGGAACCACCTGGGGACTGAAAGAACAGACTAGAGGGCTCTGCCCAAATTATGGGGAAACTGTAGGGTGAGTCTGGCTTAGGCAGTTGAAGCTGGAGAGTGATAGGTGAATTTCCATGTCTGATTGGGTGGACATCTATGTTGGGAAATCTAATTCCACCAGAAAAACAATGGAAGCCAGGCATGGTGGTGCACACCTGTCACTCCTGTCATCCCAGCACACTGGGAGGCCGAGGCAGGGGATCACAAGTTCAAGCCCAGCCTGGAAGACGTAGTGACTTAGGGAAATTCTGTCACTAGATTAAAAATAAAATAAAAAATGGGCTGGGGATATAGGTCAATGTGAAGGTTCACTTCCCACTAATGCAAGAACAAAAATGATACATAAAGCAATGGGAAGGAAATTACAACCAATGAGCAGTTTTCATGCCATGTTTTCTATATATCTTATTTTTGTTTAACATGGAGTTCTAACACTGACAGATCTTCGTTCTGTTCGTGGACCACCCTGAGCCCACCACTGTATCTGGAAGGAGTGAAATGATTGGACAGGCTGGATCACCAACTAAATCCTTTCTTTTATGGGGAGTTGTGGCTCATTCTTGCTCACCTGACCCCATAGAATGGGTCCTCTCAGGAGAACTGGCCAGGTACCAGAAACAAAGCAAGGGCGTAGAGCAGCTCCGCCAACAGGTGCCCAGTTCAGTGACCGAGCTCCAGGCCCTCTCTGACGTGGGTGGGGGTGTTTATCTCTACAGGAGGGGCCAGGTGGGTCTCCTGGGGCAAAGGGACAGTAGGACCTCCAGCTTCAAAGAAATGGGGTAGGGTAGACTGAGGTGAAACGCAAAGCAACCCATTTTGATCTGATTAAAGACCAATTCCTTAGTCTTAAGGGGGAGCTTAAAGGTGGAGCTCTCCCTCAGATGGAATGAGCCACTGATTTGGAGACCAGGAACTCACTGGCCAGGTATGCAGAAAGCAGAAGCCAAGTGGAGAGTGAAGTTGGAGCCCACTCATGGGGACAGTAGGGATGAGCACTGTCACCAACCCAGGTGTGTTGATGAAGAGGAAGTGGATGGCCTTCCTCATCCCAGGACCCAAAGAGCTCCTGTGGAAGTCTGGTTCACCTTGAGCGTGTGTGTGTGTGTGTGTGTGTGTGTGTGTGTGTGTGTGTGAGTGTGTGTAGGGGTAATTACCCTGTAAGAGTCCCATATGGTTCACGTCTCAGTAAAGACTCACACAGACTGAAGAATGTGCTTTGCCGCATGTATATTGCATTTTGCCACATGTATATTGCATTTTGAATATTTCCATCATGGAGTAATCTCTTAGAAGATCATGTCAGTAGACCGTCCAACATGTCAGCCTGTGAAATGGGGAGAGCTATGAACAGGCAATGATCTAGTCTAATTTTACATGTTGAGTGTCCACACCAAAGCAAGGGGGTGTTTTTCAACTTAGCATCTCCAGGCAGTGAGTGAACATCCATAGGAGTTATTTGAAGGAAGTTCAAGGAATTGTTTTGAAGGCAGTAGAAAACCAGATTTCTAAGTGAAGTGATGTGACTAGGTTTACATCTCCTGGGGCAGGAGTATGGATGGTGAAGAAGAAGGTGGAGTAAGAGGAGGAGCATTGGGAAGGTTCATGAGAAGAAGGTGAAAAACCAAGGTGGATGAGGGAGTGACCTGGACAATTTTTCTCATCATTTTACCCCAGAATCTACGAGGCTCAGTCAGGTGGTGCTCTCACTCAGGAGGCAGATAGATAGATAGATAGATAGATAGGCAGAGAGATGGGAGGGTGGGTGGGTTAGATGGGTGGATGGATGGATGGCTAGATGGATAGTCAGCCACCCCTTCACGTACATATTTATAAAAACATGTATCTATGCATACACATGGTAAATAAGTAACAGAACTGTAATGTTAAAATGCGAGGTTGGTGGGTGCTGATTCCCGTGATATGTACAAGTCGTCCACCACTGGCCAGAGATCAAAGGGAGGCGATGCCATGGGATCGTTCTCACTTGGATATCCTTAACTGGGTCCCCAGCCACCAGGTGCCTGACTCCGGTGTACGTGTGCCTGTGTCGCCCGGCCTGGGGGCAGCAGTGCCCTGCTTACACTTCCCATCGCCTCATCTCCCGTGCCCCCCGCCCCTCCCTGCCCTGTGTGTCTCTCTGGGCCGATTCTCAGCTCCTCAGGTTTCCAGTCTCGTTTAGCCCAAAGGGCATCGGGCACAGCAGTCCTTGTCCAGCTCACTCGGGGATTCTTCGGTGTTGTTTCATTTCCATGCGCCCAGTATTTGCCAGCAAATTCATTTGGACTCATTTTTAATAAGCTCCTGGCACTTGGCTCAGACTTTAAATATTTCACTTGATTTGTGTTTGAGGAGGGAAGAAAAACACACACACACACGAAAACGGATGGCCCTATGTAAAGTGACAAATATTTATTGGACTTTTCAAAAGGCACCCACTACTTTTAGAGGCCTCTGGGAAAATATTAAATTAAAAACTGTCTATGCATAAAACAACCTGTGAAGTCTGCCGCGGTTGGTACATAAAGCTTGATTCTCCCCATTGGCATGGATGGGTTTAGACCATTGGGCCAGGACTGTCTTTGTAAACGAGAGAAAGTGGCGATGAAACATTGCCTACATCTCAATGATGCTTCCTCATGGGCCAATTAAACAAAACACCCACCCACCACCACGTTGTCTCTTCCCTCTGGCTTTGGTATGTGGGTTGCTTCTGTATAATTCAGTAGACCTAGAGAAATTGATCTGCAAAGAGATTTTTAAATCTATAATTTTACCACAGATGGGAGAATATGAATGGTGCAATTTACCAAGTCTCATTCTCGTCTCTGAGGCTCACCCATGATGGGTCAATATTTCCAGAAAAGAAATAAAGCAATATTTATTGAGCACCTACTGTGTGCCAGGTATTGAGCTAGGTGCCTTTTTGATCCCTTCTCATTTCAACTTCATGATGACCCTGTAGCAAAAATTAGATGATCTCTTTCATATAGATTAGAGAAAGGGTGCTCAGGAGGCTTGAGTAAAGGAACAGCCTTACCCCAGAAGAACCAGAATTTAGAAATCCAAGCTGAGCATACGTAACCCAAAAGTCAAAAACTCAGAAACCTTTTGAGCACGAACAAGTTCACAGATGGAAAATCCCACAACTGACCACATGTAACAGGTCACAGCTAAAAAACCAGTGGACTAAAATGATTCCACAAAATTAATTTTGAGCTATGCATATAAGGTGTATTTGACACATAAATAAATTTCTTGTGTAGACTTGACTCACACCCAGAAGATATCTCATTATGTAACACTCCAAAATTTGGAAAATTCCAAAATCGAAACACTCCTGGTCCCCAGTATTTCAGAGAAAGGGCATTGAACTTGTAATTAATTTTTGAATCTCAATTTACTAAAGTGGAAGATGGAGTTTATCTTGTGTAGGGAATCATCTTAAGAATTCCAGTAGACACTGTTGAGAAAGACAAGAGTAAATACTTTGCTATAGTATGTATTCAATAAATATCAAATGTTTATTTTTTCTTGAGTGATTTGCTTCCTAGAACCTCTTGTATTTCATCTATAATTTGGGGAGATTATACCAGGAACTACATTACCAACACTCAGGTTACTTTAGTAGTAATATTAAATGATAACAGGTATTAAAGAGTTTTGTAACAAATCAATCAATTCTCCCCTGTTCCCCTCTATTTTTTTCTTTCGGTACCAGAAATCGAACTCAGGGCCTCGTGCTTACCAGGCAGGTGCAGCGCCACTGAGCTGCAACCCCGGCCCTCCCTTTTTCTTTCTTTTCCAGTTCTCACTTATTGTTAACAGGGCTTTACTGTTTGTGAAGGGTCTGGGCTTGGTCTACATCTGGGCTCTGTTTGACTAGGATCTGGCGCTTTTTGAACTGGTCCGAGAATGGAGCAGTTTCTGATGGAAGCTGAGACAGATGACCATAAACATGATGGCCTGATACACCACACACTGTCTTTAGATCTGGAGGTCAGATGTGTGAACTGTGTGTCACTGGACTGAAATGAAGGTGTGGGCAGAGACAGGGTTCCTCTGGAGGCTTTAGGGGAAGAGTGGTGTGTGTGTGTGTGTGTGTGTGTGTGTGGTGTCCTCTTCTTGTTCTTGGTGGCTGGCATTCCTTGGCTTGTGGCCATATTGCTCTAATCTCTGCTTCCCAGGTAGCATCGCCTGCTCTTCTGTGATCAGATCTACTTCTATCTCTCTCTTCAAAGACATTTGTGATTACATAGACCCCCCCACACAAATAATCCAATATGTGTGCTCTCCCAACTTCAAGGCTCTTAATCGCATCTGCAAAGCAAAGCCCCTTCCCTGTGTAAGTAAGGTAACACATCCACAGGCTCCAAGGATTAGGACATAGACGTCTCTGGGGACCATTATTCAGCCTAGCACAACGTGCTGATTGATCATAAAGAAAAAGCTTTCAGCCTGGTTCAAGAAAAGAATGTAGTGTTCTTTACTGGAATGTGGGTTTACATATATTTGGCCCTAATTTACTCACTTCTTCCCTCTCTCCCTCCCTCCCTCCCTCCTTTCCTTCCCTCCTTCCTTCACTTTTCCTCCCAATAGCCAATTCATTGCTGAACAAAACACATTTATAGTCTTAGTGCTGTGGGTCTAGAGATAAGAGCAGGTGCCCTGTTCTGGAATTGGAGTGGAGTTTACAGTCATTGGTGAGAAGCCTGGAAGGGCCAGGGAGGGAGCTTGGGGTTGAGGGAAGACTGTGGTACCCAGATGTGAGCTGAATCCAGGCCACTGTCCAACAAGCCAGCCATCCCTACCGTGAGCTTTTTGCACTGGTTAGAGTGTGGATCTGTTTCTGATGGAAACTGATGAGAAGCTTTTCCAGGATCCCCAAGCCTCAGTTTCCCCAATACAGAAGTGGTTATGGAAGGAAATGCAGTGATAGTCATTAAGCACATGCTGCTTTGGAATCACCACTAACTGTCCCTCCCTATCCCCCTACTTTGCAGAGCCAGCTGGTTAATGGAATTGATGGTTTCTATGTGCCTTCTCCTCAAGAGCTTCATTTCACATGTAACATATATATGCACAGTTAGCATGATTTTTGGGAGTTACTGTCATGTCACAGAGTTTAATGGGAATGCATTTGGCAGTTCACAGATCCATGTGACATTGGTTTGTGATTCAAGATGATGTTTCCCAGATCAGCCCAACCATGGCTTGGGTGGATTAAGACAACAGAGGTTTATTCTCTCCCAGGTCTGGAGGCCAGAAGGTTGAAGTTCAGATGTTCACATGGTTGCTTTCCTTCTGGGGGCTCTGAGGGAGCACTTCCCCCAGGCCTCTGCCCCAGATTCAGGTGGTCATCAGCAATCCTGGGCACACTTGTTTTACAGATACGTCACTTCAAACCTGTCATGATCACGTCACCTCCTTTTCTGCATCTCTCAGTGCTCTTCTGTTTCTTATAAGGATGCTCTCATTGGATTTCGGACCCACCCTAATCCAGTGGGATTTCATCTTGAGCCTTAATTACCTTCTGCAAAGACTTTATTTTCAAATAAGGTTCTATTCTGATGTTCCAAAACATGTTCCTGGTCCCAGGTTCTTGGGGACACTTTTCCACCAATTAAGGACAGTTATTATTTATGGTGTGAAAAAAGCATTTAGATGAAATGCTAATGCCATTCAATGCTGAGTTATATTAAATATCTTTTTGGCTTCATTGAGATACAAAATATTTTTCTTCTTTGACAGATCGAAGAGGGTCAATGGACTCCCTATTGTTAAATGCCACTTTTATGATGGGATCAAGCTTCCCTAAGTGTGTAGTATTATTTAAATACATTACTAGATTCAGTTTGCTAATATATCATTAAGAATTTTTACATCTATCTTCCTAAATAAGAGAGAATTTTAGTTTGTTCTTTAGAATATTTCAACCCAGTTCAGAACCATTGCTAATTTCTTAAAACACATTAGAGATTTGTCTTTTTTATAGATTCCAGATAAAGTTATATATTGTGAAAATTAGTTAATCCATGAAAATTACTTGCTTATTAATCCCCTGGATCCAGAGCAATTTTATCATAGTGATCATATGACACTTTTTTCAATTTTATTCAAATAAATAGTTATTGATCTAAGGCAAATGGATCAATTTTAATGGCCTTTTAGAAAATGTTTTAACAGTCACTGTGATTTTTCAAATTAATTATTATAATCTGATGCAATATTCTGGGTTAAAAACTCTACTTTTCGTAATGCGTTGTGCTTTTTTGTTTCTTTTCTTTTGCCCCCACTTCTTGAGAATTTCTTGTCTTCCTAGAGTCCATTTTATTTTTCCCTGCCACACACAAGTACAACTTTTAGATGTGTTGATGAGTTGTGTGCTTTTTCTGTTTCTTAACTTATGAAGCTATCATCATTACCTATCTCCCTTCACCATGAAGATTGGCTTTATTTTTTACTTAAATGAAAAATAATAACAGATATATGATATATATAGTATAATATATAAATAGCTTTTTCTATACCTTATATCTTATACAGGCTGGTAGCCCTCACATCCTTAACCCTAGTGTCTTTGAGTTTTGTTTTTCGTTTTTTTTTGTATTAAATTCTTTTATTGGTACATTGTAGGTGTACAACACAATTACATTTCTCATTGGGAATTGTACCTTTACATGATGCATCTTGGTTCTTATTTTTTCTCCATTCCTAGCCCTCCTTTCACGCCCTCCACCCTTCCGTATTTACAAAGACTTTATTTTTATTTTTTCCATTTCTCATCATTTTTCCTTTCCCTTCTTTCCTTTCCCCTGCCCCTCCCACTACCCTACCCCTTTGGACCTTTTCTTCCTATTTTACATTATCGATTATTCATTCTAATCATTGGTACATTTTAGGTATACAATATAATGACATTCATCATTGGAAATTTGCACCTTTACATAATCTCTCTTGGTTCTTATTTTTCAGCTTTGCCCAGCCCTCCCTTCAACCCCTCCAGTCCTCCCTATTTACAAAGATTTTGTTCCTATTTTTCCATTTTCTCATATTAATCCCATTCCCCTCTATCCCTTCCCCTAGCCCTCCCACTTCCTTCCCCTTTGCCCCTTTTCTTCCTATTTCACATTACCTATTATACATTTAGTCCTTATTTACACTTTCAGTTTCTCACACCAGAGAAACTATTCGGTATTTACACATGTGTGTCCTATTTATTTCACTTAAGAGTATGGCCTCAATGTGCATCCACTTAGCTATAAATGTCTCTAATTTCTCATTTTTTATGGCTGAGTCGTACTCCATTTTTTAACCCTAGTGGTCTTGATCCTAGCACTGCACCATGAATCAGTCCCAGTGTCACACATTCTAGATTCAGCCACCTCTGAAAAGCCCCACCTATGATTTCATGAGGCTTAGGGGGGAAATCTAGACACAAGCCATAACATATACCTAATATTTAAGCATGTTTTACACATATATGTACAAATGTATAAAACATTTAAAGCTATGAATTTGTTTGACTAGCATTTAACATATCATGTATGGATTTGTCATGTATTGGCAGTTTTGATCTTGTCTAATCCCTATTTACTTATAAGTATAGGTGCAAATTTTAATTTTGGTTTTTCTCTGACCCACAGGATATTTAAACATGTGCTTACTCAAACGATTGCAATTTGTGTTTTAATCTTTGCATTTCCCATCTCATTGCTTTTTGGTTAAGCCATGATGTTTTGATGATTTGTGTTTCTGGAATTTTCTTTAGATGATCAATATTTGTAGATATGTGGGGATATTTGAAAAAGAGGAAGATATTCTTTATAAGTAAAACCCCAAATTATTATATACCTTTTAAATCAGTCACATATTAATTAAAATGTTCTCGGTCTTAATTGCATCTTCATTTCCTTGATCTCTCAAGCAATGTCTGTTTATGTTGTTTCATTTAGTTAGCTATTTGGTGAGTCATTAGTTACAGATTAAATTGGTTGTTTTCCTTGATTTGTCTTTAGGAAGGATTTATGGTTGCAGATAATACCATCCATGGTGATTTCATATCTCCCAGATATTTTGTCTATTTCTCTAATGATTTTGATTTTATATATTTTGATTCTATTATTTTTCCTATAGAGCTGCATAACTGTTAGACTAAATTTAGAAAATTCCCTTATTCTATAAAAAAGAGACTGTTGCCCACACCCTGTAATACATTTTATTTTTAATTCTACCTTGTCTACTCCATGTTAAATTCTTTCCCAATTTCCCACTCCTCTGTGATTGCCTAGCATATATCCATATATCTGCATTCTACCTAGGAGTTGGAGGAGAATTATCTTCCACTGGCCTTTCCCCAACTCCTCGTGCTCAGTGTTGGAAGGTTTCTAATACAGCAGAGAAGTGAGAGAGCAGGACCTCTCAACGGTGGTTTCATGTTTCACAAAGTGGACCCTGCATCTCTGAGGAAGCTCTTGGTGAGTCCCAGGCATCCCAAAATCTACTCTTGGAGAGGTGGCTTCTCGTGTTGCAGGTTCTGTGGGTCTGTATACCCTCTTGGAGTGTGCACAACCAAAAGGAAAATAATTCTAGGACAAGGACATAATGCGCCAGCAACACCCATGTGCAGGCTGACTCTGTGGCCATATGTGATTTCTTTGGAGCCCAGTACTTTGGAAGACATTTTTGGAAAAAACAAATAATGCTCTCCCATCTCCCTATTCATTATTCATCCATCAAACTTTTATGGAGCATTGAATACAGTGACTAAGGGTCCATCCCCCAAATGGAATCCCATGAATAAATACACACAGCCCATTCCCTCCCTCACAAGAGGGATAGCTTCTTCCAGAAGAAGATAAAACAAAGCTGTGGTCACCTGTTTCCAAGAATCACACTTTTGGCGGGGAGAGGAAGTGGAGATGGATTCCTAAGACTCCCTTACATCTTGGAGAAGACAGTAGGGAGAGATGATTTTTGTGATGACGAATGGCTGGAGAGAAAAATGCTGTGACAGAAAGTGTCATAGCCTTGGGCTAAGAGAAAATCAGCAATTAGCCAGAGTGAGATGTGCCCCACCCTACTCCCCAAAAAACTGAAGATGGGAAAAAAGTTCCTTAACTTTTATAGATATGCAAGGAAAGGGGAAGCTTGGGGAGCAGCCTCCCTTGCCCTGGGTACAAATAAGACTACAATCCATCCACACGTCCTGCAAGACTGAACTGAGAGCACCGGGAAAGTCCTGAGATTACATTTTTATTTTTGAAGAATGCTGCCAAATTGCTCATTTGGCCTCACGTTCTTTTTCTGCAACATAGGTTTCTCTGACCTCAAAGGAGCTCGAGTGGAGGCAGCTGAGTGTCTTAATGTTTGAGAACTGCCAACTCTGCTTCTCCTCCTATAAACTCTCCGGTGGATTGGTCCATAGGGTTAAATGGCTCATTGCAATTCAGCAAAGTGGGTTTTATGTGCAATTAATGTTTGTTAATTTGGTTAAATGTCAAAGTATACATTTTTTTGGGGAGAGGAAAAGTTCCTGCAATACAACCTCCACCCCCAACCCCTTTAAATATCGATGGGTGAGATGTTACTCTCCAACAAATATAAAGGCGATTATATTCGGTGTCTGCTTGAAATTGAATGGATGATACCTTCCTTAAATATCCCTCTTGGGAGAAGAGACAATAATATGTCAGCACATCTGAGTCTAGAGTCAAACTTAAGAGGACAGTTGAGAAAAACCCTCTCAAAAAAATTGTCTTTACCACCTGGCCCTAAAAAAGAAAGAAGGATTTTGATTCGATTATTAGCTGCCTTGTGTTTGATTCCCCATCCTTTTTTCTAATATTTGAATTTCCATGTTTGAATCTTATATGTCTATTTTTTTATGTTTTTAGACCTCCTGGCTCTATTTACTTGAAAGCAAATGTTTCAGAAATAATAAAATAAAAAACAGGCTACAGGCCTTGATTCTCCAGCCTTGTCACATATCTGCTACTTAAGTAAAAACATGGTCATTGTCTCCAATTTCACAAGACAAAAATAGTTTTAAAGGTCTCAGTCATAGATTTTCTCCCATACTTTTTTGGCCCTAAGCGTTTGATCTTTGCTATATCTCTGTGCTGATTAAATTGTGCTGGGTCCAGGTGGCAGGTGGAGTTTAGGTGTGACTTGAGGATGTCCTAGATATTTTTAAATTCCATGACTTGTCCTCTTTAAAACACAGAATTCTCTTCCTCTTGTTCCTCTCCCTGCATCTACATGTGTACTTCCGTGATCCTGTGTCTGACCTACACACTGCCCACTCACTTCCTGGACACAGAGGCTGGAGGATCCATTAGGATTCCCAGCCCCAGATCCTCTCTTCTTTTCGCTGCCTTATACTCACCACTCTTTTCTTTCCTTTACCATCAAAGGGAGAACAACCCCAGGGCCATGATGTGGGACCTGTTTTGATTAAAGTCAGAGAGGCACAAAGACCTTTCTAGACAGAAAGGACCCTGAAAATCCAGCTGATCATAAAGAACTTATATTTTCTTGACCTCTCTTCAGATCATTCTCAGAAATCCACGACAGTGGCTTGTTGACTCTCAGCAGGACCAGTGTCCTGGGTGTGTGACTTGACCAGTTGCATGAGTCCCAAACTTATAAGAGATAATATTAATCCTTGAACATGAAATTTCACATTCTGACTTTGCACTGGGTCTCACAAATAAGGGAGCTGATCCTGACTTCCAGGTTGAAATTCTTCTTTGCACATCATCAACCCAACAAATGTATTGGCTAATAAGTGGGAGTTTCCATCCTCCTCATCTTGTGAGGGTCAAGGCCATGCAGGGAACGTAGAGATCAACAATGAGTTGGCTTAGTGTGCCAAGGAATTTACAATTACACTGAATGTGAACTCATTCACTGATAATGATATTTTTATAAATGGAAGGGAGCAAAGTCCAAGGAACTTTGCAGGCCTATAGAAAGCAGTAATGGCTTATCTTGGGAGCTCTCTGAATTTTGTGGCTCTGGGATCCTTGAAGGTGACATCATGTTTGGTCAGATATGATGTCCTATATTTCACTTCACTTCTGAGTTTCATTTTTACCATCTTCAAGAAAGACAGGGTAAAGTGTATTCCTCTCAGGTGGCTGTGGTGTCTCTAGAATGCATTATGTAAAGGTCCCTGGCCAAGTGTCCAGTGCCCTACAGCTGTCCAAGTTGCATGTGGTTGAGCCAGAGCAGAGGTACAGATCTGTGCTATGTCTTGTTGTTATTACATGTCTTTTCAGCAGAAAATAGAGCTGTCCAAATTGTGCTCCATTTGCCATCTAACCTCAATGTGAATTTTCTAAAGGAGATATATGTACAAAATATTGTAACTAAGAAACCCAAAGTTCCATAATTAGGAAATATGATGAGATAAAGGATGCAGAAATCCATTTTACCAATTGTTCAACACATTTTAGAACAGTATACCACACCTAGTGGTGCTAAGAGAATATTAACAGAGTGGAAGAGAGTATCTCCTTGCTCCATCCTGCAGCCGAACAGCATTCTGGGTCTAGTTGACAAAGGGAGAAGAAAGGGCAAGATAGTGCCATCCAGCCTTGGGTATGGGACTTAATCTGGTCCTTGTGTGCACAGTGACCCTGCACCCAAACCAACTGAGTTAAGCCAAACATTGGTTCAAATCTTGCCAGTTCCATCGGTGAGCATTCTCCTTGGGGAATGAGGTCTTTCAAAGAATAAGGTAAGGAGAACTTTACCCAATCCTAAAGCCATTCAGAAGACTCACCTTGTGGAGTTGACCTGATATCCCTCAAGGGAAATATATCTTTATTTTTCTGGGAGAATTCTACATCAGATTCCACTCATGGGAACCTTCATTTTCCCTCCTGAATGGGAGAGAGGCACATTTTAAGACTTCATGGAATTCCAGACTCAGATTCCAAGAAGAAAACTGCATTTGTTCATGTAATAAATAACCATACATTTGGACTTGGCAAACACCAGGCAGGGCTGCAGAAGATATATAATACAATTAGCCCTTGCTAGGAGTTGCCAGCTGACAATGAGGCAGGATTTATGTGTTTGCTTTTTCCATAAATACAATTTTATTTGATAAGTGCAGTCCAAAGATATAAAGAATTAATCCAGGATCTGCATTGTGGGATATTTCCTCTGTGATATTAAAATAAATATTACCCCTCTATCCAATTACATAAAATTATGTTAATAATATCTTCTTTGTTGTTGTTGTCTGCCTGTTCCATCTCTGTAGCCAAAGAGTTTATTAAAAGCAGTGACTGGCTTCCTTTCAGAAAGAGGTAGATTTTTTTGTTGTTGTTGTTATCATCCTAGCCAGAAGAGTGCAATTATTTCTTTTTAAAAGAAATACTCCCAGCTGGGGTGGGGGAGTTTGGTGACCACCAGGGCTGGTTTTCATGAGAAGACACTCTTTGTTCTGAACTTCCCTGATTTCTAGCTCCAACTTTATGGCAAACCTGAACTTTTAGGAATCACAAAGTTAGATTCGATGCATACCAACCATCAGGGGTCAATATTGCAGTGTTGGGGGAGGGCTGGGTTAGGTGTGAGTTACTTTCTCAAATGCCCACATTAAGCCCAAACATGCAGGATGCCTACTGGAAGCTACTTATTCAAGAATTTCTTCGAAGCCAGGCGTGGCATATATAATCTTTGCCAAGGGACTTAGTACCTGGGAGAGAAAGCAGGAAGAGTGGTAAACATGGAAGTTCAGAGAGAGATCACAGTCCGGGCATTCACATGCACACACACAGCAAACACATGTGTGCCAATCACTTGCTTTTGAGACCTGTGCCCGGGTGGTCCCTTGGGCAGTGCCCACCCACCAACTGCTAGCTACCTATCCACACTGAGAAGGGACACAAATTGAGGGCAAGCACCTAGAAGCCTTCATAACAATTTGATGCAGTCGTCTTACATCTGTGAAGTCTACTGGCAATAAAAATCTGGGCATGTTTGTGGTATTTCATTGTTGTGGTCTAACATTTTTGAGAAATAAATTTTTTATTAATTAGGAATTGGGAAAGAAGGCAAGAAAACTGTTCTTCTCAACAGCTGATGTGGGAAGTGCTGGTTCTAACACAGAGAACCTTTCCTCCTTTATCTCCGTATCCACAGAGGCCCAGCTGTGTAGCTTCTGACATGAGCTTTGTAGGTGACCCAAACACTTGCTCCAACCCCTAGCTTCTGCTGCCGGAGTTGGGGGAGCAAGAAGAAAGTGGCATTCAACACAGGTCTGACTCAAACATGTGAGAGTCTTTACACATGGCGTCTGTACAAATGAAAGTATAATTAGAGCCGTTTTCCAGATGAGAAACTCAAGGGCCCAAGGCCGCACAGCTCAAGTGAAGGGATCAGAGCTTCAAACACAGATTTCCACTGGAGCTCAGCTTCTTGCTCTTTCTGCACCCTCCTCCCTCACTTGCCTCGCTGCGACTTCCGGGAGTGTGAACTGTGTGTCTCAGAGCCTGGCGCAGCCTGGAGGGCTGGCAGGAACCATCTGCCTGATCCCCGCAAACGACCTCTGAATGTATTTAGGTCTTTACACAAGAGAAACCTAAGTCATAGAGACATTCACTGACTGAAGAAAAACCAAACCAAACAGTGAGAGGCAACAGGGTTCAGCACACCACTTCTTCAGTTTAATGGTCAGATGGTGCTCATCTCCATCAAGGATCACGGGTGGCTTGGCCATGAGAACACCATGCATGTGATAGAGATTGTATGTGGCATAACCCATGTGGCAGAATCCAGAGCCCAGCTACAAAAGGCAACAAGAGTCTCAAAACTGCAGATCAATGTAGTCCCCTATGTGCTAGTCCCAGATGACCTTTGCAGCAAACCCCACGCTGTGGCCACTATGCTCACTGGGCAGAGAGATAATGGCTCTGCACCCGCTGCTGCCCTATTGTCCTGCCCCAGGGTGCAGGTCACTGGCCAGAAACAAAGCCCGATAAGCTGGTGATACCCCCTTTGTTGGAACGTTAATCTCTGGTTCGCTGTGCTTTTCTGAAATGAGAAAGTAGATTAGTGCTATGTTAGGTAATGATGAAAATGTGGCAAACACCACCAGGGACAATAAGGAAGAATAAGGTCATGGCAGCATGCATGCAGGCTTGGGCAACTGACTTGCTGTTTCAGAAGATTTGGGTCTTCGAGAAGAACAGAAGAAGCACTTGCTCCTAGCCATGCCTCTGTCCCAGTGAGAACTGATATGGAATTGGTGCGTGATGATTGCTGAAGAAGGAAGGGAGGAAGGGAAAAGGGAGGAAGGAGGGAGGGAGAAAAAGAAAGAACAAAGGAAGGAAAGAAGGAAGCAAAATAGGAAGAAAGATTCCTGAGTCAATCACCAAATTACTGAATTCCCCTTTTTCTGCAGTTATCAGTGATACCAAACACTAGGGACCGTTAGGATTCAGGGAAATGAAGTAATAGAAGCAAAGTCATCTCTTTGTCCTGCCGTTGATGTCACTGGATTCCAAGGTGGGGATACAAACTGTGGCCTTGTGTTCTGTTGATGTGGCTTGTTTTACTTCTGACTTCTGGGATATCGGGCCAGGTCCGAGGAGGAGGAGGAGGTGGTGGCAGGGAGGGAGGGCAAGAGAGAGGAAGGCTGAGTTCGGAGGTGAAGGCAGAGAGGAGACTTGTCCTGTGTCAGCTTTGTTCAGTCTTGCAACCTGTCATCTTGGTGCCGCTGCTTCCGGCGAGGCCTGGAGCCTTCTCTATAGCACATGTGTCACCTCTAATTTGATTCTGCATTTCCAGAGGACATTTATTAGACCCCCGCCTCCCCTCCTCCTATGTACCTGTGATGAAGGAGTCATCGTACCCAATCCTCTTACTGCTGTGGTGGCAGGTTCAGGGCTGACCCTGGGCCTCTGAGGCCATACATCACAGAGGGTATCATGCTGAGTCTTCAAGTGGGAGCAGCTTGACAGTGATATAGCAGCCCTCCACCTGCATGGTAAAGAAGGCTGGGAGAGACATTTTCAGTGGTGTGTATTTGCTTAACCATGATACCTTTGTGTTACTAGGATGAGATACCTGAGATAACTTATAAAGAGAAAAGATTTTGGCTCACAGTCTTGGATGTTTCCCTCCCTTTGTTTTGGGCCTGAAATGAGGCAGCATATCATGGCAGAAGGGCGTGGTGAGACAAAACCATTCCCACCATGAGGTAGGGTGCAAAGAGAAATAGGAAGTGGTCAGGGTCCCATATCCTTTGTGAGGACACATCTACAATGACCTAAAGTCCTCCTGCTGGACCTCACCCCAAAGTTTCCACCACCTCTCGATAGAACCACTTTGGACACCAAGCCTTGAACCCACGGCCCTTTGGGGAACATCCAGGATACAAATTCTAGCATTTGGAGTTTAAAACAATCAAAAGCAAGCTGTCCACCTTGGTGACCTTGGAGGTCACTGATCCTCTGTTTACCTGGTGTTATCAGAGAGTCTGGGAGACCCCGGCACCTTAACTTCCCCTGCTTAGTGTGGCAGGGGCTTTAAACTTATGGCCCTTATGGTTTATTTTCTCAGACTGCATCTTAAAGATGTCTGTCAGAGAGTTGTGTTGCCTTGCCACATGACAATGTCTCCTGGTATTTTTACTGTGCACTTATAGTCCCGAGTTCTTCTCAAGGATGGCCCAACGGCTAAGCCACAAAGAGAAGCCGTGGCAGAGGGTCTCTTGATGGCCCCAGACCAACTCCAAATCAGCAGGCAGCCTCAGCAGCACCTTTCCAGCCCAGCCCCTAGGCTCATGAGTAAGATGTCAACTTGGAAGTGTGTGGGTGGACATCATTCCAGATCGCAGATGAGCCACCCAGCTAAGTCCATCCAGAATTCTTCATCCGCAACACTGTGAGCAAAAGAAAATGGCCTTGTATTTGAAGCCACTAAATTTTGGGGTAGTTTGATTGTAGCAGTGGGTAACTACACTTGGTGAACAGAAAGAGTAGCCCTTGGGGTCCCAGATTCTTTCCAGTCAGCAAATTTTATTTACTTTTGGGTACTATAGATTGAACCCAGGGCCACTGCCCTGAACTCAATTTCTAGACCTTTTTAACTGTTTTTAAAAATTTTGAGAGAGTCTCACTAAGTCACTAAGTAGCCTAGACTAGGCTCTAACTCATGATATTCCTGCCTCAGCCTCCCAGAGTACTGAAATTGCATGCATGTGCCACCATGCCTGGCCACAAGTCAACACATCCAATCACTGGAGAAAAAGCATAAGGGACTTTATTATGTTGTGTGTTCAGGTTCTGCGTCACCTGGTCTTCACAGAGCTCCCCCTTTATGGCTCTTCAGCCAGTCAGATTAACTGGTTTCTCAGTTTGGTGCTCTACCTGGGTGTTGTTTCTTAACTTCAAAGCGGCTTTGCGCAGTGCAGAAACAGAGACTTTTAGGCCTTGGGAACCATCCTCAGAGTGAACCCTTGCTGGGCTTTACTGAAACAAATCCATGCCATCGCCAGGATGGAGAGAGGAACGGACTGGTTCTACCCTAGGATTGTGCTAAGATGGAATATGAGCTCACTTCCCTGGGTCCAGCACTCCTCTCAGAGCTGCGTCCCATTGCCAACGCTGAGAAGACTTCAGAGGCTATCATGGCTCTGTGGGAAAGAACATCATAGGCAACTGGTGACTTCTGACCTAGCTCATGTAACGGCTGCTCCACCTTGAGCCCTGCATGCCTTGAGATCAGGCCTACACAGTGACCTCTGGGTCTGTTGCAAACACGAAGGTCCTTGGAGCTGTTGAGCTCACGAAGTGGACCTTCCACCTTGAGAAGCTTCAGAGAAGTCTCTGTAGGTTGTTGCTGTGGATCTTGGGAACGAAGCCCAGGGAGCATGTGACTTATCCACATAAATACATTCGGCAGTTTGAACTGATGAGGTTGGGTGCATACACTCTTTGGATTTGAGAAACTGTAAAGTGCAGTGTTTTCATACTAGACTGTAATTAATCACACACACACCATCATAGAGGGGCATGGTGGGGTGTACGTTAGACATGGAACGAGAGGCCTGGAGTATGAGGCTGCTGGAGCAGCCATAATAAAATAGCACAGACGACAACAACAGAAATGTATTTCTCACAGTTCTGGAAGCCATAAGTCCCAGCTCAAGGTGATGGCAAGGTTGGTTCCTTCTGAAGCCTTTCTCTTGCTTGTGAGATAGTCATCTTCTTTGTGTCTTCACGGTCTTCCCCCTGTGCCCGTGTCCTAAGCTCTTCCTCTCACAAGGACACCAGCCATTGATTTAGGGTCTCTCTGCACTCCCTCCCTTCCCTTAATTACCTCTTTAAAGGGTCTATCTCCCAATATAATCCAATTCTCACGCCTGGGGCTTTAGGACTTCAACTTATGACTTTGTATGGGATGGGGGAGAACACAATTCAGGCTGTAATACCTGAGTTTGCATTCTGGCCCTTCCATTTGGGGGTCATATGACCATAAGTAAGTAATTTTGTAAGCCTCAATTTCCCTTTTTGTAAAGTGAGATTCCATCATAAAACTTAGCTCACACCACAGATATGAGGGCACCTTGTATGTATCACTGGGGGTGGAGGCTCCCCTCTCATTTCCACCTTTTGCTAACAGCTCTCTGTGGGATGAGCAATGTTAACCAACAGTGGCAGAATTATTTAGAGATTACAAAAGTATTGTTCAGCAATGGCTCATTTATTAAGTTGAAAATTCATGTGATGATAATCCTAATTATTATCAATGTAGTCATCACACTATCATGACAAGCAGGAAAGTGGGTATTTGTTTTCTGTCCCATTTTAGAGATGCAGACAGGCCCACTGAGGCTCACAGCCCTGTGACTGGTAACTACTTTGTGGGCTTTCTGTACAGAAGGTATCCTTCTGTCTTTCTGCCTCAGCCATAGGTCTGGGAGTTCTGAACAGATCTTGTGATCAGGAACCAAAGATAGACATTGACATGGATTGTCTGCAAGTAGTTTCAGCTAAAGTGGAGGGTCGGTGGGGTTTGGATGTCTTTACCTTGCTTCCCCTCGAGGGGTAAGTTGTGCAGAAACCCCAGACTCCCTCTAGGTGGGCTTTGCCTTCTTTCCCAGTTTCAGAACTTGATGCTGACACCTTCTCCCTCTTCCAGACTTGGTCTGGCTATAGAAAAATGCCTTACCCAAAGTTCGAAACTTTTATCCTTAGGCGGTCAGTGGGAAGGAAAACAGTATCTTATCAATTGGGAGCCAAGTTAATGTTTCTCCAGAGCCTGAAATGAGAGATCAGAGGTTAAGGGGCACGTGAGTCACCCTGAGACCTTGGTACCCAGCCCTCGGCAGGTTTCTGAGGAGCCCTGCCTGTGGTGCGGGCTGAGGCCTTTGCTTAAGGAAGAATCCACTAAGTGGGGAGGGTGGTCTGTCTAGGGGATGTGGAGCACTGGGACATACATAAACTCATCATCCAATGAAGTGTGGATTCCATCATGGAGATGAGCCTACTGTGGGCTGGGGACTGGTCAGGTGCTTTATGCACACATTAAGCCTTCTACAAAGCTCTGAGGAAAGGAAAGGTATCAACTATAAGACTTGCCATCTATCTATCTATCTATCTATCTATCTATCTATCTATCTATCTATAATCTATAATCTATCTATAATCTACCTGTCATTCTAGCTAAGTATCTGTCATTCTATTGACTCTTCATCTGGACTCTGAATTCTGCCTGATTTGGGATCAAGGCATAACTCCATGATCAACATGTCACTGAGGCCAAGTACACTAGCTCTCCAACCCTCAGTTTCCTCCCCTGCAATTAGAGGGGATAGAAGAGGATTGCCTGGCCTGGGGGCAATAGCTATGAAGAGGCCAGCGATGGATGGTTTACCTTCACCTCCTGCATCACTATCTGCATATCACCAGTAGCACCACGGTCTTGTTTCTTCTCATTTCCCAGGTGGCCAAGGGTGTTGAAGCTCAGTGCCATTTGGTAACCCTCTGTATGGGGACTGTTGTTTAACTTGTGTTAATACCTTGCTTTATATAACCTGGTTCTAGAGGAAAGGAGGACTTCACTCCCTTTCAACTACTTTGCAATCCTTCTCATCATCTGAAGGAGAACATCATTGTGTGGTAGTAATAGCACTTTAATTCCTTCCTGACACTTGTTAACAAGGGGAAAGCAGGCTTCAGGCTCAGTACTTTAGATAGAAGATGGTATAAAACTGCAATAACAATCTGACTTTTGTTATGATTTCTTACATTTACTTTACTAGTAGTAGTTTTACACTTAGAGTGATGATCAAAGTTTCCTATGCCATATAAATTAGGACAAAAGGTAAAGGAGTGAGCAGAGTAAGTAAAAAGTAATAGAAAACACACATGGACCTGACCAAATCGCTGCTAGTGCATGTGGGTATTTGTAAACCCAGAGTTGCCACCCTAAAACAAATTAGTCTTGGGTCCAGAACTGTAGAGTTGTTCTAGTTCATTGTTTCCTGCTCCTCCTCAAAGCTGAGTCCAGCTTCCCAGTGTCAGAAGCATCCCAAAGAACCTGATAACGATGCAGATTCCTGGCCTTCCCTGCGTGTCCTGGGACCAGCCCAGCGACTCACGGAACAGACTGGACACCTGTTCCCAGCTCTGCTGGGCCACACCTCATCACTAGCTGGAAACTGGCCACAGAAGCAAGGTAGAGTAAATAGGGCTGGGGCAAACCGGAAAACTAACTGGGAAGAATGTGTCAAAGCTCATAAAGACCCACAGCTGACAGGTTGAGGGAGATGTTTCCTAAAAAGAGTGGTCATGCTTAGAACATGGGGGACCCAAAATGATGTCAGGCTATGTCTCCCGAGCACTGTGGACCAATCAGAAAAGTGGTCTTTTCAGTCCTTCATTGAATCACAAGCTGTTCACAGGACCAATCAGAAGATGCTATTCTCAATGAGTCTTTTACATGTGGGGCACAGCCAATCAAAAGACATCGATTCAGATCCTTTGTTTACATCTAGCTAGAGGCCAGAGAGTTTTGATAAGGCAAATGTCCCAAAGCCTTGTTTGTATGAGGGGGAGGTCAGTCCAGGTTCGGGGATAGTAAAATTCCCTTTTGCATTGTCCTCATGCCACTGTGAGCCTTTCCCAGCCTGCTCTCGCCCTCCCTGTAGCATTTGTCCACTTATTTTCTGTCTTCAGTAAATCTACACCCTTGTTAGCCTTTTAGTGTGTCCCGTCCAATTCTTTGTTCAGGACTCCAAGGACCTGGAAAGGAGCCCCACTGGACCCTGCATCTGGTAACAATAGGACCCCAGTGAATCCCACAGTCTAAGCTTTTTATTTGTTTTGCTGGTTGCTAAGCATTTGCCAGCACCCCCCTGCCCCTGCCTCAAACCCTCTAAGCCTGAGATTCTCCAAAGCTCCCCACGCCACATCACACTGCCTGGGTTCCACTCAGGTGACTGTGCCTCTGCTGCCCAGCTACCTTCCTCCTGGGAGTCACGGAAACTCTCTGGACCTGCAGCTTCTGATTCATTTTCTGAGCCCTTCTTCCACTCCCCCAGCCTCTAGGCCTAGCAAAGTCCAGCAATTGTGAGAAAAACGCTGCCAAGGCTTCCCCACCCAGTGAAGCAGAAAGACACAGGGCAGGCACAGAGAAAACTCTCATTTAAACACAAATAGCCGAAATAATTGCTGAGCAAATCTAGAAAATGACTGGCTAAGTAAATTGCTTTTTTGTGCAAAGTTTCTCTGCCTTTGCCCCTGGGGGTTAGGTGGGAGAGTGACTCCCCTAGATGCTTACAGGGACACACTTGAGTCCCTGCCTCACTCCTGAGTCAGGAAGGGTTTTCCTGCCAGTGCAGGTCAGTTGAGCTTCTGTTTCCAGGTATCTGTGCTTCCAGTGGAGACTCTGAAAGCAGTGACTTCCGGGCTCCCAAACACTGGCCACACTCCCTGTTCTCTGGGTTCCTTATTATTTTTGCTATGCGATTCAGATCAATATCTGGCCTATGAAATGGTGGGCTAATCTTTCTGCAAATAATAGGCTTAGGGGTGTCACCACCCATGATTTCAGCATCTAATATGTGTTGTTTATTGTAGAAAGGTGATTTTATTTAGCACAAAACAACAGCAGCTCAATGTGGGTGGAACAGGCAAGGTACTATCTCAAGTCCTTCCAAACAGTAACTTATTTGGAAAGCACTGGCACCCAACGAGGCCTAAATTATCCTCCAATGAGAGACAGTGTCAGGTCACAGAGCTGGGATTCCACTGTGGCCATTCTGCCTCTCCCACTTGGATATAGTAGTTCCCTTTTTAAAATCCCAAGAAGTGGATAATGATTGTGGTTGTCCTGCTGAGGAAATAAAAATTCAAGGAAATTAAGAGACTTGCCACAATCACCCAGGAAATGAGGAAAGGAGCTAGAAGGAACTAAAGGGCTGAGACATAAGACCGAGCCTTTGGTATTCTGGCCTGGAGATGAGGAGCAATGGCGTGTGGTGTGGGGTCCATGGTGACTAGAACAACTCTCTCCTCTCTCAGATTCCACCTTTGGATCCCTGGCAAGTCATTCAATCTGACTTTCTTCCCCATATTGTAAAATGACCATTACGATACTATTAGCTCAAGGTATCCTGGATATTTAATAAAGTACCATGCACCCTCTCCCCAGCAAAATTCCTAACCAAGCTTAAAAAAATAACTTCTTTCTGTTAAGATTGTTTCAACCCCAAGTTGAATTTTTTATGTGTTTGTTATCCTGATGATTTAAAGGATAATCCGACAAAGCCTGGAGACGGCCTGTCCCCAAGGTTAGTCCTGAGATAAGCCCTAAAGGCAACTGGGGATTTCTTCCTGGCTGGAATCCCACAAGCAAACATTAACTTGAGAGAGGCGTGATTGACATGAGCTAAGGGTGGCCTGGACCCCAGTGTTAGTCTGGCCAGGCCCCCTGGGTTGGGGGAGAGGGATGTGTGGGATTGGTTTTACCTCCTTAGAGGGATTCATTTATTTGTCACCACCCGGCCTGACCTGGAGGCTGACTCACGTGCCCTTCGCACAGTGGCAATCCCAGTTAGAGCCAGCTGGGATGGCTATGATCCCCTCAGACCAAAAGTAAACTCCCCTCTTCCTGTCTGTTGGTCAGAAGTCGGTAAGCCTTGCCTCCCACCGCACTAAGTAGACATATTAGTTGCAATTTTTGATCCTAGAATATTAGCAGCTGCCCAGATGTAATGCAAGAAGCTGCCTGGGGACTGCTTTTCATTCTTATTTATGTTTTAAAAGACTTCAGAATATTGTAAGTGTAATACTTGATGATTGAGGGCAATTTAGAAAATACTAATACATTAAAGTAAAAAAAACACATAAATTCTACTCTCCACAAATATAAGGTGTATTTGTGATTTTCTTAATTCCTTAATTCCTTACTCTTATAAAGTAACAGAACAACTGCTATTAAAGTAATAGAATACATAAACAACTGTGAAATGTTACGTGATAAAATAGTCTTGATTTTCTTGCTATAAAATTTCACATGGATGAAAATTTTGGACTCTTGCCTTGAATTTTGAGCAGGAAACAGTTGTTCTTGTCCCCTTCTTAATAAAAGTTTTAGGTAAACATGGAATATTCATGATTTTTGCCCTAGGATGTCATAATATGGAGTCAGAAAAGAAGGGAGAATTGAATTCTATATTAGTCACTCTTTCATTGCTGGGGCAAAATACCAAAATACCTTATAAACACAACTTAAAGGAGAAAAGGTTTATTATGGCTCACGGTTTCAGAGGTTTCAGTTCATGGCTGGCCAGTTCCAAAGCATAAGTATCATGATGAAAGGGCATGGCAGAAGAAAGCTGCTCATCTCAAGGTAGCCAGGAAGCAGAGAAAGCAGGAAGAGTGAGAGCGAGAGGGAGAGCGAGAGAGAAAGTGGCCAGGGATAAGAATATGCACTTTAAGGTCATGCCTCTCAGAGACCTACTTTCTCCAAGGGCACCAGCTCTCAAAAGCACATTCTGCTATGAACTCATCAGAGGATTAATCCTTTGAGGAGGTTAGTGCCCCCATAATCTAATTGCCTTCCAAAGCCCCACCTCTGAACACATGAGCCTTTTGGTGCACATCTTGTATCCAAACCATAGCAACTTTCTTCCTGGAAAATAACAATGATGAAAGCGAAGGTGAGATCGAGTGCTGAGATCAAAGCAAGGCTCTTATAAGGAAGAAATCAAGAGATCTTGAATGCTCACAGGTTAGGCAAGGTGGAGGAGAGACTGGCCACAAAGCCACTCATCGGCAACAGCTACCGTGGTTACATTCTCATGTTCAAGGTCTAATCCACGTGGTTGCAAGCTCAGAATTTTCATTGTTTTGCAGCCTGAAGGTTTTATGTTGGTACAACTGGCCCAGTTTCTACCTCTTGAATGGTTGCAAGAAAAGACAACTTACAATCTGAGATTGCTTATTGAGTGTGACATAACAAAGCCAATCGAGCAGTTCAAGCAGCTGGTGCCTTCAAGCTGAGCCTCATAGTGGAACTGGCCGACAAGCTTGGGTGTTGGAGGCGGCCTGGAACCACCACTGTCTCCTCTGTCTTTTCTGTTTACTGTTGTGCCTAATTTGGAGATTTAAGTTTCTCTTGCCCCAATTTCATCACCTGTAAAGTGAGAATGTACCATCTTCATATATTGACACATCCAGAGCATTTTATTTCTTACTTTGTGTGTGTTTTCACGGTTTGCGTGGTTAGGAAATAGAGGCCCACGGAGACCACCATAGAGACAGAAGACAAACAGACTCCTGGGCCCTTAACCTGTTACCATGAGTTGTGTTTTCTTTCTGAAGCAGTCAGAGATTTAAAAGCAGTTTTGGCTAAAAACATGGCTATTCAGTTGGGCATCCAGATGTCCAAGGTAACTAGCAGTGGAACAAAGCCTTACTGTCATTTTGTAAAAACTCCATCTCAGCTTTGCACATAGGCATATTAGGCATTTAGGGAACATCTGTCTAAAAATTGACAAACGAAGCTTATTAACCTTAAATTTACCTAGCCTATCTTATGAACTTCCAAGACTGAGGACACCAATACAAGAAGTTTACAGAGGGATTCAGCTAAGCCCAGAACCTATGATCACTCTTGCCCTAAACCTATGGTCACCTTGGATTCCAGCAGAGTGTCACATGCCTCAAATTGCTGCTCAGTGCATGAAGATTCCTCCCATGGCAGTTGAATTGCCCTACTGGTCATGAGGATGCCTTGGAAACAACAAAACGATATATAGAGACTTTTCAGTTCTTATGGAGGTCAGAGCCATTCAGTCCCATTAAAATGACCCTCTCCCTTCAACTTGAAGCACTGATCATCTGTCTGTGTCTCCCTCATTTGGTTTTCAGTCATAAAACCCTGCTCAGATTCTTGAGGTAGCTAAGTGGGATTAAACAGTCCAGAAGAGGTAAACATGGCTCCAGACTAGACTCTCTAGTCTAGGTACCTTGAGATTGGTTATACCAAGAACTTCTACTCTTTCCATCCATTTTAGCAGGCACCATGCTTTCTTTTCATCCATTTTGTGGGAGAAAATACATGCACACACACACACACACACACACACGCACGCATGCACACACGCACACACAGAGGACAAAATCTTAGCATCTGATTGGAGGGACATGTCACTCAGATAGAACTTATAATACGAAACTGAACATAGTTTTGTGGGTATCTTGGATTGCATACTGTTTGTGAGAAAGTGTTTATTAGCAGGCATTTTGATTGTAAGGAACTAATATTAAGCCAGCAAGGAATAAACTTCACAAGCAAGCAGAAACACTTCAGAATTTTTTATTAACTTCAGTTGACATCTAGGGATTTGATGGTTATCTTAAAGAAAGCTGGTTTGAAAGCCCAGCCATTTGTATGTAAACTTTCTCCATTAGTCGAGCTAATTGCTTGAGGACTTGCCTACTAATCTCACATTTTCTTCTTGCCTGAAGCCCCCTTTATGGTCCCCATAGGGATTTAGATTCTTCTGTGGTATGCAAAAGTTAGATCAATTGATTACATTCAAAGCAGAGATGCCTATCTTGGCTACAGAGTCCAAAATGGTCTGAAAATCTCTTCTCAGTCTATTTTTCATACCTGTTTTAAGGCTGCATTCCACAAAGTGAAGGACCTTATCCCTGAGGAGGTTCCTTTCCACTGGTGGTTAACTTCATTTACTTAGGATATAGACAAGGCCTTAAATAATACTGTAGGACCAATCATAAGGCAACAGTTTCCTTTCAATGTTCTTTCAAAATTTTTCAGTATGTCTAGGAGAAAAAGTCTTTGTGCTGCTGCTATAAAGTGGTAACCTCTTACCAGGGCTGTCAGATTTAGCATATAAGAATAGAGGACACCTCATTAAATTTGAATTTCATAAATAACAAATACAGTTTTAGTATAAGAATGTCCCAAATATTGCATGGAGTATATTTACACATTAAAAAACAAGGCTGTTTTTCTCCTAAAATTCACATTTAACTAGTTATCTGTGTTTTATCTGGCAACTTTCACTGCTTTCTGACTTCTACTAATGTCCCCTTTTAAACAAAGTTTGGGCCAACTTTAGGCTCTGAATCTATTGCAGGCAATGATAATTAAACTTTAATAGTGTTTTGTTTTCATGATATTTATTTTTACAAGTGTCTTTTAACTCAGAGCGAAGAGCACCAATTACATACTTAGACTAGTTTATTTCAAAATAAATTTAATTTTAAAATAAATTTAAATAAAAACTAAAAGGTGAATGGATTTAACAAATGTTAGTATAGAGGATGTGAACGTAGCCATGTGTTAGTAAGGATGGGACGTACTTGCTTTCCTTTTTCTGTAACTAGGTTTATGTTGTAGATAAAAAAATGGAGGCGAATTTGGGAGATCTCATTGCTCTTGCTATGGATTCTTATAATTTAAGAGGGGAGAAGAATCTCATGTTGTCATACTGGCTGTTTTGCTTATCTCAGGATCTAATGAAACAGAAATTCCTGAGTGAAAAAAGTTCTAATTTTTGTCTAGACTATTTTCTTGATTGGAAATGTCTTTTTCTCTTTGACTTCTTTTTCCCTCCCACTTTGTTTCTTAGCCTACTTGTTCTCAGTGGGGACTCTGGATTATTATCACTACATGAGCTGGGGGAATGTTACAAATGCAAATTCTCGGGCCCCATCTCAGAACAACCACTTCTGTTTGGAGGAGCCCTTTGGTGATTCTGATGTATCTTCAAAGTTTTTGATCCACTATTATAATTCATGCATAAAAGCATAGCTACAAAACAAGTCTCCTTTCAGAATTTCCTGCTTTTTCTTTCTTATCTGCATAGCCATAGCAGTTTATATGAATTCCCTTAGAGTATTTATTATTCTTTGTAGGAACTGCAGTTATTTCAGGCAATATCGACATCCTGTTCTGCTCTCAGCACTTGTCAAAAAGGAGATATATATATATATATATATATATGTATATCTTACCAAATAAATATTAGGAGTCCTTATCTAGCAAAGGGCTTTTAGAAATCAATTAATGAGGCCTCATACATGTGAGTCATTAAGGAAAAAAATCGCTGAACTCAACATTTTAGGCTAAAGATACAAACAGACAGGACACAGAAAAAATGTAAGTAACAATATGCAAAAATATGCTGCTCACTGGAAAGTAAATTAAAGCAAATTGGGATACAAAACCAGAAACATTATAGCTATAAAATTAGCAAAGATTTCAAAATGGAAAAATTCAAGTTTGGCAAGAATGAAGAAAAATAAACATTCAAAATAAAGTGCTGGGAGAGTTTAAGTTACACAATCAATATTACAAGTAATTTGGCAGAATATAGAGAGAGCCTGAGCAAAGTTCATACCCTTTGACACAGTAATTTTTCTTCTTGGGGAAAAGTCAGGAATGAGTATGAATATTTATGCACCAATATGTTCACTACAACATTATTTATAAATAGCAAAAATGTGGGAATGGAATGCATGCAAAAAATGGTTAAATAAATTATGTTAAATACAAATGATGGAGCATATGCAGCCATAAAAAATAATGTTTTCAAAAGATATTTAATTTCATGGAAAATTTGCTTCTTATGTTAAGTAAAAAAAGAAAGCAAGACAAAATTTGTCTATGCAGGATAAGAATTATGTTAAAATGTGTATGTATGTGTGCATGTGTGTGTATGTATTTAGAAGAAAATAGACCAAATGTTGCCATTATTAGATCTGAATAGTAGAAGTTCTCTTACTATGAGATGCTGGATTCTGAGGCTCAGTATATTTCTGTCCATTCTTCCCTTATATTTTTTAAATTTTCTACCATGAATATATATTGCTTCCATAAAGCTAAAGTCTTATAAAAATGTACAATTAAGTCTCATGTAATTAAATTTTAAGTACTTATTTCTATGGAAAAGTATAATGGAGAAAGTAGTACTGGACTTGCCTTCCCCTTCCTAACCATAAAAATCAACAAAATACTTAACACAGCTGACCTAGTTACTGGGCAACAGTGAGTCGAATCATCCTACACAAACTTAAGATAGTTATCATCAATGTGTTCAAGAATTTAAAGGTAAAAATAGACATGATGAATAAAATGATGAGAAATTTAGGCAAAGAAGTGGAAATACAAAGAATAAACAAATAGAAACAATATAGATGATAAGTATAATATTTGAAATGGAAAACTTCTTTGATTGGACTAAGTTGTAGAACAGAGAATGGAGACGAAAAGGCTAATAAATTTGATAGATCAATAAATTAATCCAAAGAATAGAGAGAAAAATATTTTAAAAATCAACAGCCTTGATAACCTTTGTGTCAGTATCAAAGGCAAATGTATATTTAAATTAAAGTTGCAGAAAAAGAGAGACTAGATGGAAGAGAAAAATATTTAAAGAAATAATGACTGAAAATGAGTAAATTTGACAAAATTATTAATCTGTGGATCAGAGATACTAATGAACACAAAGCCAGACAGATATAAAGAAAAAACACTTATTTACATTATAATAAAATTGCAGAGAGCCAATGAGAAAGAAAATCTTGAGAATAATGATACACTACGTACAAGGGGCGAAGGTACACATTGTCCCTGATTCCTTATTGGAGTCAACATTGAAAAAACATTAAAATGCCATTTTTAAAACACTGAAAAGAAAAAAGTTAACTCAGGATTTCTTGTTCAGCAAAAATATTTATCAAAATTGAAAGTGACGTAATGTTTTCAGGTAAATGAGAACTGAGATACTTCCTCACCAAACAAATCTCTACAATAAGAAATGCTAATGGAAGCTCCTTGAGCGGAAGAAAAACTGTATCAAATAAAATCTCACTACAGAAATAAAAAACAGTGAAAATTATAAGTGAATATAAGTTAAAATGATAAATGCATGGGTAAAAATATCTATTTTAAAATTTTTCTTTCTTTAAAAGAACTGATTTGTTGAAGCAAAAAATAAAAACATTTTGTTAGGAGCCTAACAAGTGTAACTTACTATACATACATATAGTATGACTTAAAAAATGCAAGGATATGGATAGAATTATATTTTTACAAAGTTCTTATATGTTCTACGAAGTGGTAACTCTAAATATCCTATGATCATTTAAGATATCATATTGTAATCCCTTTCAAAAATGAAAGAAATAGCACAAAATCCAGTGAGAGCAATAAAAGGGGTCACTAAAAATAAAGCAAAAATAAAAAACATATACAGAAGAAGGCAAGAAATAGGACTTAAAATAATTGAGTCAAATAACATTTTCTTAAATGTGAGAAAAGAATTGTAAGTTGAATAGAAGTAAGTTGAAGTGGTTCAAAAACTCCATATAGAAATACTTTTTATTAGACTAATGGGAAAAACTGAATCAACTGCGTGTTATCTATGAGACTCACTATAGATATGAAGACAGATAGATTGAAAGTAGATGAGCAGACAAGTTATCCAGTTTGCCCTCCATATCTATGAATCTATATCCATGGATTTGAACAAATATGGTTTGCAAATATGTGAAAAAATTCATCTATACTGAACATGTACAGAATTTTTCCTTGGCATTGTTCCCTAAACAATGCAGTTGAACAACTATTTACATTTTATTAATCATCATAAGCAACCTATAGATGACTTAAAATTATATAGGTGGATGTTCGCAGGTAATATGCAAAAGCTACAGTATCTTGTACAAGGGACTTAAGCATCTGCAGATTTTACTGTCTATGAAGGGTCGTGGAATCAGTCCCTGATAAAGAGACCTGACTGTCTCAAGAGGACATTAAGCCTAAAGGAACTTTTATTGTTATATTATTATTAAATTAAGTAGGTTTTAGTCTCAGGATTATTATCAGATGTAAAGATGGATACTTCATAATAATAAATGTCAACTCATTTGAAAGAAATAACAATCCTAAATTTGTATGCAACCAATAACAGTGCTTCAAAATACATGAAAGAAACTGAGAAAAGTAAATGTAGAATCAGAAAAGTCTACAATTTTAATTGACAGTCTTAAAATGCTTTTTTGTAGTAACTGATAGGGCAAATAGACAATCTGTAAAATCAGTAAGGAGATAGCTTATTTGTACATGATTATCATAAACTTACTTTAACATCAGTGGACTATAATAATGGCAGAAATCATATATGAGACATTGTTTTCAGTACACATAGGTTGTTCACCAAAATAGACCATATGCTGGGTAATAAAACAAAAGACTAAATTACTTGAGTATGTTCTCTGAGAACAATGAAATTAAATTAGAAGTGACAATATGATATCTAGAAAATAACCAAATACTCAGAAATGGAGCATCATAATTTTATATAATGAAGTTCAATTAAGGAATATAAAAAGGTGATAGAAAATATAAAATATTTTTACCTGAATAATGATGAAGATACAACATACCCAAATTTGTGGGACATAGTGAGAGCACGCTGGATGTATACTTACAGCTTTAAATATATTGAGAAAAGAAAAAGATTTAAAACTTAATGATCTACATTTTCCATTTTAAGACATTAGAAAGACAAGATCAAAATAAAGTGAAATGTGACTGTTTATTCAAGGAAGATAATAATAAAGACAGGAGTACAAGTTAATGCTAAAAAGACAAAAAATGGAGACTATTAACAAAGTTATAAGTTATCTTAAGGTGAGTGATTGAGGAACAGAGAGGAATTACAAATAAAAATATTAGGAATAAAATAATAATAAAAGGAATATTATAAACATCATGACAACAAATTTGATTTAAATCTCACACAAAAAAGCAAAACCAGAACAGCCCAATATCTAGGAAAGAAATTGATTTCATAATTCAGTTTCTTCCCATCACGAATATTGCAAGTGTGAAAAGATGCACTGGTGAATTTTTCCTCAGATACTTAAGGAAGAAGTAATAGTAACCTTATATAAAATCCTTCAGAAAATAAGGAATAAGGGAGCATTCACAACACATTTTATGAGGCCAGCAAACTCTGAGAGGACAATCTGATAGAAAAAGAAAATTACAAAGTATTATTACTTATGCACATGAAAAAAATCTTTTCTAAAATGTTAGCAAATCAAGGCAAATAATACATGCATAAAAAGGAGGCTGGTATATAAAAAGCAAGGGTGAGTCCAGGTATGTAAGACTGGTTTAAATTTTACATCAATGAACGTATACAACCACATGAATGGAATAAAAAAGAAAAATCACATGTTCATCTCAATAGGTTAACAAAATCTGTCGAAATACTAGTCACAATAATTCATGATAAAAATACTTATCAAACTAGTAACTGAATGGAACTTCCTCAGCCTTATTAACTGTGTTAAAAAAATGAAAACAGGGCCAGGGATTTACCTCAGTGGTTTCACCACCTGCTGCGCAAGCACAAGGACCCGAGTTCAATCCCGGGTACCAAAAAACAAAACAAAACAAAACAAAACAAAAAACAAATTCAGTGCTTCCTGGTTAAGATTAAGGACAAGGCAAAATATTTACTGTTGCCACTTCTATTCAATAGTATGTTGGAAGTCATAACCTGTCCAATAAAGCAAGAAAAGAAATAAAATGAATATTGAAAGATTAGAAAGGAAAATGTAAAACTGTCTTATTTGTAAACAGCATGTGTGTTCCACACAGAATTTTAATTAATCTGTAAGGCCATTGTTAGACTTAATAAATGAATTTAGCAAAGATGTAGGATAAAGTATCTATATGCAAAACCAATGGAATTTCTGTACAATTGCAACTAACAACTGAAAAAAATAAAATTAAAAATTAAATTTTCAATGACATCAAAAACATACTTAATAACTTTAAAAGAAAAATTATAACATTTATATATTGAAAATAAAAAATAGTCCTCTAGGAAATTTAAAAAGTGCTAAATAAAGAGGCACAATATGTTGTTAGATCAGTAGGCTTATTGTGTCAAGATTCCTATTCTCCTCAAATTGATCTCCAGCCTTAACATAGTCTTGTTCCAAATCCCAACAGCCTTATGTATCAAAATTGATGCACAAGTTCCAAAATCTGTCTGGAAATGTGCAGGACCTAGAATATCAAAAACAGTCCCCCAAAGAAGAGAAAAGTTAGAGGTCTCTTGCCATCTACTTTCAAATGGTACTATAATGACATAATATCAGGACCAATATAACAATAATGTAGGTATATACCAATCGTATACCTATATAGTGTTAGTATCAGGATAAACAATTAGGCAATGGAACAAAATTATATGCAGAAACAGATTCACATATATTCAGTTGGTTGATGTTGTGGAACATTTACTTAAACATAGAAAAAAACTTTACACCTTACACATGTTAATTGGAGATGGTTCAGCTTCCTAGATTCAAACATGGGAGAGTGTCTTCATGACCTCAAAGTAGGAAGAGACTTAGTTTTCTGAAAGGACTAAGCACAGAGTTAGGTATATCTGTCTCAAGCATTTCAGTTGTCTTAGATAACCTTTCAAAAGAGTGCCAGAGATTTGTTCTGTTTTGGTGGTGCTCAGGGGTAGGGCCTTAGTCATGCTAGACAAGTGTTCTAATATTGAGCTACATCCCCAGCCTAGGTACCAGGGATTTTGACTTTGTAATTCATGTAATGTGTGTATATGTATGTGTTTTAAACTGATTTTCTCTTATCCTGAGGGAAGCACCTAACAGTGTATTGTTTTAAAAAACCAAGAAACAGTAAAGTAAACAGTAGCAGAAAGAACCTCAACTTTGGACTCTAGAAGACATGGATTCAAACATGGTTTTTTTTTGTCTTTTTTGTACCGGGGATCAAACTTGGGTCCTTGTGCTTGCAAGGCAGGTGGCAGAACAACTGAGCTAAATCCCCGGCCCTCAAACATGGTTTTTCTTTAAGCCACGTGAGCAAGTTACTCAATCTCAGAGCTCCATTGGATTATTTTGACAATAAAGCAAAATAAAGCATAGAAAGTGGGTAACTCATAAGGTAGCATCTGGTAGAAAATGGGTGCTCAAATACTGTTTCTCCTTGTCTCCTTATTTCAGGCAGTGGAGTTATTGTCTTTAGGCTCATGTATGGATATCAGCACGAAATTCTTCAGAAGTGGTTAAGGGCACAGTTTCTGGAGTTAGGGTCTTTGGATTGATGTCCTAAGTGGGAGAAATTTTATTTAATCTCCCTGTGCCTCTATTTCCTCATATGTAAAATGGTGGCTTAACCCATAAACTTGTTGCAACAAATCTATAAAGGGCATGGCACAGTGGTGGGCCATGCAGTCTATGCTCAAGTGATGCTAGCTACATCTTCAGATGTGCGTAGGATCTGCCCTGTTTGTGTAGCACAGGAAATACACACTTAGGTCCTCTGAGAGCTGTCTGGGTCACAGAGAAGCCTCTACTCTTCAAGGTCACACTCTTCATTCCCAGTGTCAGTGAGAACCTGGAGCATGTGGTTCTTGGAACCCAGATCAACAAGGTCATTCTACTTAGCCCAAGCGACGCTGAATTATGAGCACTTCTCATGTCCTCATCTCTGGGTCAGGGTGAATTACACTTTATTCTTCCTCATTATTTTCATGGGGTCAAACTGAGACGTAGTTTCTTAAAATCATTTGGTGTTGACACAGCCAAACAAGGAACAGCTGTGGGGAAAGCACAAGGTCAAACCAGAAGCTGGCATTCAGTCTCCTTTCTGGACCATACTGGGGGAGGAGCCATTTGTAGAATACTCCCTGTTTATACCTATGTAATGATAAATTTGCTGGCTCTGAGGGTGGAAAAATGAACAGTTATTTTGTCTCTGAATGGGTCTTTATATAAAGAAAAAGGCACTCATTGTATATCCAGAATGCAAAGCACCTCCCACTACCCAGAGGGGCGTAAAGCAGAGGGCTCCCAGCTCGGTGATGGGTAAGTTCCAGTTCTCAGCACTTCAGCTGGTATCATGTCAGGACTAAAATGCTTCAGATTTTTAGATTAGGGATTTTCTATCTGTTTCCTGTAGGTTTGGCCACAATAGCATGCATAGGGAGTGGGTGAGAGGGGTTTTACTGTCATAGCCTGGACACACAATATCCTACCTTTCATTGGGAAGGTCTGTAATAAGCACAAGGAACCCACTTGTGCTTCCTAATGATTTTTTTTTTCAGTACTGGGGATTGAACCTAGGGTCTTTGCACCAAGATACATCCCCAGCCCCTTTTTATTTTTTACTTTGAGTCAGGGTCTCACAAAATTGCTAAGTTGCCCAGGCCATACTCGAACTTACAACCCTTCTGTCTCAGCCTCCCAGACTGCTGGGATCGCAGGCAGGCGGCACCATGCCCAGCTTCTAATGGTTGCTCTTAAAGACCATCATATGTTTCATTCAGACTCAGTGCTTGTATCTGCTTCCATGGCTGAGTCTAGTCAACACTCACTTATGAAGCATTCTCTTTAGCTTTGGCTACAGGACATATTTCTGTTCCACAAGTCACAATCCTATTATTCTGTCCATTCCATACCCAGGCTGATGATTCACTAGTGTCGCCCTGGAGAAGAAGCTGGAGAAAAAATTACGAAAATTTCAAAGGTCTGATAGAAAAGCTAGACCCTCAGGTCTTCTAGATTAGGCATCTTTGGCTCCAAGCATCTGAAGTCAGCTTTAACTAGAAGAACTGGGGAGGAGAGTTTGAATTGTAGGACTATGGTTTTGTGCCGAGGGCAGGGAAGGAGCCACCATCAGACTCCTGTATGCCTCTGTCATGTCATCAGGAGATCTTCTGTCTCTTTGCCCCTATAGATGGATCTGGTCTATTCTTCTTTCTTCCTGTAGCTTCTGTTTACCAGTTCACATGATTGAAAATGCAAACCCACCCACATACTCTGGAGACCAGCCAGATGGAAGCTGAAGTCTCTTAGCATCTATTCTATGTTCACAGGAAAGAACTTTAGCCTTCTTTGGGTCAGATATTACTTGTGTTCTAATCTACCTTACTCAGGGACCTATTCCCGTGGCCAGATGGATTGAAGGCATGGGTAGGACATTTCTTGGCAAAGAGGTCAAGAATCTAGTCCAGTTGGCAGCTGTTCCCATCAGTGACTCTAAGGGCTCAAGATGGTCCTCCCCTTCCTTGGGAGTGTCAGAAAGGGTTGAGAAAGGATCCAGATATTCCAACAAAGCACCCAGGATATACTTTCTTAATTGGCTAATAAAAGACACAACTAAGGTAGGGGACCCAGGGCTTACTTAGCTCTGTGGTCTGGATAATTCATGCATGTGACAGAACATCCTGTCCATTAGTCCCTTGAAATGTGTCATCCTCTCATCCCATGGTCAGCATGTTAATGTTCTTGTCCTCTCCTACATCAGTTATTCAGTGGCCCAGCTGGTTGGTCTTTCTATCTTCTGGATTCCAGTCCATTTCCATGACACGATCAGAAAGTAGGATTCCAAAATTTCAAACCTGGTCATGACACTACACTTTTTCTTTTGGCAATGTTAATAGCTCCAACGGCCCTAAGATGTTGTTCTGGGCTTTAAGGTACCAGTCTGTGGACTTGGCTTTCATTCCTCAAACTCTTTATTATCACGTCCATCAGCTAGAAAGTATGTCTTTTGTTTGTTCAGCTCAACTAATAGGAAAGATAGTGGAATCAGACTCTTAGATTCTATTGTCTGCTCCTTCACTAACTAACTCTGTGACAGTGGACAAGGTCCTAATCCTCCTCTTCTGTGAAATTAAAAATAAAAACCTACAATGCCCACAAATAAGGTTGTGGGAAATCCCATGAAGTGCATTAAATGGTGTCTGGAAGGCAGTCAGCAGGCAGTCAATATTACCTGTCTTCCTCCTCCTCCTCCTCCTCCTCCTCCTCCTCCTCCTCTTCTTCATCACCACCACCATCACACCAATAAAATTAACACTATGATTAAAAAAATGAGATCTGATTTTTGTTTCTAGACCTTGGGCTGTCTCCAGTTTCCAATTCTGCTGTCTCGTGCACTTCTCTAAAGCCAAGTTGAACATGCTCCTTTAGTAAATGATCTAAAGTAAGATGGGAACTTTGAGAAATGTTGGAAAAATGCTGCCTTGTTAATGAATATTTGACCATGCCTCCCTCAGAAGCATCCAAAACATAGGAATATGATTGAAGAAATGATCTCTTTCTCCCGAACAGAACAGGTTGGACAACCTAGGACAGCCTTGAGGTGCCCACATAGGAACCAAAGGCAGAGACATGGGCACAAGATAGCTGCCACCGGGTCCTTGAGACAGGGATGTGAGCTGCAGCACCCCTCTTGTCTACGCTGACCTGTCACAGTGGAGGAGTATGACAAGCTCAAAATTTATTATCAGTTGGAAATAGAACATCATTGAAAGATAAGGGCAACAATGGCTCTCTATCCCGTGATAAATTACCGAGTCACATTAATTTTGCTTATTTATATATGGGTCTCTTTATTGAATTTAGTGGGAGATAAATAAACGGACTGCCAAATGTCTGGTTAATATTACTTCTCAGGGGCTCATTTAGACCCAACTGGATTCCTACTGATAACATCTGTAAGCTTTTCAGGAGGGAGAGACATAACATTTGTTTCTGACAAGAACCCTCTGTTTGCCTTATCTGTTTCATTTGAGAGGCCATCGACCCCTAGCTTCTCTGGTTAAAATGAGCCCTTTCCAACCAAGGAGGAGTTCTTGAACTTGACTCTGGCCACACAATGTGACTGGGTGCCCCAGCTATAAATCTGGGGACCTCGGTCATACATAGCCAGACATCATACTTCCTGTTGGATATCGGGAGAGAGCGAGGGGCATGGTGCTGAATTTCTCCCCTGAAGAACTGTGTTGAAAGAAAAAACTCAGTTTTCTAATCTGAATATTTCTTCCTTGTCTGGATAGAAATTCTGTTTTTTAAAAAATAATCACAGAATTTAAAAAATTTAAATGCCAAGAGATGTTGATACACATTGATTTGGAAAGACATACCTGAGCTATGGAAATGAAGATTAACTCTAAGTCACAATTAAAAAAATAGTCTTAAGCTTTCAATAACATGACATTATATGGTGACAGGCTAAGAGAACATTATTTTTAAGATCCACCATCATAACCCTATGTCTCTATACACTGCACTGAAGCCATCCTCCTACATGTGCATAAATGACTTCTTCTTTGCAGACCATTCAGAGGTTATATCCTCTGAAACTCATGTCTGATCTCAGATCTGTGTCTCCAAATAGCTCTTCTGGAGCCTCCTGACGTGGTTTCGTGTCACCCAGCCTTGCTGTGTTCACCAGAATAGCAGAGTTCTTGGAGGACACACTTAGCATCATGTTCTTCTGTACCTAGCAGAGGATGTGGTGTGGAGTAGGGGGTTGGTAAATATCTCTAGGTCAGCTTTCTTTATTATGAGTCCTAATGGGACCGTCTCCCTCACATGAGTGCCAGTCTCAGTATTTCCCTTTCTTTGATATTATTTATTATTTGGGATAGGACTCTCACCCCCACTGGACTGTAAGTTCCACGAGAACAGAGACTGTGTCTATCTGTATGCATTTTTCCAATGTCTAGCACAGTCTCTGACCTTAGGTGACTCTCAATTTATGTGACCAAATGAATGAATGAATGAATGAGTGGTTTTTGCATGTGAGGGATGTCACAGTTCTACTACAAGACCACACATCTCAGTCAGGCCTAGTTCAAATCCAGCTTAACACAGACCCTGCAGGTAAAACACTTTCAGCTCTCTGTTTCTCAACTTTGCCTTCTATGACATAGGAGAAAAATCTCAGGGATGGAGTTAAGAATAACGAACCAATAAATCTGAAAGGTCCTTATTCACTTTGACATTAGTGACTCTCTTTGAGCCATTCAGTGAGCCCAGAGTACTCACTGATGTGTTTGAGATCATGATGGTCAGTGGCTTGTGCAACTCCTCCTGTGCTCAGCATAAAGTCCAACCACATTGCTCTGGCCACATCAGTCAGCATAGGCTGAGTTATGCTGCAACAAGAACAAACCACAAACTCTCCCTGGTTCACAGCGACAAAGGGCTTTGTTCTTAAGGTGCTGTGGTGCCCCTATCAGTTGGCTCTGGCCATGTTGCCTTTACTTTTGGACCCTGGAAAGATAGAACAACTTCCAATTAGAACATTGCCAATTTCATGGCAGAAGGAAAAAGCAGCCTTGGAGAACTGTATCCCAGTAGTTTTAAAGCTTCTCCTTGGAAGTGACAGAAATACATTTGCCCACATTTTATTGGTACAACTGAGTTAAATGGCCATACCTAAATTTAAAACGATGGCACCACCCAGAAGAGCAGCGATGCTGTGCACGATTATATACACTCTACTGCAGGAGCAATGGCAGTGTCATTGTGTGACCTGAGCCTGTGTATATGTCTGTGTGCTCATATTCCCCTCTTTATTCATTCTCACCCAGACCGTGGGTCTTTCTCCTCTCAACAAAGGCTTATTTCATTCTTTCCTGTCCCTTTTCCTCATCTATGTGTAATTCTCTCTGTGACTACATTTAGAACTCTTCTGCAGGGACCAATTTTCAGAGTGATCTTTCATGCAGCCTTATTATATTTGAATTCCTTTACTCCCCACCCCCTCTCCTGTCATCATGGCCCAAAGCCACAGTCATGGTTTAGATCTAGAAAATCTCCTAAAAGTCTCATGCTTTTTCAGAGGTGGGGCTTTTGGGTGGAGATTGGATCATGGGGATATTATACTCATTAGTGGATTAACCCACTGATGAGTTTATAGCTGAATGTGCTTTTAGGAAGTGGGGCCTGGTTGGAAGAGCAGGTCACTGGTGTCCTGGCCTGGAAGGACCCTGGTTGCATGACTGGTTACACACTTATCTCACACTCAACATGTAGTCATGAGAAAGGCACAATGTCTATGGCTGCCCCAAACCAGGAAGAAATGGGAGCACATAGGATGCCCTGGTAAGTAGAGATTCTGGAGTCCGCTCAAGCATCTGCTCCTGGATCTTTCTACTGTAGGAACCAAGAATTATTTTTAGTAGTGTCTCTTATTCTCTCTAGGAGTAGTACCATTGTCCAGTGTTTTTCTTTAGTTCTAGGCTCCTGGCTTCATTCTCTGAAAAAAAAAATCTTTATTTTTCTATAAAAAATCCTCTGGTATTTAAATAGTTTTCTCAGTGTGCTTTGGTTTTTTGCAGGGATGCCAAGACCTCTTTTCGGTTTCAAGTGTCTTAATCTCTTGTAGTCTAAGCTACCAATGTTGTTACTAATATAATACATTACTCTTAAAAATTTCATAGGTTTCCTAAAATCTGACTGGGTTTACTCCAAACCTCAAAAATCACACACTTAACTCTTTTGGACATAAGTTAGGTCAATTTTGGGCTGCCTGTGGGCCTTCCAGGGAAAAGAAGCCTTAATTTCCTAAAATCTCCTTTTCTTGTGTGGAGAAGATCATAATTCACAACCTTAACATTTCAAAGGTCTTAACTCAGGATCTTACAGTCACAAATTTCATTTGATGTTGGATCCACAGATATTTAATGAAATATAGAATTATTTTTACCAGCTGGGAAGACGGGGAGTGAATGACACTTTAAAAAAAAATCACCAAAGTGGTAAGTTTTTCATATTTTATCTGAGTTCTGCATGGAAATTAATCTTTCTATGCTTGTACTTTATCATATACAGCAAGGGAAGTCAACTGCCACTTTTTAACTTCTGTCTTGAGGCTGCTTTAACCAGATCTATGAGCTCATTAAATCTATTTTCTATTTTAATCTATTTTCTATTCCATGACATCTGTTGTCCATATTTTCACCACCATATAACACAGTTATCCTGCTCTTAGCCTTAGTATCATCATCATTTCCCCACTTTCTGCTTGCTACCTGGGCCCAAAGCCAATGCCACATGTTTGGCTATTGGTACATCTCACTTCTGATACCAGATTCTCTTTCAGTTATTTAAATCTACATAATAAAACACCACAAAAATATAGTAGTCTAAAACAATAATTCATTGCAGTTTTAAGGTTCTCCATGTTGGCTTGGCCTAGCTGAGCATTCTGCTATGCTCTGACCTGGGGTCTGCTATGTGGGTGTGATCATCCATCAGCGACTCTGGGGCTGGAGGATCTCTGATAGGTTCAGTCATAGTCTAGGATCTTGGAGGGGATGACTTTGCTCTTCCTGCCATTTCCTGTCCTTTAGTGTCTAGCTCTACCTCCACAGATGGTGGCAGAAGAATTCCATGAGAGCACTGCTGGACCTATAAGGCCACTTAATTTCTCAGCTTGCTTGACTAATAGTCTAGCTTCAAAGCCACATCATGTCACTGTGCCATGTTCTGATGATCAAAGCATGTCATGGCTAGTCCAGATTTATGGGTGGAACATCGACTCCACCTCTTGATGGTAGAGACAACAAAATCACCTTGTAAAGGTTCACAGATCAAGAGAAGAATTGTTTGCAATACTAGCTAAAATTCGAGGGACAGATCATAATGTCAGACACAAAACATCAGACAGGAAGCTGTTGCTTATTTTCAGAGCAAGAGATATTGGTGCCAGATAAAGAAGTGGATATATTAAAAATATTTATATCCAAGTATCTGCAATGTTGATCTTTTTCTTCCCATTTCCCATTGCGACCAACATTATTCTTTTAAAACCAGACTGAGAACATGATATCCCTTTATCCCATCCTTTGAATGAGTTTCTAATTCCTCGGATGAAATTTTTATGCATCATCCTTAGATTTAATGCTCAGATTACTAGCCTCATTTACCTCTAAACTTACTAATAGCAAACCTTGAAATCACTGCAGAATGTTATGAAAAGTTAGAGATCATAGAGCACTATTTCCCTCTCCTTCAATCTGCATGTACTCTATTCTGTGGACTCATAGACCTTCCTTGGGAATTTGAAGCCATGATCATTTTCAACATTCACTGGACAATCACCTTCTGTAGGAAATTTCCTGGAACCCCAGAGTTCACTTAAATCACTCCTTTAACTTTGTTTCTAGGACAGTTTGGTGGTGGCACAGTCATAATCTGCATGACAATCTGCAGTTTCCAGATACAAGTCATAGAATTGTTGAGGCAGCTGTTGTAGAACACCATAGACTAGAGGCTTAAACAGCACACACTGACTTCTATGGTCTGGGGGCTGGATGTGCAATATCAAGGAGCTGGGAAGGATTCAGTGTCTGGTGAAGACCTTCTTCATTGCCTGGCTATCTTTTTTATGTAACTTCAATGACAGAGAGAGAACAAGAGAGATCAGTCTCATGTCTCTCCCTGAAAGGACACTAATCCCATTCACAAAGACACCTACTTACTTCCCAAAGGCCTTGCTTCTAAATACCTTCACCTTATGGGTTTTTCTTTAACATAAGAATTTAAGAGGCGCAAACTGCAATCGATAGAATGTATCTATCACTTCAACTAGAGGAGGAGTTTCTGGGGAACAATTTGTTGTCTCCACTCTAGACTCCTTAGTGCAGAGTTTGGAACTCATTGGATGTTCATGCATCTATGGGAATGAATTTTAACACTTTCCCCAAATTTTGCCAGTTCCTTTTAAAAAACCACTTATAAAAATTTTCAAGGTACACAAAAATCAAGAGAATGGTTTGAAGAGCCACATGATCTTTACTCAGTTTCAAAACTCTTGGCTAATCCTTCTTTAAGCAAAAATTCTCTTCTTCAGACAAAGCTTTTGGCAGTGAGGAGCATAAGGACACTGTGGTGAAGCCCTCAATTAATTCACGTCAAATTTGGGCACAGTTTTCTCCTCTGGAATAGCTTCCATAGAACTTCCAGCAAACGGATGTCTTCTTGAGGCAATTCTGGAGACAAAAAAGCAATATAAGAACACACTTCCCAATAATGTGAAGATATATGACTATACTAAATAAAAATGTTCCCTTAATGTACAGTAAAAGAATAAAGATGTTCGGGTAGATTTATCAACCTGCTCTGGGAGCAGAATTAAGTTTCTATGCTACATTTTTTCTACTTATTTAAAAATACCTGAGTTGTTATATAGCTAGTCAGACAACCGCTTCATTATAGAAATGTAACATATGTCTGCCCTGAAGACGTATGGTTTTTAAAAAAAGGCTTCTGTTTTCTCAGTCTTATTGGATAACTTGTAAATAATGACTCCTAAGGATACAGATGTGGGTACAGTTAGCTACACATTAAGCCTGGTTCTACATTAGCAAAGATTTTAATAGATTAATAAGATTCTAAAGATGTTTAATGTACTGGAGGTCCTGACCATGTTCCTACAAAATGAAATTAAAGCCAATTGTTTAACTGTGAAGTTATGCAGCTTAGAAATAAAATAGCAAAGCTGAAGACAGAAATCTTCATTCTCAATGGAATAAGTTACCCCAGGAGGTTCAGTGTTCCTTGCCAGCAGTAGCCAGGGTGTGTGTGTGTGTGTGTGTGTGTGTGTGTGTGTGTGTGCCTGTGCACATTCGGCCTGCTGTTGTATCACATGAACCACTCACCCACACTGCCTGGAGATTCTCACCCAGGAAATCCACAGGTCCTGGGATGATTGAAAATCATCCGAACACAGAATGCTAAATAAATGAGTGGAGGGGAGAGCTGAAAGAAGCTGGCAAGCAGCTCCAAGATTATCTGGAGAAAAATTAGAATGGATGAAGTTTCATCTCTTCTTAGAACCAACTATAAATTCCATTTATGATGGAGCTGGAAGACCAAGTAGATTCTGTCTTCTTCCTACAAAGACTTCCACAGACCTGGAGTGGTATAGTATTAATTTGTTGAGTTTTATTTCTTCCTTCTCCCCTTTTTTTCTCCCTCCCTCTCAGAGCCCAAGAGAGCTGGAATATCACCTTTCCCTGGAAGATCACTGTAAATCCATCTCAGCCCCCCCTGCCCAGTCATAGATTCCTCATGAGCTTTCATCAACAACTAATTGATTTACTTAAGTCTCAGTAATAGATGATCAGTCTCTGCTGGCTCCCTCTCCAGGTTCCCAATCACGTCTGATCAGGCTGACATATCAATGTAATGAACTGCCTGTGTCCTTGTCTTCCAGCCATAGGAGACACTATTGCTTCCAATTAAAATCTACATGATTTATGGAAACCCACAGATTACCTGCCTTAATTTTTCCCTCTCCTGGCCACACAATCCTATTAAATTTCTTCCTTAAAATCAAGTGCTCTGTATTCTGAAATCCCATGGTTGTTATGCAGCAAGACATTTGAAAAAGCAAGAGGGCTAAATAAGGCTCTGGAAGATAGTACTATCTACTGATCACTGCCTGGGCAGTATCCGGTACCAAAGTATGCACTAGGTGCTTTAGTTAAGGAGTTTATTCATTCTGTCATTAAATATCTATAATTTTTGAAAGAGGAATATATTTTGCAGATAAGAAATCAAGAATGGCTCTCAGTAGCTTTGTTATGAAGGGCATAAGTATTTTTTCTTGTATTTATCTGACTATGTGTTCATTAAATTTCTTGGGTCCATAGATTAATAATTTTCATCACATTTGGAAATTTTCAACCATTATTTCTTTAAATACTTTTCTTTCCCATTTAGTTTTCCTATGATTTTAATTAAACATCCATTTGTCCTTGACATTGACATGCAGGTCACTAAGACTGTTCATTTCTTATATAATTTTTCTCTATTCTTTGCATTAGATAACTTTTCTAAGGTCACATACTAAGTGGCAGTGCTTGGACAAGGAAAGTGCCTGACATATAATTGATAGACAATCATGTTAATCATGATGACTGATAACTGCATTATTCAGATCATCACTCATCTTCTTCCAGGCTGTGGTTGAGCATCTGTGGTCTGCAGAGTTCAAGGGGTCTTCAAAAAATATTATTGGAGCTGCTGAAACCATTTTTAATATTTCTAACACACAGGCATTTCATGCATTTACCTAGGAAAAGGTGGCATATTCTAACAGAGCATGTTAATTTTTTTGTTTGGACTGGAATGTTATTCATGTAGAGCAATGATCCTCATTCTCCAGTACCAATTATAAAAGGGAAGTTTAATAAATAAATAAATATATAAATATATAAATAAATTCACTTTGAGCCTCAAACAAACAGGCAAAGGAACAAATCCACAAAAGTTTAGAACTTGAGTTCACTGGGCAAAAGAATAACATGAATAATGACAATGATGTTGCATCTTGTTGTGAGGAGGACATTGCTTCAGAAAGACAGGAGAGAAACATGTTCGATAGCAAAGGACAGGCTCCAGGCAGACCTGCAAGCACTCTGTGAATGGTGCACGGTTTGGTTGCACATTGACTTACTTTATATCTCTCCAGGAATTCAAATTCCCAAATGGACTGTGTAAGTGTAAGGCGTTTGCAATTTTGACCCAAACTGGGTCTTTTTTTCCCTCTCAGAACCATAAGGGCCAATAAAAGAAATGAAGTACAGTCAAGCAGCAAAGAAAATTGTATTTTTGGCCAAAGAATAGGAGAAGTCAGGGGCTATCAGATTTTAGATCAGCTTCTCAACCAATGGAGACTATGACTGACACAGGTATAGATAGGTTAAGCAGAATAGAGGGGATGGAGGGATCGGCTGATGAAATGGGTGTTCTAAGAATTGGTGAACATTTTCTAAGAATTTGGGTGCTGCCTCTTTTTGTTCCTTTCACGGTCTCATTCTACAGTTGTCATAGTGATTGTTTCTATCATGGCACAAGAAGGTGGGAATTTTACCAGGATAATGACACTCAAGGTGAATGGCAGGTCCACATAGCTCCAGTTGTAGGTAAAGCGGGGCTGGTCCTGTTTTATCCGTGCTATTCCTAGGGACTCAGAAAGGAGTTGGTCAACTTCCTTATTTCTAGGATGCAAAAAACAGCATACATTGTGTTAAGTTTCCCTTATAGAAGAGCAGAGGTAAGCACTTTAAATTGCACAGGCCCCTCTTATTGGAAAAGAGTATGGCTGTTATTTGGAGATGTGCAAACATAGCCTTTCTTCTTGTGGTTACAGAGGTGCAATCTAAACGTGAATTCTAGGCTAGACTTGAATAAAAAGTGAGATTGAGTTGGAGAATGTGTATTTGTGTTTGTATCCCATAACAACCTTACTGACTCATCCTGCTTACACAACAAATGCGGGTTGGATCAGGCAGTGGACCCGATGATGCTGAGGTGTGGAGATGCAGCAGGCAAGGCTCAGTACTCAAGCAGCTCAAGTCCAGTGCAGAAGGCGATACATCAACAAAGCAGGTCACTATGTAGTGATTAAGGCTATGAGAAAAATAAATACCCAACTAGGAAGCAACGCAAAAGGGAGTAAGACCTTTCTGATCTACTGGAGTCAAGAGGAACCTCTGAACCCGATTTCTGTGATGGAGCCCAGGATCTTTGTACTGAGCTACATATCCAGTTTTCTTCATTTTTAAAATTTTGAGACAGGAAATTATAAAGTTGCTAAGTTTCCCAAGCTGGGCTTGAACTTTCCATCATCCTGTCTCAGCCTCCCAGGGTACTGGAGTTACTGGTGTATGTCTCCACATCCAGACTGATTTCCCTCTTGAAGGATCAGTGCTGGGATTTTGCCAAGAAGAAAGGAAAAAAGAACCTAGTCTTTGTCCTGAGCTGTTGCAGGGGATACAGGCACTCAATGAATTCAGCTGTTTTCAGATCATTTCACAATACATAATTGTTCTCCAATTGGATCCAAGAAAGACATGGAAGAGATGTCTTCTGGTTTAATAAACTGATCTGCTTGAAGCCAGGAACCTTGCCTTGTATTTGCCTACCCAGGAGAGCAACCTGCCTATAGTAACTGCTCAATACACATCTTTTGGGCTCTTGGTTGGACACTACATCCAAAATGTGTGGTATAGTGGTTGGCATTAAAATATTTGAAATGTGTTCCCGACTTGGAGGAGAGTGATGGAAGAAAACTGATAATGTTTATAGGAAATGGCCATAGGTAGACAGGAGTGATAAGTGTCTATGTAACAACTGCTTATGCCCCAGTTAAGCAAGAATGTGGGGCTAGAGCTTGGCTGGTTGTAAAGAGCAGGGCACAGTAGTGAGTTCTGAGGCACTGGGTGTTCAAAGAGACTCCTGCGAACCAGAGAAACAGACCTGGATTTAGCTGGCATGTGTCTGGGCGGAGCTCTGTAGAGGCAGAGAGCAGCTCTGGTTTTAAATTGGCAGCCATTCTGCATAAGCTGATTATGACTTCATGATATTTTACTGCGTGTCTCATAAAAATTGGTCTCTTCCACTTCATCTTGTTGGAGTGGTTTCTCACTAAGTGTTTCACTCAGCAAAACAAACCTCAGAGGTGTGTGATGGCTTCTCTGCTCCCCGATGCACTCACTCTTCCTGGAGTGGGGTTGAACCATGGAGGAAGATGAACTTATGGTACAAACAACTTCCCCATCTACTCCATTGGAAGGTCCCAGATTTTCTAAATATAAACAGGTCCTTTGGAGGAGTAAGAAACATTGGAATGATTGTTAGCTCCAGGGTGACCTCCCCTTCCTGAGGGCGGGCTGAAGCATAGCTTTGAAATGAAGTCAGGAAGCAACCTTAGCTTTTGCTTCACCAAAAGACTAATGTTTATGTGAGGGTTTGAAGGTTGGTGGCACCACCTCAGAGCCAGGCACATCCATCCACACTGAGACACTTTCAGCCACCTGCAAAACTCCACCTTGACATCTGACAAATCATGTTTCCATTTCCAAATCTGTGCCTTCTAGAATTTTCTGCAGTCCTGAATACTAACAGTCTTTTTTTTCCCCATTAAGTTTATTGGTACATTTTAGGTATGAAATACAGTTACATTCATCATTGGGATCTTGTACCATTACATGAGTCTCTTGGTTCTTATTTTTTTTCCCCTTCCCCTGCCCTCCCTTCACCCCCTCCACCCCTCCCTATTTGCCAAGACTTTGCTTCCATTTTTTTCCTTTTCTCGTATTTTTTCTTTTCCCTTCTTTCCCTTCCCCACCCCTCCCAATTCCCCTGCTCCTTTAGACCTTTTCTTCCTATTATACAATATCAATTATACATTTTTAAAATTACAATATCAAGATCTAGGAGACATTACCACAGATTTTACAAAATTTAAAAGGATATAGAAAGCATATTTCAAAAATCTGTTTTGAAATAAATTTGATAACTTCTAAGAAGTACCTTGGAAGACAAATTAATGAAACTAACTCTGGAGGAAATATAAAACTTGAATAACACCTATTAAAGAAAGTATATTCTTAGCTTGAAAACCTACCTATATGACAACAACAGGTTCATATACATTTTAACTGATAAATTATATTGAACATTTAAAGCAGAAAAAAGAAGGAGCACGTTTCCCCTCATTTTAGGAAATCAACATTGTGCTAATACTAAAACTGGATAAAGATAACAGAAGAAAAAGTATGAACATAGATAGAAATTTGTTTAACAAAACAAACTCTTAGAAGTCAGATCTGGCAGGATGTAGAAATTAGTTTTATTTTAGGGATGGCAGTGTTGGTTCAGCATTGGAAGATCCACCCCCAAAAGGCATCATTTTAACAGAGGAAAGGAAAAAGGCATATGATCCTGTCACTAGTTGGAGAAAAAGTATTGGACTAAATTCCACAGCTGTTCATGGTAAAGCTATCAGGAGACTAGAAGTAGAACAGAACCTTCTCAACAGATCAAAGACATGTACTCTATACTTCCAGCAAAAATGCCTTCTATAAATGGAGAAGATACAATGCTTTCTCCCTAAGGTGGGGAACAAGGGCAGATGTGCCTACTGTTCATCTGTCCATTAAACTTTGAAACACAGGCCTAAAACAAAATAGTCTGGCAATAAAATGACACAATTAGGATAGGATTGGCAAGGTAGAAGCAAAATCTTTATATGTAGATGAAATGATCATCTGCAGGGAAAATACTAAGAAATCTCTAGGAGCCCCTAGAACTTGTATTTCAATTTAGCAGGATTAGAAAACACAAGATATATATAAAAATTCAGGTCTATGTATACTTGCTAAAAATGAAGAAATAGATATTGAAATTTAAAAGTTATGTAGGAGTACAAAGGACCTAGGAAAATAAAAGGAAAAAGAAAAAAAACAGTGTTGGAAGATGTTTAGTACTTACTTTTAAGATTACCTCTAAAGCTACAGCAATCAAGGCAGTGTAGATATAAGGAAAGACATGTAGATCATTGGAATAAAACAGAGAATCTAGAAATAGAACCATATATATATAGCCCACTGAGTTTCGAAAGGTTATTTAACATTAACATTTTATAGAATATAAACTCAATTCAAGAGCAGAAGAAAAGACAGTGTTTTCAGCAAATGCCACTAGAACATCTGGTATCTGTATATAAAAAATTAACCTCAATCCGTTATTTCCATGCATAAAAATAACTTGAAAGGATCTATGAACCTAAATATGAAAGACTAAAACTATAAAACTATAAGAAGAAATTATAAGGGAAAATGTTTATGAATTTAGGGTAGGCAAGAACTTCCTAGGATACAAAAAATATGATTATAAAAGAAAAAAATTGATAAATGAGATTCCATCAAAAGTTAGAACTTTAAATGACATCGTTAAAATGAAAAGTAGTCTTTAAATAGACCATATTTACAATGCATATAACCTATGACCAGAATATATGAAGAACTCTTACAGCTCATTAATAGACAACCCAATTAAAAAGTAGACATAAGAAGATAATAAATAGCCAGTACAGCATAAGAAAAGGTGTACAACGCTAGAATCAGAAAAATACTAATGAGTACAATAACAAGACTGAATTATACACTCATTAGGGAGATGAAGTTAAAAGTTTTAAAAGGTTTGTCATAACTTTTTCTTTTTGTCGGATTCTCCCCCTTTGTGTTTAATTTGTCACGCCCAATGGATTCATTCTTCTGGGCTTCCCGGGGTTGTGATCCTCATTGTCTTTTCCTAGGATATTGTCTAAAAATTTTTGGAGTGCTGGTATGGTATTCATGAAGTTCTTAAGGTGCTCTTTATCATGAAAGTATCTTATTCCTCCATCAGTTTTGAAAGATAGTTTTGCAGGGTACATCAACCTGGATTGGAGGCTGTTTTCCTTTAGGGCTTGAAATATGTCACTCCAAGATCTTCTTGTCTTGAGGGTTTGCATTGAGAAGTCTGCTGTGCTTCTGATGGGCTTTCCTTTGTATGTGATTTGTTTCTTTTCTCTCACTGCTTGTAGAATTCGGTTCTTCTGTTTATTTTCTGGAATCCTAAGAGTTATATGCCTATGTGTAGATTTTTTTTTGATCAAGGCTAGTTGGAGTCCTATATGCCTTATTTATCTGTATGTCAAATTCTTTCCCCCTGGTTGGGAAGTTTTCTGCCATCACTTCTATGAACAGTTTTTTTTTATGTCATCTGCACTCTCTCCAGTTTCTTCATTGACTCCAGTCAATCTTATGTTATTCTTCTTTGCATCGTCTAGCAGCTGCTGGATTGATTTCTTGTGGTCCCTTACAATTTTAAAGAAATTTTTCTTTTCCTGGTCACTAATTGCAATCTTATCTTCTATATCTGAAATGCTATCCTCACATTGGTTCACCCTGCTGTGCAGACTTTCGATGGAGTTTTTAATCTCCTGGAAATCTGTTTGGATCTGTTTTATGGATTCCATTTGTTTCCTATGTTGGGATTCCATCATGTTCCTCAGCTCCTCTATTTTTTTATCCATGTCCTCTCTAGATTTATTAATCATGTCTTGCACTATGGGCACAATCTCTGGTATTATGTGAGAAATTGTTTCTGATTTCATTTTTTCCAGATCCTCTTTTGTTGCCAGTTCAGGGAGTCCAGGTGGTTGAGTATCAGATTGTTCCATCTCGTTTCCCTTTGGCGTTGCTGTAGGTGATCTGGAAGTCTATTTTTGAGGGTTGTTTATGCATCTTCTCATTTCCATGGGGCGGGGGGTGCTGTTGGCACCTGTGTGGCTCACCTCCTCTGCCCTGGGAGCAGTGGAATGGCGGCCGGGGAGCCTCCTCCTGGGCACTGGGATTGGCTCATCTTCTCTTCCCTGGGAGCAGTGGAATGGTGGCTAGGAGCCTCCTCTTGGGTGCTGGGATTGGCTCACCTCCTCTGCCCTGGGAGTGGTGGAATGGCAGACAGACCAACAGTCTTAGTAGTTAAATTTTCTTGTCCACACAAAGAATATTTCCACTTGGGATATTTACTTATTGAGTTAGCTCTCTCTACTTTCTCCCAACTCAGGCCTACAGATTCTTGGTCTCTCTACCTCCAGAGCCTTCCAGTACACACCTGTGGAATTCCTGTAGCACTGAGACAACCCTGGAAGCCACCTTTAGATTGGAACTGTCCTCTCTTTTTGGCTCCATCATGTCTGCACAACCTGTGCTCTCAAATGGACTGGAAGCCTCTGGTTGGCAGAGACACATCTCTGTCTTGAATATCCTTGACTATCTACCTTCTAAATCTCAAGTATCCCTGAGTATCCATCTTCTCCATCCCAGAGCAGAAGATGGAATGGGCCCTCTCTGAGGACTCATGGTAATTCAGGGCTATACACAGTAACACAGAAGTGCAAAGATTTAAAATAAAAGTCTACACTAAATGCCTACTGTATGGTAGGTCTTGGGATAGGTTCTTCATATAGATTATTAATTTTGATTGCTTCATCCATACTGAAAGGTGGTGCTCACATCTTAGAAATGGGAAAAGAGATTCAGGGAGTATTAGCAAATGGAAAACCAGTTGGGTTTGGACCTACCCAAAGACAGGCTACCCTGAAGCCAAGGCAGGCTCTATTCTATCCTCCATCTCCTGTCACCTTTAGTCCTGACCAGGAGCTATGTGGGCTCTTGATGGTGGCTAACATGCTGGCATGAGAATGAGTTTAAGGGGTAAAGTGTTAAGGAAGTCTGTGTTCAGTGCTTGATACTTATTCCCTCACTTCCACTGCATGTGAGTGGTATTGATATGAGGCCCAGGCTGCAAGGCCAGAACAATAAATTATAGGGCTTATTACATAAGGCAAGTCAATAATTATTATGGGCAAAAATTCATTTGGAACCAGAGGAGACCTAGAATGGCAAAAGCAATTCTTTTTTTTGGTACCAGGGATCGAACTTGGGTCCTTGCGCTTGCAGGGCAGGTGGCGGCACTACTGAGCTAAATCCCCAGCCCTCAAAAGCAATTCTAGGCAACGAAGACATGGCAGGGGGTATCACAATACCCAACTTGAAACTATACTGTAAAGCTACTGTGATAAAAACAGCACAGTACTGGCAAAGAGATAGACCTGAGGATCAGTGGAATAGATTAGAAGATCCAGAAACAACTCCAGACATACTCAGCCACCTCCTCTTTGACAAAGGAGCCAACCATCCTCACTGGAGGAAAGATAGCCTCTTTAATAAATGGTGTTGGAAAAACTGGACTTCAACCTGCCAAAGATTAAAACTAGGCCCATATCTCTCACTGTGCATTAAACTAAGATTGAAGTGGATTAAAGATCTAAATATTAAAACAGAAACACTAAACATGCTGAAAGATAAGTTAAGTAGAACTCTTGAAGACATTGGCATAGGAAAAGACTTTATGAACAAAACCTCAGTAGCATGGGAACTAGCAGCAAGAATCAACAACTGGAATCTCATCTTATTAAAAAGCTTCTGCACTGCAAGAGAAATCACCAACTGAGCTAAGAGACAGCCTACAATGTGGGAAAAAAATTTTAGCAGCTGTACCTCAGACAAAGGACTACTATTTAGAATATATAAAGAACTGAAAAAAATTAGACCACTCAAATTTAAAGAGCCAATTCAAAAATGGGCATTCGAAATGAACAGACATTTCTCAGACAAAGAAGTAAAAGCAGCAAATAAACATATGAAAAAATGTTCAACATCACTGGTCATTCGAGACATACAGATGAAAACAACACTGAGATTCCACCTCACCCCAGACAGAATGGGTGCTATCATGAACTCAACCAGTAACAAATGCTGGCAGGGGCGCGGAGAGAAAGGAACCCTTCTCCATTGTTGGTGGGAATGTAGAATGGTGCAACCACTGTGGAAATCAGTATGGAGATACCTCAAAGAACTAGGACTAGAGGTCCCATTTGACCCAGCCATTCTCCTGCTGGTTATCCTCCCAAAAGAATTAAAAGAATCATACCACAGCAATATATGTGCACCCATGTTTACAGCAGCACAGTTTGTAATAGCAAAAGCTTGGAAACAGCCCAAGTGCCTATCAACTGGAAATTGGATAAAGAAGATTTTTTTTAATAGAGTACTGCTCATCCATAAAGAATGAGAAACTAGAGACATTTATAGCTAAATGGATGCATATTGAGGCAATACTCTTAAGTGAAATAAACAGGTCACACGTGTAAATACTGAATTTTTTTTTCTGGTGTGAGAAACTGAAAGTGTAAATAAGGATTAAAATGAATAATTGATAATTTGAAATAGGAAGAAAAGGTCCAAAAGGGTAGGGTAAGTGGGAGGGGAAGGGGAAAAGAAAGAAGGGAAAGAAAAAATTATGAGAAATGAAAAAAATGGAAACAAAGTCTTTGTAAATAGGGAAGGGGGGAAGGGGTGAAGGGAGGGCTAGGAATGGGGAAAAAATAAGAACCAAGATGCATCATGTAAAGGTACAATTCCCAATGAGAAATGTAAATGTATTGTATACCTAAAATGTACCGATAAAAGAACTTAAGGAAAAAAATAATTATTATGGGGCCCATTGTAAGTGAGATATTCACTTTCTCAATTGCTTTAGCCATGGCCACTTCTTCCAATTAAATACTATCAATGAGGAAAAAGAACCAGAGGAGAGGAGTTGTGGTCTCAGAAGGATCTGGTTTTTCTGTGCTCCATCATCAACTCCTGGGAACCCCTGGGGTTTTAACTGGCTTTTTTTTTTCGAGAACATTCTGAAGAGATAATTTGTTATGACCCCTGAGAGGTCTGGCTGTCATTGCCTTTTCAAACATTGAGACTTGAATATTCAAACATTCCCTCAAACACGGTTTGAGAGATTGGCCTCTGCTTGGGATTCTGAATGAGTGTGCTATCTCATGCATCCCTGCCTTTGCCTGTGCTGTACCCTCGGCCCATGATGTCCTCTTTCCACCCCAGTTCCCAGGGGAAGAGACGTCCTTTCTCAATATCCCACTCTGAATCACCTTTTCTTTGCAGACTTCTCTGTATGGCACACAGAGGTTCTTCCACTTGAATCTCCTGGCTCACTTGACCCCAAGACTTCCAGAGACAGTATTCCCATAGCAATCACTTGGGATCACTCATTGTCAGACTGTGTTCTTTCTCACCAGTATGCTTTCAAGTGTCTATATTTCATTTCAGACTCACACTGAGAAGCTTGAAGGTGCTGGATTCTGTTGCATCTTCTTGACTTGGAAAAGGGTCATCTCATAAAATCTGGGTTTTTTTTGGTACCGGGGATCGAACTCAGGACCTTCCACTTGCGAGGCAGGCGCCGGAACCACTGAGCTGAATCCCCGGGCCGTCTCATAAAATCTTAGGGCCCCTGTCATTATCATAGTTCATTTTTCAGTTCACACTTTTGTTGGCATATTTCACTGTGTGAGTTGTTGCACCATGTCTGTGAGTAGATGGACAAGACCCTCACTGGTAGTGGGTTTCATCCTAGCAAAAGTTATAATTTAGGAAGCAAGCCAACACATAAGAGGAGGTAATGATCTGGGAGTGTCAAATCAAAGAGAAGAAATAAACAGGGTGACTGTCAGAGAATGACGGGGGTGGGGAGCACCTATTGGAGCCTTCTCTTCCCACTACTCAGAGATCAAATGCAGTTTGCTGAGAAGTACTCTAGTGAACAGCCACTTGACCAGGTGCTCAAGTAAGGAAAAAGAAGGGATCTATTGCCAAAAACATTTGGAAAATACTTACTACATATTTATTGCTTGTTCATGCAGCACAATTGACATTACTGGAGCCATTGATATTTACTGTGAGTCAGAAATTCTTATTTTGCTTAAGCTAGTATTTACCTGCTTGTTTTGGTCATGTGATTTATTAAATATTTAGTACCCATTAACATTCCATGAAACTGGTGTCTATGGAATAAACTCGGGCTTATACTGATTGTATCAAATGATGTTTAGACTCAGAGAAAACCTTATCTACATGCCCTACAGATAAGCTGGCTGGCATGTCATTGCCAAGCCTTGGAATTTAGTGAAACAGAAAGGGTTGTATTGAGCTTATTTTCTTAATTTAACTCTCCAAATATCATGCTATCCCTACAGTACCATCTTCTGGGTGCTAGAAAAGGGAAGAGATTAAAATGCCATCCCTTTTGTCATGAAGCCACCAGTATGTCCCCTGGATGATGGTGGTAGCATCCTCACAGGCTTTGCCCCATGATTTATTCCCCAGAGCAGCCAGAGTGAGGCTGATGGGCCCAGGCAGATCACAGGGCTGCTTCCTTTGTTTTCCCCCATGTCTTTTAATCTCATGCAGGAAGAAAGCCAAAAATATATGTCGTGGTTTGTCACAGTGCTGCCCTGAACTGCAGCCACTAGCCACATATGGCTCTTCCAATTAAAATTATTCAAACATAAATAAAATTAAGCATTTGGTTCCTCAGTTGCACTGGCCACATTTCAGTGCTCTGTAGCTGCACGTGGCTGGTGGCTACTTAGTGGGAGACACTGGATTAAAACGTTCTCATCCTAATAGGAAGCTCTGTTGGTTTGGCAACCCTGTAAAGGTTGGCCCTGTGGCTGTTCTCATAGCATCTTTTGCTTCTCTTGCTTTCTTCCCCTTTGTTTCATTCACTGTGCCTCTTGTGGCTCCTCAAACACTCCAGGCTCACTCCTACCAATCCATCTACCCCTTTTTCCCAGATGTTCTTCTCCGTGTGGCTATCTTACTCCCTCCCTCTCTTGTTATTCCTTTCTTAGTCTCACCTTCTCCAAGATGCTCTCACAGCTACCCTAGATAGAATAGAAATGATTTCTTCTGATCCTAACCTACTGCTTTTCTCAGAGCACTTATCACTATCCGATGTACACATATCCCCACACATTTGTTTACTCTGCGATGTCAATGAAGACAAAGACTTTGGTTGCTTTTGTTCAGTGCTATATTTTAGTAGCTAGAATAGTATCTAGCACAGGGTTCTCCAAGCGCTGGGGCCTGGCCCTGTACTGATCTGTGGGCTGTTGGGAACCATGCTACACACCAGGAGGTGAGCCATGGGCCAGCAAGCAGCTTCATTTATGTTTACAGCTGCTCCACATCTTTGGCATCCACACCTAAGCTCTGCCTCCTGTAAATCACCAGTGGCATTAGATTCTCCTGGAAGCTGGAACTCTACGGTGAACTGTGCATGTGAGGGATCTATGTTGCACATTCTGTATGAGAATCTAATGCCTGATGATCTGAGGTAGAGCTGAGGCAGTGATGCTAGCCCTGGGGATGTAGTTATATATCATATACACAGACTAATAAATAAAAAAGAAATGAAAATCCCAAATTCCACCCCCAACCCTGCCTGGCCCATGGAAAAACTATCTTCCACCAAATTCGTCCCCAGTACCTAAAAGATTGAGAAACACTGGTCTAGGACATAGTGTATTCTCAATATATATTTTTGAATCAATGATGGAGCTTTATGGAGAAGTATATAACAATAGAACAATAATGACATCAACAAATATAGATTTATTATAATGTCAGGAAGGGATAAGTGACATGAAGCAAAAAAAAGCTTCATGAGATAGAAGTTTCTGTTTTCTCATAGAATAATGAAGACTTGGAAATGTTAAATAAATTTCTCATGATCATGCTCACACTTGACAAACCAGGATTTGATTCCACATCCAGTGGTGTGCTGAGTAATACTGACTAACTGTTTCTCCAAAGAGAAAAATGAAACACTGGTTTGTAGTGTTTGCCTATTTTCATGGTGTCTTAGTTATTTTCTCATCACTGAGACACAATACCCAATACCCACAAATTAAAGGAGGAAAAGTTTATTTTGACTCATAGTTTATAGAGATTTTGTCCATAATGGGCTGGCTGCAAGGCAAGGTTGCATGGCAGAGGGGCATGGCAGAAGAGCATGGCAGAGGAGCAAGAGCTCATGGCAGGACAGTGGGAAGCAGAGAGCTGGGGTCAATGGAGGAGGAGGAAGATAGACTCTTCCAGGCCATGCCCCCCAGTGAACACCTCCTCTGACCAAGCTTCCCCTTCCAAATCACACTTAGTTATGCACTCATCAGTGGACTAATCTGCTGATGTGTATCATACCTCCACGATCCAATCACCTCCCCAAAGCCCCACCTATGAGCTCATGAGGCTTTGGGACCTCTAGATACAGATCATAATATTGGTGTAAATTCTCCTACCATCTCTGATTTCAAGCTGCCAGTGTGATGCCACTGACCACTGAGTTGGGAAGAAACACATACTACTTGCTTTCATGGGCTAGTACAAGCCAGCGCCAGGGCACCACTGGCTCTGACCTTGACGCTAAAGCCTGCCCTGTGTGCTATGTGGCCACTCCTAGGAGGAAACTAGCTGATTCTCTAAGAATTCCCACTTTGTGGACACCAGATGACCACTGAAATCTGGAATCCATGCCTCTGGGTGATACCTCTATGCCCCAAACCAACTGGGTTTGCATTCGACCCATTTGAATCATGCCATTTCCCTCCTAGAGGATCATGTTTATTTGACTTGACAGAAGAGGCTCCTCTAAGAGGATTCTGCTCCACATGCTGGCCTTGGAAACCAGTGCCTGATGGGCCAGGTAATCCTATCGGACCTGGGGGCCCAGAAGGACTGCTTTCTAATTGATAATTCCATGCTTCTATAATAAGTAGCCTCCTAAATAATAGCTTGCCACGTCATATGTGATGATCACTAATTGAGGTTTTCAGGCCTCTTGGATATAATGAGCTCTAATAAGCCTGAGACTTGTCACAGACTCAGGAAAGGCCGTTTTCCCCCTTGAAGCATTTCCCTCCATCCCTAGACACAATTGGGCACACTCTTAAAAATATTAATAAGTGTGACTGGGATGTTCACCCCTTTCCAAATAAAACATAAAGTTCTGGTTTCATTAAGCCAAGCTATTAAATTAAGAAAGTGTTTTTAATTATCTGAGTATTTCAGGAAGCTCATAAAACATTGAAGGGCCTTGCAGGGGTGGTGCCGGAGCCCTTGTGCAGTGAATTACAGCTCTGGCTGCTGGAGTGGGTGAGGCAGGGCTTGGCAGGTAGCATCAGGCTGAGCAGAGAGGAAAAAACTGCAGATCTTGATCTTGCTTCCTGGAAGGGTACATCTGTGTCCAGGCTGCAGGGGAACCCAGATAAAGCTCTCTTCAGAAAAACAAAAATAATTGAACAAAAACCAAACATTTCCTAGGGTTCTCTGCTGGATATTGAGCTTTAAAGTAACTGACTTATTGAGGAGCCTGGTGGGTGCTAAGCACTGTATTTAGGTGATCTCATCTCGTCCTTCCAGTCAGGGGAGTCACCTGCTAGTACCACCATTTGATGGGAGAGGAAAACGAGAATTAAAATTACCCTAGCTGAGCGACTGGATGATGCCTGACACAAGGCCCACGTTCCTGACCCTGACTCGTGAACTGAAGCTAAAGCTCAGGATGGCAATGTGGTTTTTCCAATATGGCCAGCACTGTGCTGTGCACACTACGGACACTAAGGACTCATCAGTCCTTCTAAGGACCCAGTGAAATCATCATTCTTTATATTACACATAAGGAACTGGGCCACACAGAGAAGTTAAGCAAGTGTGGCCTTTGTTGCAGGGCTGTCTGACTCATGCCTCTCCACTCCCATCTACTCTGACCCCATGCTCTCCCGAGTCTAGCTCTTTCACTGCTCACTCAGCACTTTGTTAAGTGGCTGGGGTCAGGTTGTGCAGGGTGTGTCCAGCACGGGAAGGGCCTTTTCTACAAAACCCAGGCTGAAGTGGTTTCTCCAAGCTCCTCTCTTTTCTTTCTGGGTCCTCTTGTCCCTCCAGCTAATGCAAACATCTCCAAATACACCTTTGTGTTCACTGGATAATGGGCCCATTTAAAAACCACAAGAGCAGAACAAAAGCATTCTCTTTTTCCCTTAAAATCAGTTTCCCAGGGTTGCTGGGCCATTGATACCTCTGGCCATGGGTCTCTACACCCAGGTGTCCTCAGTCCAGCTGCCTCTGACCATGGTGCCATCCATCCATGTGTCACTGCAGTGTCACGTCTGAGAAACACAAGTCTTCATGGCATTTAAAAGTGTGTGGCATAATTTTTCACCTATAAAAAGCAAGATGCTGCCAAGGCTGTGGAAAACAGGCTCTTGTGAGTGAGAAGATCATTTAGAACCCCTCAAAGAAGGCAATTTAGCAATGTTTATCATGAGTGCAAGTGCATGAACTTTCAGACAGCTATTTCTTCTTTAGAATTTTTCCTGTATCTATACTTTCTTGCAATAGCGCATGTAATAGTACTTGTTGGGATATTGTATAAAATAGTAAAAATTTAAAAAGAAATACCTATCTTATGTGACATCCATAGAATAAATGAGGCACCACAGTGTACCAAACAGAATGATTTTTAAGGTATATTATTGAGTTAAAAAGAGAAATCCATCTGTCCAATTGTGTGTACATTGTGCTACCCTTTCTGTAAAACCAGGGAGAGTGTAATACAGTGGTACGTAAGTGCATGAACTTAATTCATTCCATGATTCTGGGGAAGATAGCCATGGCTGTGTTTGTCATCTGACATGGAGTTCTTGAACTGAAGCAAAATTTTGCTGAATGCTTCTGTTTGTGTACTGAATTGTTCTTGAACAGAAGTGTTTGTGGAGAGAGGTAGTACTGCATATCCATGGATTAAACATGCTCTAAAAATCTGCCAAGGTTTGTGGAGGTGGAGTTGAGCATGAAGATCTGGGTGGAGTGGGCAGAACAGGATGGAGAATTGGCTGCAGGTGCATTTGGACTTGAATCATGTGTGTATTCAGTCCATGCAAAATTAGATGAGAAATCTACTGTGGCCGGAGGATGGAATTGCAGAGGATGAAGAGTACTCCAGACAGAAGGGTTGAGATTCACAAAGGGAGATGAAGTTTCCAGGAAAGGAAGAAAGATCAGTGAATGGAGCAAAGAAGGGCAGGTGGCTGGAGTACGCCTTCTAGGACTTGTTGAAGATTCCTGTCATGCACCATTTAGGAGCTGTGGCCTTTGTCCAGGTGAGAGCCTGAAGCTGTCACATCCAAATGGGGGTGGCTCTAGAGTTTGATTGGAGTTTAGGAGAGACTGGGTTGGGAGCTGGGGGAAATGGAGGTGATGAAGATTTTTGTCTAGGAACTGGAACATCTCTAGGGTAGAATACCATGTAGCTATAAAAATGAGAAATGAGGCATCCTCTTATGGTATAAATCAGAGCAATCTCTAAAATACATTGTTAAGTAAAATGAGCCAGATGCAGATTTGTGTGCATATTGTTTGATGAGGAAGGAAGATGATAATAAATGCGAGCCTGGATAGGCTTTAAAAATCTCTAATGTATGGATCACAAACAGGTGAGATGGGGGTGGAGGTAGAATTCAGACAATGCCAACCCGAGCCCCAGAGTCAGGAGACACCAGCACAGATGGGCATTGAGGGTAAGCAGAGGGACAGAGTTGCCTGCAGCCACTGTAGTCATTATGCTCCCTTCCCAGAGATGTGAGGATAGGGCACTGATGTATAAGCAAGGGCTCTCCAGGGAGCAGGTGCTGCGTGGATGTCTTCTCCTCCATTCCAGAGGGACAGAGGACACTTCTCACTGGTCGCCTGTCCTCTTGTTCTCTCTAGTCCATCCAATGCACCCCTCCTGGTGGGGCATCCCCAAGACTTTCTCAAGACCACCCTTGTGGTCCTCTCCCTCTGGCAGTGTTGTCCCTGCAGCTTGAGGTAAGCTGGTGACACATTTCCCTCCTTCTGGGCACCTCCCAGCTCAGCCAGCAGCAGTGCTCTCCGGGAATAATTGATATTACAGAAAACACAGGGCCAGATGCCAGCTTCACATTCTCTAAACATTTAATGATTCAACCTTTTCAGTTTCATCAATGCCAAGCTTGGACTCCACAGTCCCCAGGTCCACTGTTGACAACCAGCTGGGTGCCTGCTTTGCATCCCAGCTCCCGAGTGGGTACTGAGGAGGGGCATTGGCAGGATGCCAGCAGCCAGGGAACCCTGCACAAGGGCATCACACTTGGCAAGCTGGGAAAGTCCTCTCCTTTGCAGGGAATCCATGGATTATGGTGGCTTGAGTGTGCAGAGTTGGCATGAGCTACTTTTTAAAAAAAATTGTTTAAGTTATGAAGACAGGACACAGCTGTTTGTGACAGAGAAAAGATCACAAGGCAGGGTGGGTTGGGTGGCGGAAGCAAGGGAGTGTTCTATCCTGGAAGTGCCAAGGCCACTAGGGGGTGTAGGGAAAGAGGGAGGGTAAAGGGAATTTGACAGGGGACCTGAGACAGGGGAGCAGAGTGAGAAACTGAGAGAGGTCGAAGGACACCACAACAGACAGAGAGAGACACAGAGGGACCATTAGAGAGGGAGACCCAGGCAGAAAAACTGAGGTAGATCTCAGCAATGCAGATGTACAAAGAGGTGGAAACTGGGAGGCCGTAGCCAGCTCACCAAACATACATACAACCACTAAGCTGCATCCAAAGGCATTCAAAGAGGTACCTGGTTTTCGTGGTTTATGTATTTATTTGATGGTTGTCAGGACTGAACCTAGGGCATTTGCACTGAGCTATATGCCCAGGCCCTTTAATTTATATATATATAAATTTGAGACAGAGTCTTGCTAAGTCACTAAGTTGCCCAGGCTGAACTTGAAATTGTGATTCTCCTTCCTCATCCTCTCAGAGTGCTGGGATGACAGCCTTGCACCCCCATGCTGGGCTTCATGGTTTGTTCTTGACCCAAGTGAGCCTCCTGGGAAGCTGAGCCCCATATCATACATGGTTGTTACCAACTGGTACTAACAGTAGCGCCAGTAACAGTAGTGTCATCATCACCATCGTCATCGCAGAACTTGCCTTTATCTAGTGTTACAGATTCTTTGCAGCAACTGTCCAAGTTAGACTTTATCATCTCTGATGAGAATTTAAGCACTGAGCAAACTGAAGCTCTGGGAAGTCATGCCACTTTTGGGAGCTCACACAGCTGACCAGGAGCAGAGCTCCTGAATTTATTAACTCTCAATCTTTGGGTATTTCAGTTCCTTCTACTCTTCTTTCCTATTCATTCCATAAGATGAATGTATTTATTGGAAGGTTAAATAGACATAAGTGGAAAATAAAATTACAGTGGTGCTATGATTTATTTTAAAATAAATCTTCAATTTGCAAACATTTAAAAGTCTATCCTATGTGTAAGAAGTGAACACTTGAGAACAGTATGTGTGTGTGAGGGTCAGGGAGGCAGGACGGGATGCAGAGAAGAAGCAGTGCGCTGGAGTAGTGGCTTTTGGAGTTGTCTACACAGTGTTCCCAATCCAGAGCTACCAGGCCTACCACCGGCTGTACCTGCCAGGAGACAGAAAGGAGGTGGAGTGCAGACCTGACTGAGGTCTACCCGATTTCCTCTCATGGAATATTTGATATTGAAATGAGACTTCTAGAATCTGAGAGCTGAGTTATATCTGTGGTTATCATCATTCTCAAACCTCTCTGGCCAACTATCCCCAGACTTCTGTACAATTCCCTGGTCTCTTTCACTAGTCACCATGTATAATTTTCTGGTATTTGGAAAAACATTCCCCTCTCATTTCCTGTTGATTGAGGAGGGGTGTCTGCCAGTTGGCCAATTAGAGTTTACTACCTTTCCGCCCATCATGACTGGTTCAGTGATGTTGGGCCAATAAGAGGCTTCACTGACCTTGTCAACTGGAAGTGTTGTGAAATCAACACTCTTTTTCAGGAACTTTGGGCTTTGTTGCTCCTAAGCATCTTTCTGAGATGCCTGAGGGAGACGTGCTGACAGCCACAGCAGAAATAAGACCACTCTGAAGCTTTCAATTGTGTCTCAAACCAGAGCAGTCCTGGTCGACTCCCCAATCACACAACCAGCACGAACCTTAATTTTGGCTTATGTAAGTTTGAATTTGATTTTAGCCCTTTTACAGCTGGAAGAGTCCTGACAAATGGATCTTTAATTAATTCTCCCTTTTAATTGTTTAAACTAGTTCAATTTGTTTTCTACTACTTACATTCATACAAGCTTTAATTTGCAGTTATCCTCTGTGGACCAAAAGCAGTGGATGGATCCTAAAATTGTTCTTGCCATTACTATCCTTTGGGGATCATTTCTTGACAGTTTCTAGGTGACACTTCATAGGTGAAACCAAAATGTGAGCATGCTTGAAGAAAGAGTGTGTTTCTATGATTTTCTTTTTCTTTCCTCTTTTTACATGAGCCATAAGTCAATCTCATTCACTGTAAGTAGGAAATTCAGATGCAAAGATCTGAATTTATATGTGAAAGGAATTAAATCCTCCCTGAATGGAAGCATCTTTTACTGAGTGGCTTACAGCAGTTAGTTATTGCTGCATAACAAATGGTTTTATACAATAATTTAAAGTGATAAGCATTTATGTAACTCTGAATTTGCAAATGGATAAGCATTTCTACTGGGCTGATCTGTGCATGGTAGGGCTTGCCTACTTCTCCATTTCTCGGCAGCATTGCCAGTCTTTACTGGGCTCTTCATGTGCTTTTGCATCTGCCAGCAGGCAAGTCTGGGGTTGTTCTTATGCTGAAACCACAGAAACGAGAGAGGAAATGGAAATAGCTTTTAAGTTTTGGCTTGTATTGAGTTTGCTTTGGTTCCATCTGCAGAAGCAAGCAGAGTCAATATGGGAAAACTCCACCCAAGGGCATGGACACATGAGTGTCTTCGGTTGTCTTCAGTGAACATACAGAAAGCCTTAGAATGGAACGGACTCTGCTCACTGGGTTGGCAGCTGAGAATTTCTGCTGCGGGAGACTGAGAGTCTAAAGCTTTCCAGAGAGGTAGAAAGGAGAAAGTTAGGCAATAAGGGAAGGGTGATCTTTCAGCCCTTACTTGTGAAGGAATTTTATGCTTTGCTTTAAACATTTCACACAGAGAACTGACCTCATGGTCTGTGATAACTGCCTCTGATTGTTCTTTCTAGGCATAGAACCCTTTTCTTATCTTTTTGGGAAAAAGGCTCCTCTCTATAATCTTTTGAAAAAGTTAAAGACATGATATTACAGTGATTGATGCATATGCATGTTTGTTCCAGCACAACTCAAAACAGGTAGATCTTGGAAGGAGCCTATATGTCCATCAACAGATGAATGGATAAAGAAAAAGTGGTATTTATACACAATGGAGTAGTGATCTGCCATTAAAAAGGATAAATTTGAGTCATTTTTTGGAAGAAAGATGTACCTTGAGACCATAATGTGAAGTTAAATAAATCAGACACACTCTTATATGAGAAACCCAAATTATAAATAAAGGGCAACATAAAAGCTAGATAATAGGAAGTAAGGGTATAGATCTTCTCAAATGGGAAGAGGATCAAGAGGTGGAGGGAGGAAGGGAAGGGGAGGGAAAGAGGATTAAAAAAAATTAAGTTGTGTTATGTACACACACCAACTCCACACAAGGAATTTAAACAGTAAGTACTGCAAACATGTACTAATAAAAATGAAAACTTATAATCAAATTGGGAGGAAGACACATAAACAGAAAAGTTCAGGAGCAAAAAAGAAAGGCTGAGGCAGGCGTAAGACAATATGCTAAGGGAGTCCAGAGGTGGGGCACTTAGCCCAAGCAGGGAAACCATTTAGAGAAATCTATTTTAAATTGATTGTTTTATTTGCTGGATTTTATATTGACATGTTTTGCTTTGTTCTCAATGTGTTCTGGGACTGCAGCCTATTCATTTATTATTAAGAGAACAGTAATTATTTCCAGGAGCTCTTGAGAATACACTCTGCTTCCCCTTTGCCTATTCTCAGCTGAATCGAGTGAAACTTTCCTATCTCCGAGGACATCTGTGACAGGAAATGATGACCCTTTGTACCTGGTGGAAAGCACCGAAGTCCCTGCTCAGGGAAGAAAGCTTGCAGACCTCTGCTTCTCAACCTTTAGTGAGCAGATGCATCCCCTGGGTTCTTGCCAAAATGCAGAGTCTGACACAGAAGGTCTGGGGTGAGGCCTGAGATGTTTCTTTTCGAATAAATTGCCAAGAGATGTTGATGTGTCTGGCCTGTGGATCACATTTTGAGTAGCAAGATTGCAGAAGTCAGAAGCACCTTGGCAACTGGTGAATTGTGTAGCAGGCTGAGTGGAGGTTTATCTATATCTTATCTGCCTATCATGCTGGACCATCAAGTAGGCAGAAATAGCACTCATTTCTTACTGCACCTGTATCCTCAGTGCCAGGCACCTAGAAAAATCTCAAAGGGATGTTTTTCAGATGAATTCCTCCTGCTCCACCTTTCCATTTCCATGGATATGAGCATCCAAAAGTTTGCCACTGTTCCTCCAGCCTGATGCTGTGAATGGATCTTGGATCTGAATCCATCCCACAGGCTGCAGTATGGACCTTTCCCCTGATTCAAGATAGTCCAGATGTCTGTAGCTGGACTATGTCCTGCAGCCCTCTCCCAAACTTGGCTAAGCCTCATCCTAATGCTGGGGCACCTACCTTATCTGAGGCCCTTCTTCCCTTGATTCTTGTGCTGCTCCCCACCTCCCACCCATGGGTCAGATGAGCTGGTTATTGATTCTAAGTGACTGATATCCCTGTGCACTCGATGACTGACACTGTTGACCTTTACTTGCTTCAGTTCTTCTGGCTGGGCTAATTTCCTCCCAGCTTCTTAGCACCTTCCTGTTTCCTTAGTTGGGAATCCCACAAAAATGCACAGTTCTTTAAAAAATATTAAATTCTTTTATTGGTACATTGTAGGTATGCAACACAATTACATTTCTCATTGGGAATTGTACCTTTATATAATGCATCTTGGTTCTTATTTTTTCCCCATTCCTAGCCCTCCCTTTACCCCCTCCACCCTTCCCTATTTACAGAGACTTTATTTCCATTTTTTCCATTTCTCAGCATTTTTCCTTTCCCTTCTTTCCTTTCCCCTGCCCCTCCCACCACCCCTACCCCTTTGGACCTTTTCTTCCTAATTTGCATTATCAATTATTCATCCTAATCATTGCTACATTTTAGATATACAGTATAATGACATTCATCATTGGAAATTTGCACCTTTACATAATCTCTCTTGGTTCTTATTTTTCACCCTTGCCTAGCCCTCCCTTCAACCCCTCCAGTCCTCCCTATTTACAAAGATTTTGTTCCTGTTTTTCCATTTTCTCATATTAATCCCATTCCCTTCTATCCTTTCCCCTAGCCCTCCCACTTCCTTCCCCTTTGCCCCTTTTCTTCCTATTTCACATTACCTATTATACATTTAGTCCTTATTTATACTTTCAGTTTCTCACACCAGAGAGACTGTTCAGTATTTATACATGTGTGTCCTATTTATTTCACTTAAGAGTACTGCCTCAATGTGCATCCACTTAGCTATAAATGTCTCTAATTTCTCATTTTTTGTGGCTGAGTAGTACTCCATTTTATTTAAAAAACCACATTTTCTTTATCTAGTCTCCAGCTGATGGGCATTTGGGCTGTTTCCAAGTTTTAGCTATCACAAACTGTGCTGCTATGAACATGGGTGCACATATATCACTTTGGTATGATTCTTTTAATTCTTTGGGGAAGAGCTCTAGCGGTGGAATAGTGGGGTCAACTGGGACTTCCAGTCCTAGTTCTTTGAGGTATCTCCATACTGATTTCCACAGTGGTTGCACCAGTCTACACTCCCACCAGCAGTGGAGCAGGGTTCCTCTTTCCCCACAGCCCCGTCAGCATTTGTTATTGGTTGATTTCATGATAGCAGCCATTCTTTCTGGACTGAAGTGGAATCTCAGCGTTGTTTTCATTTGCATCTCTTGAATGACCAGTGATGTTGAACATTTTTTCATGTATTTATTTGCTATTTCTACTTCTTTGTGTGAGAAATGTCTGTTCATTTCAGATGCCCAGTTTTGGATTGGGTCTTTAAATTTGGGAGGTCTGATCTTTTTAAGTTCTTTAAAGATTCGAGATAGTAGACCTTTGTCTGAGGAAGAGCAGGTGAAGATTTTTTCCTCACATTGTGGGTTGTCTCTTCACACTGCTGGTGGTTTCTCTTGCTGCGCAGAAGCCTTTTAATAAGAAGAGATCCCATTTGTTGATTGTTTGTGCTAGTTCGCGGGCAACTGAGGTTTTATTCATAAAATCTTTTCCGACACTGATGTCTTCAAGGGTTCTACTTAACCTCTGTTCCAACTGGTTCAGAGTTTCTATTTTAATATTTAGATCTTTAATCCATTTTGATTTTAGTTTAGTGCATGGTGAGAGATATAGGTCTAGTTTTAATCTTTGGCAAGTTGAAGCCCAATTTTTCCAGCACCATTTATTAAAGAGGCTATCTTTCCTCCAGTGAGGGTGTTTGGCTCCTTTATCAAAGATGAGATGGCTGAGTGTGTCTGGCGTTGTTTCTGCATCTTCTAATCTGTTCCACTGGTCCTCAGGACTGTTTCTTTGCCAGTACCATGCTGTTTTTATCACAGTAGCTTTGTAGTATAGTTGCAGGTTGGGGATTGTGATACCCGCTGCCATGTCTCTGTTACCTAGAATTGCTTTTGCTATTCTGAGTCTCTTCTTGTTCCAAATGAATTTTTGGATTGTTTTCTCGAGGTCTATGAAGTATGCTGCTGGGATCTCAATTGGAATTTCATTAAATCTATATAGCAGTTTTGGAAGTATGGCCATTTTCACTATGTTGATTCTTCCTACCCAGGAGCAGGGGATGTCTGTCCATTTTCTGATATCATCTTCAATCTCTCTTTTCAGAGTGCCATAGTTTTCAGAGAAGATTTCTTTGATTTCTTTCCTTAGGTTGATTCCTAGGTATTTCAGTTTTTTGGATGCTATTGTGAAAGGAATTATTTGCCCTATTTCTCTCTCAGTGAGTCTGTCATTTGTGTAGAGGAAAGCTATTGATTTTGTGTATTGACCTTTTAACCAGCTACTTTACTGAATTTGCTTATTAAGTCTAGAAGACTTTTGGTGGAGTTCTTGGGGTCTTCTATATAGAGTATCATGTCATCTGCAAATAATGACAATTTCACTTCTTCATTACATATCTTTATTCCTTTTATTTCTTTCTCTTGTCTAATTGCCGTGGCTAATGTTTCCAGAACTATATTGAACAAGAGTGGTGATAGTGGACATCCTTGTCTTGTTCCTGATTTTAGTGTGAAGGATTTCAGTTTTTGACCATTTAGTATGATATTGGCTGTTGGTTTTTCATAGATAGCTTTTAACGGATTGAGGTAGAGACCATCTATTCCAATTTTTTGTAGGGTTTTTATCATAAATGCATGTTGGATTTTGTCAAATGCTTTTTCTGCGTCTATGGAGAAAATCATATGGTTTTTGTCCTTGGCTCTATTGATATACTGTATTACATTGATTGATTTGCCTATATTGAACCATCCCTGCATCCCTGGGATGAATCCCACTTGGTCAGGGTGTGTGATCTTCTTGATGATCTTCTGCATTCTGTTTGCCATTATCTTATTAAGGATTTTTGCATCTATGTTCATTAGTGAGATTGGCCTATAGTTCTCCTTTTCAGTTGGGTCTTTCTCTGCTTTGGGGATCAAGGTGATGCTTGCTTCCAAGAATGAATTTGGGAGTATTGCTTCCCTTTCAATTTCATTGAAGAGTTTAAACACTAGTGGCAGCAGTTCCTCTCTAAATGTCTTGTAGAATTCAGCAGTGAAGCCATCAGGGCCCAGGCTTTTCTTAGTTGATAAGTTTTCACTTACATTTTCAATTTCATTGGTTGATATTGGGTTGTTCAGAATTTTTAGGTCTTCTTCGTTCAACTTTGGTAATTCCTATGTATCTAGGAATCTGTCCATTTCTTCTGTGTTGTCCATCTTATTAGCATATAGGTTCTGGAAGTAGGTATTGATGATCCTCTGGACTTCTGCTGGGTCTGTTGTAATTTCACCCTTTTCATTCCTAATTGCATGGATTTGGGCCTTTTCTTTCCTTTTTCTGACAAGGTTGGCTAAGGGTTTGTCAATTTTGTTGATTCTTTCAAAGAACCAACTCTTGGCTTCATTGATTTTTTTGTATCGTTCTCTTAGTCTCCATTGCATTGATTTCTCCTCTGATCTTTGTAATTTCCTCCCTTGTATGAGCTCTGGAGTTGTCCTGTTCTTCTTTTTCTAGAAGCTTGAGGTTCAGCATCAGGTTGTTTAATTGGGCTCCTTCTGTTTTCCTAATATGCCTATTCACTGCTATGAATTTCCCTCATAAGACTGCTTTCATTGTGTCCCATAGATTCCGATATGTTGTATTGTCATTGTCCATTTAATTGAAGGAACTCTCTGATTTCTTCTTTAATTTCCTCTGTGACCCATTGGTTATTCAGAAGTGTGTTGTTCAATTTCCACATGTTTATGAAATTTTTTGAGTTTCTTTTGTTATGGATCTCCAATTTCATTGCACTATGGTCTGATAATATAGAGAGGATAACTTCAATTCCTTTGCACTTACTTAAACATGTTCTATGTGTGAGTATGTGGTCTATTTTGGAGAATGACACATGTGCAGCTGAGAAGAATGTGTATTCTGATTTTGTGGGGTGTAAACATCTGTTAAGTTCATTTGTTTGAGAGTTCAGTTGAGTTCTAGTATTTCATTACTTATTTTTTGTCTAGTTGATCTATCTATTTGTGACAGTTGGGTGTTGAGGTCCCCCAATACAATTGTATTAGTTCATATATGACTTTTCATGTCCGTTAGTATTTGTTTTATATAGTTGGGTGCACTAGTGTTTGGTGCATAGATATTTATGATTGTCATCTCTTCCTCTTGGATTTTTCCCTTTACAAGGATGTAGTGTCCTTCTTCATCTCTCTTAATCAGTGTTGGTTTGAAATCTACTTGATCTGCAAAGAAGATAGCTACTCCTGCTTTTTTTTGGGTTCCTGTGGCATGGAGTATTGTTTTCCACCCTTTAACTTTCAGTCTATGAATTTCCTTTTGAATGAAGTGTGTTTCTTGTATGCAGCATATTGTTGGATTTTCCTTCTTGACCCATTCTGCCAGTCTATTTCTTTTGATTGGTGAATTGAGACCATTAACATTGATGGTTATAACTGAAACGTATTGACTTGTCATTGCCATGACTTTTTCTTTTTGTTGGGTTCTCCCTCTTTACATTTAATTTCTTGTCATGCCAGATGGGTTCATTCTGCTTTGCTTCCTGGGGTTGTGATCCTCAATGTCCGTTCCTAGGATATTGTGAAAAATTCTTTGGAGTGCTGGTTTGGTATTCACAAAGTTCCTAAGGTGCTCTTTGTCATGAAAGTATCTTATTTCTCCATCCATTTTGAAAGATGGTTTTGCAGGGTACATCAATCTGGCTTGGAGGCTGTTTTCTTTGAGGGCTTGAAATATGTCACTCCAAGCTCTTCTTGCCTTGATGGTTTGTGTTGAGAAGTCTGCTGTGATTCTGATGGGCTTTCCTTTGTATGTGATTTGTTTCTTTTCTCTGACTGCTTGGAGAACTTTGTTCTTCTGTTGTGTTTCTGGAATCTTAACAATTATATGCCTCTGTGTAGATTTTTTTTGATCAAGGCTATTTGGAGTCGTATATGCCTCACTTATCTGTATGTCAAGCTCTTTCCCCCTGCTTGGGAAGTTTTCTGCCATTATTTCTGTGAAGAGATTTTTTATGTCATCTGCACTCTCTCCTGTTTCTTCATTGAGCCCAGTCAGTCTTATGTTATTCTTCTTTGCATCATCTAGCAGCTGCTGGATTGATTTCTCATGTTCCCTTATAATTTTGAAGCAATCTTTCTTTTCCTGGTGACTAATTGCAATCTTATCTTCTATATCTGAAATTCTGTCCTCACATTGGCTCATTCTGCTGTGTCTACTTTCAATGGAGTTTTTCATGTCCTGGAAATCTATTTTCATCTGTTTTATGGATTCCATTTGTTTCCTATGTTGGGATTCCATCATGTTCCTGAGCTCCTCTCTAGATTTATTAATCATGTCTTGCACTAGGGGCACAATATCTCCTGTTATCTGAGAAATTATTTCTGATTTCATTTTTTCCAGATCCCCTTTTGTTGCCAGTTCAGTGGGTCCAGGTGGTTGAGTACCAGAGTGTTCCATCTCATTTCCCTTTGGGGTTGCTGTAGGTGATCTGGAAGTCTGGTTTTGAGACTTATTTACGTGTTTTCTCATTTTGACCGGGGGGGTGGGGGGTGGGGGCTGTTGGCGCCTGCACGGATTACCTCCTCTGATCTGGGAGAGGTGGGACAGGGGCCGGGAGCAGCGGTAGGTATGGTGACCCAAAAGCCCTTTCCTGTGGGCTGGGAGCAGCGGGAGGGATGATGGCTGGGAAGCCCCTTCTTCTGGTCCAGGAGCAGTGGGACGGCGGCTCAGAAGCCCCTATCTCTGGGCCAGGAGCAGTGGAAGGGTTGGTGGCCTGGAAGCCCCTTCCTCTGGGCCAGGAATGGCAGGACAGAAGGTGGTCCAAAAGCCCTTTCCTCGGGGTTGGGAGCAATGGGAGGGATGGTGGCCAGGAAGCCCCTTCCTCTGGACCAGGATCAGTGGGACGGTGGCTCAGAAGCTCCTGCCTCTGGGCTAGGAGCATCGGGACTCAGTACTGTGGTCTGGTGGTTGGTGTCCTCTGCGTCTTTGTAGTGTGGAACCAGGTGGCTGTATGGTGGGGGGGGCAGTGGATTGTTGCTGAGAGGCGGGCTGATTCGGTGTGTTCTGCGGGACTCTGAACCTTGGTAGGGCCTGTGCAGATCTGCCTCTCTGCAGCGGGCTGATTCGGCGTGTTCAAAAATGCACAGTTGGGGCTGGAGCAAGGACAGTGATGATGCGAAGAACCAACCATGCATTATGAGATCACTGCCCACCTCTCAGCCTGAGTTCCCACCCAGAAACTTGGCACTTTCACCTTAGAAGGCATGTTTGAAAAGCCAAAAGCAATTAGCCATTATGCAAGATACTTGATCTCAGTTTCCTGCACTGCAAAATGGGAATGGTTGCACCCTCCGTATGGGATTGTGATGAGTAAGTGCTAATGTAATAGAAATATATGGCCTGGCTAAAGATCTGATCACAGAAACTGCTTCATAAAGCAGAATCCTTTTTATTTTTACTTCTAGAGGGTGACCCATATGTCCAAGCAAAAGCTCCCATGCATCCAGGCCCACATCTCTAACAGCTTGTAGGAGGATGGGTCCAGAGAGGCTAAATAATAAATAGTTGAAATAGCCAAACAGAAGGCTGGGGCCCTACAAAGCAGGCCCTTTGATGAGAAGATGTAGACTATGGACCAAGCCCCAAAGGAAGCTCTCAGGTGACTCTCCTCATAGGATTCTCCTGGACATCTTCCTCTTTAGCAAACCTTTCTGGTCTCCCTGCTCTGGTTATGGCTTGTACCTGTGTCCACCACTCAACACTTGTCTAAAACCAGGTTCTAACCTGATGTTCACACTGATGTTCACATTTTCTAAGTAGTCTGGGTTGACTCTTATTTCTGGGTTCTGACTTTATTCATCATTATAGGATATGACAATTTCATTTATTTAGTCAATAAATATTTTGTGAGCATCTCTAATATACCAGACAGTATTCTAGGATGGTGCACATCCAAGAATGTAGGCTGAACAAGGTAGGTCTTGTCCTTATTGAGCTTAAATGTATTTTGAAAAAAGTGATACTGGAAGTTTTGCTTAGTCAGGGATCAAAATAGTGAGTAAAAGTCCCTTACCCAGTAGAGATTCCAGTAGAAATGCAGAATTTGTAGATATTTGTTGGTGGCCCGGCTGGCTCAGTGATGTGATTGTGAGGGATAGAGGGAAAAGATGAGAAAAGAGAGAATGGGAAGGGTGGATTCACCTAGAGGCATCCTGCAATTTTCTTCCTGGGAGCCAGTTGCCCATATTCATGCATTATGCAATACCAAGAGCATGCATTCCACAGCCAACAGAATGAGATGGGCTTTGAGATGGGTTGTTATAACCAGAAAGTCAAATGATGCAGTGACGAGACAGACTAATTTCTGCTTTCATCAACCTTAATGTCCAGACAACCATTCTTCCTTGGTTTCTTCTGGTCAGAATCAGCTCAGAGTCTCTTACCATCAGTCTGAGATGCTGGAAAGGGCAATGCTGATCATCTTTTGATGATACTTTTCAGATACTTTTCTAAAACAACTGGGAATGCACAGTGAGTTACTATTCAAAGTTCTAAAACCTTAAATCATGAAATCCATTTTTTCAACTAAACTGATGAAAGAATGACCAGTACCATTTCGGTTTAACTTCACCTGCCCCAATGTTGCCCATGCCATCTGGTACTGCTGTATTCAATTACACTAAGTCAGCATTTTTCAGTGTTGGCACTATTGGCAGTGAGGGATGGATACAATTCCTTGTTGTGCAAGGCTGTCCTGTACTTTGTTGGATGGTTAGTTGCATGCCTGGCTTCCACTAACTATAGGCCAGTAGTGTTCCTGCCAACTTTGACAAGCAAACATGTCTCCAGGACTTATAAATTATCTCCTGGGGGAGGGAGTTTTGTGTCACAGTTAGGAACATCATATTCTATGTATGTGTACTCTTTAATATTGAAAGGTTTAAAAGTTACACCTGTCTGGTATTGAGAACTGGCTCTGCTACATGTAAGCTGTGGGGTGTTGGATGGGCCTGGTCTGAAAGTTGGTTCCTCATCTGAACAAAGAGGGTAATGAAGCCTGTGCCCTAAAGTTGTGTTTAAGTCTAAAAGAGGACCCCCCCCCCAAATAAATAAATAAATAAAAGAGGACACCCAGACAAGACCAGTGCAGTTTATATCTTATTCTTTCTCTCACAGAATTGACCACAGCCCAAATCCTGTTTGGGAAATACAGTATGTGTGTGCTACAGGTCTAGGGGATGTGGTCCTGAGAAAGAACTCACCTCTAGGTGGCTCAGGAAGTCCTGGCAGAACCTCAGTGATTTGAATCAACACTGATGAGAGCAAGCTCTGGAGTAAAATAATGCTGGATCTGAGCCTAGATCTACCATCTACCTGTGAGGATCTTGGGCAGGTTGTAACCTTTCTGCCTCAGTTTCCCCATCCAGCAAATGAAGATAATAACTGTAGCATCTTACGGTGTTATGGTATCGTGAGGTCTCAATGAGCCATGAATGCCAAGCGCTTAGTGTCATGCCTGTGGCCCAGAGTCAAGTTTGCTCAATAACTACTAGTTGTTGTTGCTATTATTATCTGTTATTTCACCAATGCGGCCATCCCTGGGGGTAACTTCAAAGCAGACAGTGGCCTCTTTCTGAGGGTTTCCTATCCTGCCAGAGTAGCTCCGTCGACAACTTCCCTAATGAGCTCAGGACTGCTTGAGAGGAGGCTTTATTCTCCCAGTAACTCTGTCAACATAGTTTCTTTCCTGCACCAACATTATATAAATTGCATATTTACCATCCTGCCTGAGACCTAAGACTATCAATTGCCACAGTGGAGTAAATGATATTCACTGTTAAAACAGGGTAAATGCCTAGTTCCTTTACACAATGGAAGGGGCTCTTGCAGGCCCTTATTAAGTAAATAACTATAAATAACACACCATAAAATATTTTATATATGCCTTATCACACTGAACCACAGCACTTTGGAACAGCTGTTATGGCTGGGTAAATTATCTGTGTTTTTAAACACTGCCCAAACTACATATTTACACGTACTTAAGGCCCTACACTAAACAGTCTCTATAGCAACCAGAAAAACACAAAAGCTTTATTAAGCATTCTTTGTAGTATTTTTAGGAGTTTAATCATTAGGAGAAAGCTCATAGGCCATATAGACATCAGGGAACATGAAGAAAGAAAGTCTTTATAGGTACAAAAGAATGAGGCTGGCTTTGAACTGGTGGGAGAGGATTTCATTTTTTTCTAAACTACTAATCACCAATGGCCTTCTCTTTGGAAGGTAGTGCTATGTTTGGGGTACATCAAGCACAATTTTGAAATTGCAATCTGGTTTTTCAACAGAGAAGAAAAGTTTCCTCAATTAATGCATTTCAGCCAAAGACTACTTTAAAATTTTTCTCTTTAGTCACAGCAAGAACTGATTTCCTTGCCATTCAGAAATGAAGTCATATGGAATGTTTGTGTTGTGCCTAGTCATGTAATTCTCCAAAGGGAAATCCTGGTGGCTTCATTGGGGTGGAGCTCTACCACATCCTCTGATTACTGTATTTCTCTGGAGGGTCTAGGGCATGCTGCAGTAATTAAATAACCTAGGATACCAGTGACTTAACAGTGCAAAAGTTTCTTTCTTGCCCATGCTTCACATCTAGTGCCAGCCAGTAGCATTTCTGTTCCATGGAGCGAAGTCACTCCAGGGCCCTAGGAAGCCTCGTGCTCTTTTGATGTCACCACTCCGACACTTGCTTTGCAGGGTTCTGCAGCAGGGGAAGAGAAGGACGGATGCTTGGTGGCTTAGATATGGCACGTCTCGTTTCCACTCACATTCACTGGCCAGAATTCAAGTCATGTGTCCAAACATTTTATACAGAAGCTGGATATATAGAGAGCTGTGGAGTGTTTGGTAAGCACTATATATCTTTGGGACACATGTCACTTAAACATCAGAATTGTGCTAGATATTTTACATTAGTTGATATCATTTTTAAACACCTTTATAATGTGCAATTTCCCCATTCACTGATAGGAAAACAAGCCCAGGAAATTTAAATGATTTGTTTAAAGTCACTGTCTCAGCCACTTTCCAGTCATAGGGACAAAATTACCCGACACCCACAACTTAAGAGCACGAGTTTATTTTGGCTCACGGTTTCAGTCCATTGCCAGATGGCTCCAAGACAGAAATGCCATGGCAGAGGGGCCTGGTGGAGGAAAAGGGGCTCAACCCACTGCATCCAGAAAGCAAAGACAGAAGGGAAGAGCGGAGGACAAGAATATACCCTTCCAGGTCATGATCCCAGTGACCCAGCCCAAGCTAGCTCCCACCTCCTAATAGCAGCCACTTTCAGACATTAGTGCAAGAATCTGCTGGTGAGTATAGTGTCTCCCCAATTCAATCATCTTCCACACACATGAGAATTTGGGGGGACATTTTCAATCTAAACCCTAGTAGTCACTCAATAAATAAATTGGAAAGGTAGTTTTTAAAGTTAGGTCAGTATGAGCTGCATATATAACACTTCATGACTCAACAGTCCCATTCCTAGAGACTTTTCCAAAAATGAATACATTTGGTCCCCAAAGGACATGTTCACACAGTGTTCAAAGCAGCCCTCTTTGTAATAGACCCAAACTGGAAACAATCCAGTAATTATCAATAATGGAATAGATTAACTAATTGTGGAGTATTCATGTAAGGAAATACTACACAGTACTGAGAACAAATGAGTTATAGTTATGGAACATAATACATGGATGAATCTTAGAAATATTGTGTTCAGTAAAGGGAGCCAGACACACAAGGATTCATACTACATGATTCTGTTTTGGATGATTCAAAGCAAGCAAAATGTATATGGGGTTGTAGAAATCAAGGTAATGGTTACTTTGAAGTTTGGTAGTGACCAAGAGAGTAGAGAGCAGAGCTTGTGGGTTTGCTGTAACTTTGCATTTATCTGGACACTAGTTATCTGGGTGTATTCCGTTTGTGGAGATCCATACAGCTGCACACTTTAATTTAGGGTATTGCTTTGCATATGTTATACTTCCATAAAAAGTCTACTCGAACAGAACTTGCAAAAGTATAAATTATAGGTTCAGATCAAACTGATTCCAGAGCCCTGTCTTTTTTTTTTTTTTTTTTTTTGGTAAAGAGCCCTGTCTTTTATATCACGTATCCATCTCTTTCCCAACCACATTAAAGCAAAGCTCTCGTCTGCATGCTTACATAGTCTGGTTTGTTCTTTCTTACCTCAATGACATAGCTCATCCAGAAGATGGTTCCTTAGAATTATGGTTCAGGTAGAAACTTTCAGCCAGGAGAATTGTTAGTTGACTATAATTCACACTGGGGTGAGATCATTCTCTGCAAATGTAAACTTGGGATCTACAAAGGTGTTGTCTACAGACTATAGGTCTGTTTCTTTACAAATGGAGGAATAAACATGGTCAAGTACAGTAGAGATTGAAAACCATGCTGAAAACAAATGCAAAACCAGGACCAAAAAAATAGATTGGGACTAGGGATATTTCCATCCATTGCGTTTGGAGCTGTGATAAAACTAAGTCTTTGCTCGACCCAACTAAAATGAAAAATCTGCTGAAATCCTCTTGCTTTTCTCTTGCCCCTTTTCCTTTTCCCTGAGCACATTTGTCACCAAAAGCAGCAATTTGGTGGAGTCTTGAGTGCCAGAAGATGCTATGGTTTTAAGGAAGGCATTGATGGTAAGGCCTCAGGCAGTTGTGCAAGTACCTCATCAGTGAGTGGCCAGTGGAGGTAAATATAGAGTTACAAGATGAGCTTGGATTTAGGTTTGCAGTTTTTACCTGTCCTCACACCATGACAGTTTGGTCTTCTAAGCTTTACAGCAGCCACCAGACAGGGGTACAATACTCTCCCACCTGTTCCTGTCCAAGACAATTTTCAAAGATGAAGCGGATGTCATTGCCAGAAGTTACTCTAAAGATTTGTTGGATTCTTGGTCAATGGAACGTTTTTTTTTAAGATCATGAATCCTGGGAAGACAGTGCAGTTCAATTCAACAAATAATTAATGAGCAGTTACTGTGTGCCATGTACTATGTCAAATGCTAGGGTTTACATAAATACTGTCTGATAGAAGAAACTACAAAGACCACTGGTTATCATGTGCATAATCAATGTTTATTTAAAAGTTGACCTCGAATGCAATGGAAGTCCTGAGTTTGGGACTTTGGCCCAGTTTATGGCTTCCTTTGAGCTGGGTTTTGAAGGATGAAGAGATTTTTTTTTTGAGAATGCAAAGAGAACTTGAAAAATATTGATTCATCTGGGAAACTGAAAAAAAGAACACAATGTGATGAGCGATCATAAGAAGACAATATGACCAAAATCCTGATAAATCTTTTGTAGAGGACCAATTATTATTATTGTTAAGTTTGCTCTTGATAGCAAAGGTTGGCCATGAAATGATTTTTACAAGAGTGAAATGATAGGACTTTTTAAAAGAAAGAATCTTGCCTAATGAAGAGTGTAGTGATAAGATGTTTATTTTAGAAAGGGAAAGAGAACTATGAGGAATTGTCATAAGGACATCAGATGGGATCAATTAGAATGAATCACATTTGTCAGGACTCCTTTCTGGGGAAACACTCTGTGTTCAGATGGCATTCTTTGATGAGTCCTTTTGGGGTATAGCTCAGACCTCAGGAGGATCTATGCCGTCTGGGTGAGGAGGCAAGTGTTTTGTTTGTATTAGGACCTGGAGAAAGAGGGAAAAGGAGAAGGGGCAATGAGTGGATGATCTCTGGGTGATATGATTCTAGATTCTTCAAGTCTTCACTCACAGCCTGCGTAGGTACTGTGCTTAGGGAGTGGACATTCTCGAAAGGACAGAATTATTTTCTCACCATGCAGATGTCCCATGGACAACATGAGGTTGTCAGCACTGGGAATGTGCAGAGAACTTTCTGAGGGATGGTGGCTTGGAGATATAGGGTTCACCAAAACAAGATGGCGGTGAATTGGACAAGGGCAGATCTTCCCAAGGGGGATAGCACCAGAAGGCAGCACAATTTGGTTTTGTGGAGGTGACGCACTCTTACATCTTAAATGTATAAGGTACAGCTATGCATGCAGATATATACTGTATCTGTAACATTAAACTTTCATTGGGGGAGATTGAAAAAAATGTTTTAAAAGTTTCTTTAAAGAGACAATGGCTGTGTGTGGCGGCTCACCCCTACAATCCCAACACTCTGGAAGGATGAGGCAGAAGGATCCCAAGTTTGAGCCTAGTTTGAATAACTTAGCAACTTAGCAAGACCTTGTCTGAAAATAAAAAAGGGGAACTTTTCTCTGTATACCTCATTCATTCATTTAGCTTTTTCTTACTATACACCTATTTTGTTCTAGGCACTGTGTGTGGCTTCAGGAATGCACTGATGAGCAGTTACTTCTTGTCCTTGAGAAACTTCTGATCCAGAGGGAGAAACATAAAAGTAAGTGGGAAATTTCAAGGCTGGCTAGTGAATGCTGAAAGAGCTAGAGCAAATAGCAGGAATGGCCACCTGGCTTTAAAGTATGACGTCATACCTTGGAACCAAAGGCATCTGGATTAAGCATGAATGGTTACTGAAATGTACTGAATACTCAATGTACCAAGCTCGGTGTGAGGGTTTGGAGATACAAGGGTGGATCATGGTCCATCCTGACCTTAATGTTTGGGTAGAGTGTAGTTTTGACAAGGGAGAAAGATAATTGATTGCTTCAATAAATGGATGAATAATGATATAGCATTTTCAGACTGGATTGGTAGAGATGGTGTTTGAGTTAATTCTGGACAAATAAGTGGCAATTAGGAAGGATAGTACAAAGGGAGAAGATAAAGGTTGTGCTAACAGAGGAAGCAGACTATGCAAAGCAGAGTCCCGGGACACCTGACCTGCTATGGAGATTTGTGTATTTAGCATAATTGGCATACATAGCTTGAAGCTGGGTCCAGTGGAATCTGAAGGACCCTCAACATGGCAATGACACTGAGTCATGGAAGTTTTGGTGAATGCTGGTGGTGGTTATCTGATATACTGTCCTTGATAAGGATCCTTCAGTGTGGAGAGGGAATGGAATATGAAATGCTGATTAGTCCCATCACTCTACCAGTGATACCCACATATCTTGTGCTTTCTTACCTCTCTCCCCATTTATGGGCTACTACAAACACAGAATCTGGACCCAGAGGACAGCCACCAGGGAGAGAACACCTGTTATCCTGTTATTTCTCCCATGGCCAGACAGCCTCCGTGTGGATTTATACAACTGCATTTAGGGCTGATGATAGAATCATTGTTTCTTTTTTTTCTTAATCCTTTCTATGACACACACCAAGAAAAAAATCATAATAAAATTTTACAAGTTAGCTGCCACCAAGAATAAACAGGAGAGCACTATAAGAAATGAATCAGAGGCACTAACTGGATCTTCTCTCAGGACAATAACTCTAATGCAAAGCCAAGGTCCGAGCAGGTCGCAGTAGAAAACCCTCCTGGGGCATTTCCGAGGAGAAAGGAAATATTCCCCTCTGTCAACTCCACTTCATGTCCTAATATGTCTGTGGATGTGCGGAGAAAACATAATCTGTGGCCTCTGCTCTGAATCAAGGTTCAGATAACAGGGCCATTAAGGCATCCCCAGGGGTCCCAGAATTAACCCTCTGGGAGCCCAGGGAAACCACTGCCACTAAACCATAGGGGAAAGCTGCTGGAGCCTAATCCTGGCTGAGCCCAAATGTCACTTGCCATTAAGTTCAATTGGCATTTTTTTTTTCCTTTTTGAATTACAAGATTACCTTTAAATTGTGTACAGGAGCTCATAACTGCTGTCCATCGGAGGTAATTGGGAGTGATTTCATTTTATCCATGGACAGGGTACCTTTTCTAGAGTCTGTGTTCATTAAGTTTCTGTCCATCTCCAGTTCCATTTATGTATCAATGAGGAATACATTCTGCAGCAGACATGGCATGGCTGCTTTCAGAGTCTCTTCTGTTGGCTGATGATTCTTTACAGCAGGTTAGAGTCTCCTGGAGCCTGTCAGGCATATGTGGCAAATATGAATTCTGTGTCTTTAGCATACAGATCACTACATCAGTCTACCCCAGGAACTCTTCAAAAAATCCCTTGAAATGACAGGTCTAAATCTCCCATTGTTCTTTGTTAGCTTCCATTGAAGTAATTTTAATGTAATTGCTTGTAGACCAAGTCATAGCATGACTCATTGATTCACTGATTCATTGATTCATTCATTTGACATCATCACTGTGCATTTAGTCTGCTACCAGACATTAAGCCTGGCATTGGGTATGATGGTGAGCTTACAATACTGTGGGAATGAACAATACTAAACAGGCTATCCCATTGCAGTGTGATAATGGCTATGATCCAGAATAGAAGGTCCACCCTAGGTACATGTATTACAGGGTTAAAGGCACTTGTGAGAGAATTACATCTATCAGTGCCCAAAGGTGGAGAGGAGTTTCATGGACTGAAGGGACAGCTTGTTTAGGGTCTGAAGGTGAGTGCTGTGCAGGGAGCTGAGAATGAAAAGTGGCTGTGCCTCTATGAGGAAAAGGGAGAAGTGGGTTGTGAGGAAGATAACAGAAGTGGGTTACCAGGGTGGGAATGGAGGAAGATGGGGTTACAGAAAGAGCTCTGTGAGCCCTGTTTATGAAAGGGCTTCCTATGAAGACAAAGATGAAAGGAGGAGACACCCTCTGAGACAGATGCTTTTGAAAGATCACTGTGGACATTCCACTCATTGTAAATGACTGATTCTCTGAGGAGCTGAAGGACTGGTAAGGCTGATGAGGTCTTAGATGTAGTGATCTTTTCCCCAGAATTAGCCATCTATCTGCCTGCACCCTTTGATTTTTGACCTTGTCCTCTACCAGCATCCTCTGTGCTCTCTTTATCCTGCATTCATTGCTTTTCCATTCCTGGGAGAGACTATCTAACACTGGCAACTTAGAGGAGGAATTTTACTTTAGCTCATGGTTTCAGGGGCTTCAGTCCATGGTGGGTAGTCTCTGAGGCAGAAACATCATGGTGGAAGGACATAGTGGAGAAAAGCTGATCAATTCATGGTGGCCAGAAGCAGAGAACAGAAAATGAGCCGAAGAGAAATGGGCCAGGGACCAAGTGTAGTTTCCAAGTTTATGCTCCAATGACCCACCCAGGCACACCTAGAAATGTACTTTACTAATCCCCTGAATGTTTCTCAAGCCAATAAGGTTGATAGCCAAGGTTAACCATCACATGTCTCAGTTCTGCAAGTCCTAAAATGGCATAGTAAGAACCCATCAACACAATGTCACAGCCCAGGGCTGATGACATGACACATCAGCATTCATGCCCGAGACCCTACCCAGATGCCACTGGCAAGCACAGGAAGTCTTAGGCTTGGTGGTAGAAAAATGGCTACAGTATTGTTTCATCCTTCTGTTTTGTTGAAAAAGAAGTTTAAAAATCTAAGCCTTGGTTTATAATATTTTTGATATTAGCCAGAGCCCTATTGAAGAGACCACTGGATGGGAGTCCTAAGGTCTGAGTTTGAAGACCAATTCTGGCACTTATAGCTCGAACAACTTATAAGATTTTGTAGTCTCATTTTTCTAATCTAAAAGTTAACATAACTTATTTCCAAGGTGTTGTAGGGATCGAGTGACATACACATGAAGGACTGCGGGTATTTAATGAATAGGAAAGTGATACCCTCAACTCTCCAGGTTTTAGTCTCCCCGTCTGTAAAGTATGAAGAGTGGGTTTAGATGCTTTCAAGGTTTTTCCAGCCCTAATCATCTGATTTTTTGATGCTTATTTTGCATGCTAAATATATCAAAATTTCCTTCAGAATCAAATGAAGACTAAGGACAAGAAATAAAAGTATTCTGATAGAAGAAGCAACTTCTTTGGCCTTAGTAAAATTGTACTCACACCCCAAACCAGGTGATTGGAAGAAAGCTCATTTGCTGTTGTTGCCGGCTTCATTTGGCTTCCCTGGGGAAGACTTGCTCCCAGAGGATGTGGCTGACAGCAAACTTCCTGTTGGATAACTTTGTTCCATAGGAAAAAAGGAAAAGCTGCTCCTTTTATGTTATTGCATGGTGTGCTATTGATGTTCATGCTAAAAACCATGCTTCTTCCTGAGTAAGGACTCAGAGGAGATGCTTCTGAGTAAAGAAAGTCTGATATTGATGGATGCGGAAGTGTTCTAGGTGCAGCTCTGGGAATTATACTCTCTGCACATATTCTTTCCTTGCTTTATTTAAAAAACTCATTCTCAGTAGGGAGACATTGGCATTACTCAGTATTTAGTGCCTCAGCTGATTGGCCCTTAGTGTGATGACATAGATCAAAATAACTATATGTAGAACTGTTGTAAACATATGAGAATGGAAAGTTTTGGGGAATAGAATGTAGATAGCCCAGCTATTTAGAAATGGCTAAAATATGCCCCAATCAAAAGTTAAATATCTCTTGGTCACAGTAAGCTATTATCTTCTGTATTGTATGGCCTGGCATTTTGTGCATTATATGTCTTTCCTTTTGTGGTGCTTCGGAGAAGGTGGATTGTAATGTTCATCACATAGGAGCACCCAGGGGCCTATTCTAGAACACAGCCATCAAACCTCGGGAAACAAATCTGTAAAACAGCTACCCTGTAGAGAAAAACCTCAGCTTCGATTTCATTTTCCCTGGTAGTCTGAAGTGAGCTTCCCGTGGGCAGCCCTGCAGTGTGGCGTTTTTGTTTCACTCCATGGAGGTCCACTTCTTGGCCGGGATGGTGCATTCCCAGGGGACAGGTACCCTAGCTGTTTGTCCACCTTTATTATCCATTGTCGGGCACACAGAAGGCACACAGAATAATCATCCAATGAAGAGGATATTTCTGTTAGTATTACATTTTATTTATCTGTCTCACTCACTGGGGTGCACGCGCCATGAAATAAAGACTTCATGTGTCCAAACCACTGCATTTTAAGAGTGCTGATTGCCACGTAGTGCCCAGTAGTTACTGATTGAATAAATGAACAACCAGTAGCCAAAGCAACCAGTTTTTAAAAAGAAAAAGGTGATCAGACTGATTATCTACTCCTCATGTGTTTGGGTCTCCACTCTCCAGAACAAATAAAATATATTTAAAATGGTTGCTCAACTTATTTCATCTACCTGTTTATTTGGAATTCTCAATCAATTTTGTATGTATGGGCTTATTTTTAGGATTCTGCTACTACAATCATTCCTTTAACTATTATTTTAAAAATACTTGGGTGTACTTGACTTAAAACAAACTGCCCATATTTGAAGGGTACAATGGTAAGTTTTGATACATGTATAGTAAGGAGAAAATATTTCGCAGCCAAGATAAGGAACATGCTCATCCACCCCTGAAAGTTTCCATGTGTCCCTTAGCTGTCACCCCTTCCCATTAGGCAGCTCCCTATCTGCTCTCTGTCTCTGTATATTAGGAACAAAAAGAATTTTGTATAAATGAAATTATGCTGTATAGACTCATTTTTGTTTGGTTTCTTTCACTCACCATGATTGTTTTGAAATTAACTCATTTTTTGAGGGGAGATATATCCCGTTGTCTGTATTTCCTCTGTTTAACCATTCATCTGTTGATTGATATCTGGGTAGTTTCTAGTTCAGGGCTTCTTTTGATATTAATTTAAAAGACTCTCTATGGACAAAGTGTTTTTCATTTCTTTTGAGCAAATATGTAGAGAAGAAATGGTTGGGTCAAGGGGTAGATAGATATTTAGCTTATGAAGAAATTGCCAAGTTACTGTGCAAAGTACTTGTACCATTTTACATTCCCACTGGCAGTGTATGGGGCATCTGGTTCTTCCATGTTCTTTCCAATAGTTGGTATGGGCAGTCATCTTAATTTTAGCCATACAAATTGGTATGTAATGACATCATGTTGTTTTAATTACCATTTTTCCCAATGACTAATGATGCTAGGCAGTGTTTCATAAACTTATTTCCTTTCCATATATCTTTTTACCTATTGGTTGTTTTCTTAAATTGATTTTCAACAATTCTGTAAATGTTTTTGTATACAAGCACTTTATTGGATATGTGAGTTGCAAATGCAGTCCTCTCTTGATATCCATAGGCACTTGTTCCAGGATGTCCACAGATACCTACAGATGCTCAAATCCTTCATGCAAAATGGCATGGGGTTTGCACAGAACCTATGCACATCCTCCTATATGCTTTAAATTATCTCTAGATTACCTGAAATACCCAATCCATTGTTACCAGGTTGTAAATAATTGTTAGGCTGTATAGTTTAAGGAAAAAAAGGCAAGGAAAAATTTGGTACAGGTCAGGGCAGAGGGAATTTTTTCCCTTGAATAATTTTCAGTGTGCAGTTGGTTGAATCCACAGTTGCAGAGTCCATGGATACAGTGCCTGTGATATATTCTTTCAGTTTTTGCCTTGTCTTTCATTCTCTTAAGAGCGTCTTTTGGCAAGTAGACATTTTAAATGTTTATGAATACTGATTTACCATTCTGTCTCTTTATGGATCTTGCTTTTAGAGTAACGCCTAAGAAACCTTTGCCTAACTCAATGTCTAAAGAAGTTTTCCTCCCAGATGTTTCAGCTTTAGGTTTTACACTTCGGATTATGATCTGCTTTGAATTAATATTTATATATTGTTCAAGGAATGGGTCAAAATTAATATTTTTGGGTGTGTCTATCCAATTGCTTCAGCGCCATTTGCTGTAAAGACCATATTTTCTTCGCTGAATTGGCTTCATACCTTTTAAAAAATCAATTGCCTGTACCTTGGTTATTGGAGCGTTATTGTAAGTCTCAAAATCTAGTCATGTTAGCTCTCCAATTTAATTCTTCTTAAAAGTTATTTTGGCTAATTTAGGCCATTTTTATTTCCATATGACTTTTAGAATGAGGTTGGCCAATTTCTATCAGAAAAAGCCTGCTGGATTTCTGACTAGGGAGAATTAATCTCTCAAGCTTGCTGGGCCCTCTACCCCATGAATACAGTGTATCCTGTATCTATGACTTGAATTTCTCTAGCAGAATCTGAAGATTTCAATATACAAATCTTTTACATTATTATCTGACTTATTCCTGAGTATTTTATGTTTTGATATTGTATATGATATTTTACATTTCAATTTTCAGTACCTCCCAGCTTTTTAAGGGCATAATTGACAAATAAATGTTACATACATTAATGTTGCACATCATGATATTTTGATATATGTATGTAATTCAAAATGATTCAGTCAGGCTAGTTAACATATCCATTAGTTCACATATTTATCAGTTTTCAGTGATAATATTATTTTAGTTCTACTTATGCTTAGTAAGTTCAAGTATTTAGTATATTATTATTACCTATAGTGACCTTGCTTTACAATAGATCTTCATAACTTAATTTGAATATTTAACTGAACTTTATTTTCTAGAGACAGCATACTCCCACTCACAGTTAATGCTCTTGGTCCCTGGCAATCATCATTTTATTCTCTGCTTTAGTGACTTCACCTTTTTTAGATTTTACATATAAGTACGATCGGGTGGTATTTGTTTTTCCATGCCCAGTTTATTTCATTTAATATAATATTTTTCAGGTTCACACATGTTGTGACAAATAACAGCATTCCTTTTTTTTAAGGTTGACTAGTATTCTAGTGTATGTATATGTACCACATTTTCTTTGTCCGTGAGCCGTTGGAGAACAGATAGATTGATTCCATATTTTGGCTGTTTTGTATATAACGCTACTATGAACATAGGAGTCCGGGTATCACTCTGAGAGACTGATTTCATTTCCTTTGGATGTGTACTAAGAGCAGGATTGCTAGATCATATGGGTAAGTTACACATTGCATTTTTAATTTTTTGGAAGAACCTTTATATCTTTTTAATAGTGGCTGTATTGGTCCATTCTTACCAATGGCTTGAGGGTTCCATTGCCTCCACAGCCTCTCCAACACTTATCTTTTGTTCTTTCGGTCATGGCCACCTCACACGTGTGAAGTTGTACTTCATTGTAGTTTTAATTTGCATTTTCTAGATGATTAATGATGGAGCATTTTTTTCATAAACGTTTTGGTCATTTGTATGTATTCTTTTAAGAAATGTCTCTTCAAATGCTTTGTCCATTTAAAAAAACTTGGTATTGTCAGGGTGACATTCAGTAATATATCCGGATGGGGCTGAGCTGGTAACATCCAGCAGTGGGCTGCTGCTCAGCCATACTGGCTGGAAAGAGGTTGAGGATGGCTCTACATCTACAGATGTGCAGTCATGCGCTGTATCTGGCCGCTCCAGGCTCTCTGCACCCAGCTGTGTGTATCTTCTGCTAACTCACAGTCCGTGATACCACTTGGGTAGCTCTGAACCAACCACAGTGGGAGTCTTCACACCAGGAAAATGGTAAACACAACAAATCAGGAACGTTCCTCCCAGAGAGCTGATTGTTACAGATGTATCACACCACTCTCTGACTAGTACTCATCTGCATAGCACTATGTAATGACGACTCTGTATGTAATTATTATGCAGATACATTAATATGTGTGTGTAGATCACAGTTTTTCATAAATAGGAGTAAGTCACAGTGCACTTGTGTGTATATCTAAGAGAGAAAAACATTCTGCCAGTTATAATTTTGAGACTGTACAGATGGTGGACAGCTACCCTGAAATGTGAATAAAACCTGAACTTCCACATTGGGGAAATACAGCATTACTTAATTTCATTATATAGCTTGTGTTTTTCTATGCAACAGTCATTTGCATAAAATGTCTCACTTTTATTACAAAGTCCTAAGTGTTTTTCTTTTACCTGTAGAGCTGCAACAACTCAGTTTTTGGAGTTTAATGAAAGTTTTGAAACTTGCTGAGCTCATTTTTGCATTTTGGGACCTGGTCTGGGTAAACCATGGAAATAGCCCTCCTTTCATCTCCTTTTACATAGTCCTTACTGCTTTTATTGATATAATCTATTTAGTCATCTGTCTTTCCTAACTAGACAATAGCATACTTGAGGGCAGGATCCCTATATGTCTTATGACCCTTTAATTACCAGTGTTGTGATAGTTGCCCAGTTCGTTGTAAGTGATCAAGAAATGGCAAGTGAAAATAACTCTCTATCATCTCCTGCTATTGATCACCTATTCTATCGACTCTATCATCTATCTATCTTCATCATCATAAGCTATTATTAGCAATCGATCAATCACCTATCATGGCTCTAAACAAGATGCTTTGATATTTAAATACACCCTCATCCACACAGATGGCAGCATGAAGGTAATAATTTTTCAGATCTTCCATTATAATTTACGAAGTGCATGCATTGTTCAATAACCTCTCTCCTCCCACAGCCTCATTTAACAAAATTTGTAGGGTCAGGTGCGTCTGACCGATGAGCGGAGTATGAATGTAAACAAGGTCTAATTATATTGAATGTGTCCTTGGATGCTCTGGTGGCATTCAGGCACTCTGGCATAGGTGGATTTGCCCTTCCTTACTCTTGTTTCAAGGACTGAACGGTGGAGGAAGTCTTTGGTCATACTCTGAATCCCCAGTTGCTTATCCAGCTATGAGGAAGAAAGACCCCACAGTGCCTAAGGCACTCTTGCCAGGTACCCTGGTGCAGGGAGAAACTGACCACTACTCCCAGGTACCACTGAGGACAGCCTTCCGAATAGATCCACTTGGACATGGTGGCTACTTTCCTTTTCTTTTTCCAGAAGCTGAAAATATCCCCTGATAGCTCAACAGAGAAGAATAAATTGTCCTCTTGTATTTACACAGAGGAGGAGATTTTCCGCATTGTGTTTGCAATTCCGTCTCGTGCGATGACCTCCATTTTCATAATCCTTCATGGAGTATCATGATTTAAAAAGCTTTCTCTCCCTGCTGTTTCTGTTAAAAGGTTTTCTGGTGCGATTCTTGGAAAGTCAAATTCTGCATTTAAATGTTGTATTTTCGCACATATAATATAAAAGAGGCCATACTTTTGGCGTGTTTTTCTTCCTGGGAGAATAGCAAGCAATTCTGCCCTTCTGCATATATTGTTAACCAAGCCATGAGAGCGTACAACAGCTTTAATAGCAAAGCAATGGTGATTACATCTTGCTGGTAATTACATTTATTTGCTCACATATGTCCAAAAATGCAAGCATTAGGCAGCCCGTATGGGTGTGTGTTTGTGCAAAGAAAATCATCTGGCAGATTGACAGTGAGGGAAAACAGTTTTCAGCCACTTAGGTCTCTCCTGTCACGGACACTCGCAAAGCCTGTCAGAGCTTACTTAGTTTTTGTTTTCATGCTTCTAACATTGATTGCATTTGGAAAGCAGGGGAATTTATTATGGGTGATGGATTTGCATCAAAATAGCCAGATACATGTCTGTGATCCCATGAGGAGAGAGTTGAGAGGTACCATGGTTGAAAGCAGCTTTGGAAGTGGCCACTGTCCCATCCCAGACAGTGATGTATGCAGCTTCATGGGGAATTGAGGAGAAAATAAGAAGGCCAGGCATGTGAAGGGATTTTAGATCTGCATTGTTGAGCTGTCTCCAGGGAAATGAGGCTGCAGGGGAAATGACATTGGCCTTTGGGGAGGCAGATGGATTTGGACCCGGGCAGGGCCACATCTAACTCAACAGACTTTGGAGAAGTAACTTTGCTGGTGTGGTTTGGATTTTCTTATCAGTAGAACAGACATGGCAATGCCAAGCTTCTTGAGCTATTTTCTTACTTATTACTTGTGAGACTATAATGAGTCCCTGATGATCAGAGACCGAATCTGCTGGGGCTGTTGCTACATCCCCAGAACCTGGCACCACTCCTGGAGCTTCAAACACACTCGGTGAGTATTTCTTTCATAATAAATGACTGTAAATGACTTGACAAATGACTCAACACATAGTATTGTATTATTTTCTCATTGCTTCTCTAATAAATTGCCACAGTTTGTGGCTTAGAACAACAGAACTCTCTTACCTAATAGTTTTGCAGATCAGATGTCATACAGTCAAGGGGGTGGCAAGGTGCAGCTTTTCTGAAGGCTCTGGGGGAAAATAAATTGTCTTGCTTTTCCCAGCTTCTAGTAGCGACCTGCATCCCTTGGCTCAGAGTCCCTTTCTCCATCTTCACAGCCAGCAGCACAGCATCTTCACTTCTCTCTGACTCTCCCCCTTCAATCTCCTGCCTCCAGCTTATAAGGACCCCGAGGATTACAGTGAGTCCCCCCAGTAACCTGGGATAAATCTCTCCATCTCAAGATCTTCAGTTCAATCACTCCTGCAAAATCCCCCCTTCCCGTGTAAGGTAATACATTTATGGGTACTTAGATTAGAACATGGACACTTTGGAGGGTCATTGTTCTGTCTGCCACCAGTATCTATTATGGACGAAAACCTACCCTGCTTCTTACTACCATTTTCCTTTATTACCTGGTCTTGCTGAGGTCTTGTCTAACAGAGAACAGCTGGGCTTCTTGGTTCTTTTGTTGGCTCCATGGCAAAGATTCCAGGAACCAACCATGGCCCTTCAGGGATTGGTGGAAGGTGATTTGTCTTACTTGCTTTTGGAGTTGGGAGGGCACTGTTTGGATTGAAGATGTTTCTCTCAGTAACCAGCAGATCTAATTAACAAACATTTATGAAATGAATTAGCAAGTGAATGTTTACAGGAATTTATCACCAAATTTGCCAAAGACTCATTTATCCCGATGTCATCACTGGAGTTCAATGAAAAACTTTAAATACATACTACCTGAAATGTTGAATTTAATGGCTTTTGAATCTTCTTCCAGCCACACATTTGTGTAAGATCTTGGCTTTTCCATTAATTACTTAACTATCCAGTTCAATCGTATTTTACAAGAATTGGTGTCCTCTTTTATTTACAGAGAATTGTCTCTAAGGCATTGCTTATTGTTTGTCTTTAGAAATGATCCTAGAAGGTAGGATCACACATCAGTAAGCATATACCAGATCCTTCTATGATGACATCAGGCTAAATGAGTCTTTGGCAAATTTGGTGGGAAATTCTTTCCTACACCGAACCAAAATGATCTCCCTATTATGTGTATCCACCCATGTTCTGTCTGTCTCCCATGCCATCTCCCCTTTGGAGCCTTCTGAAGACTTCTTGTCCCCTGGTAGATGGTGTACCCCCTTTTCCCCTCTTCTCCCATACATCCAATATGACACCTATGGCTTCGGGAGTGTCAGGTTACAGGGAGTTACTTGTGCAGTTCTTCCACTAAACTGTAGATTTCTTTAAGAAAGTTCATTTTGTCTTTGACTTCCCAGAGTAGAGCAAAGTTCAAGATCTACAGTATAGGTTGACCAGCCGAATGACTGCAACAGGTAAATGAACACACGGGAACAAGTCCAAGACATCCCAGAAGGTGAAATGGGGGTGACTTTATCAGGGCTCTTTCGATATGTGTGAATTGGGCAAAGCAGTTCTCTCTGAATCTGATTCCTATGTCTTCATAGCAACCACACGGGGTTGTTTTCAGGATTAGATGTGTGAATTACAGGAATATATTACGCAAATGGAAGGGTTGCCTCAGTGCCCTGGAAGGCATAGAACAGATCTAATTATTTTATATTTGGAAGCCCTTTAAATATTTGCAGGAGGAGATCTTCCACTCCATATCCTGAACTGAAAAACTATATCTAATAACTAATTGTAAGGTGCCTGGAATCAAAATTCTGGGTTACAAATATTTACTCTGCCACTTATGAGCTCTGTGACCTTGGGAAAAGTACTTAACTTTTTTATGGCTCAGTTTCTTCATCTGTAAAAGTGGAATACAAGTAGAATCTATTTTATAAGATAGATATGAGAAATGGATATTAGATATCAGATCTTAGGACAATGTCCAGCTCATATCAATCAATCAATCAATCAATCATTTTAATTGTTTTGATTATCATTACATAATGCAACCCTTAATGTCCCTAGAGTCTTCTAAAATTCTATTTATTATTCTTTCAATCATTATCCTCCAAGGTTGTCAAATGAGTTTCTTCTTGTATTCCAACTACAGCTGCTTTGGAAGGGCTTCCTTGAGCTTTGTGTGAAGAATTTTGAGGCTGTGTGTGGGTTCAGTAATGTGGAAGGTAAGTAACGTGGAAATAAATGACTGATATTTTCCGAGGAGAGAAGGTAACGCTCATGCCCCAAACTGATTGGAAAAGGTGGGTCCGAAAAGCAGGAAAGCTAAGACACACCTGCTGAGCAGCATGAAGAGCTGAGCACTGTGTTAGGTGCTGTTCCTACCAAGGTGGTAGGTTTACTTACTAATGGTAAGAGAGAGTCAAGTGAAGACTGCAGCTTGAAGATACTTGCACATAATGATAAGTCCTAAGTGAAAATCACTGTGTGATATTTTGGGAGTATCTGAGGGGCAGGGAAGTGGGGGCAGGAGTGCGTCTTTCAGATTGATGGGATCAGAAGGCTATCTGGAGGGGTAACAGGGAGCTGAAATTTGAGTGGAAAGGATCCAATTTTCTGTGGCTGCTTTAATAAATCACAACATATATAGTGGTTTAAAGCAACACAAATTTATTATCTGATAGTTCTGCAGGATGCAGGTCTGGCTCAGGTTTCACTGGGCCCAAATCAAGATGTTATTAGGGCTGCTTTGCACTCTGGAGGCTGTGGGGGGAACTCACTTCCTTGGCTTTTCAATTCCTTGGCATGTGGCTTTCTCTTTAAAGCTAGCATCAGGGGGGTAGTACTTTTCACATCCTGTCTCTGATTCTTCTGCCTCTCTCTTCCACTTTCAAAGACTCATTAATGACAATGAACTCACTTAAATAATCCAGGATCATTTCCTTTTTTAAACAAGACTTAACTTTCCATATCTGTAAAGTCCCTTTTGCTACATAAAGCAATGTCTTTGCAAGTTCCAGGGATTGGGGATCTGACACCAGTTATAAGAGTAGGTGAGGCAGAGCCTACTGGCCAGAGCCATGGGGACAGTTAAGGCTCAAAGGAATTCTTATAGGAAAGAATAAGACCAGTGTTTTCAGCAGATTTGGGAACAAGGGGGACAGCAGAGGAAGGTACATACTAGTCCTAGCTGTTGCCATTTAGGGAGGAATTTTGTGTCTGTCTCCTAGTAGGTGCTTTCTGTTATTTCATAGAGTCTCTTGACAACCCTTTGAGAGAGATGCTATTATTCTCTTTCTTCTCCCTGGTAAGAAAGTGCCAGCTCAGAGGCTGGGCAAAATGTCTGAGATCACAGCTCTAGGACTTGGTGAAGGTCAATTGTGAATCTCAACACTGCCTAGAATCCTGTCTTAGTCACTTTCCTGTTACTGGCCAAAATATCACATCCACCACTTAAAGGAGGAGAGGTTTATTTCAGCTCACGGCTTCAGTCCATGGTCAGCTGGCTCCAAGGCAGAAAGATCATGGCAGCGTGGCTTGGTAGAGGAAACAGTGCTCAGCCCATGGCAGCCAGGCAGCAGAGAGAGAAGGGAGGAGCAGGGGTAAGAATATACATTTCTAGGTCACGTCCCCAGTGACCTCCTCCAGCCAGGCCGACGTCCTCCCAGAACACTCAGCTGCTGAATGGATCCATTGATGAGTATAGCACCTCCTACAGTCCAGACACTTTTCAAACACTTGAGATTTGGGGGCCATTTTATATCTAAAGCATAACAAAGCCTCTGTTTTCTGTCATTGTGCTTTTCTGCACAGAACACCTGTAACACACTTGGATTTGGAGGTAGACTCGTGGTTAGCTTCATGTCTTCACAGTCCCCAATGCAGGGCACACTCTTACTTCCTTGAATCCAGTTCACAATCACCTCACATGAATCCAAATCCTGTTAAGTCCTTTTTAGATCCTTGTTACTCAGACGACACATGGCTCCCTATGGCATGGGCCAACCTCTTTTTCCAACAAGCCGATAGACCCAGCTTTGTCTCCAGGGTGGTCTTGGTTGTGTTTGGCTGACAGGCAGTGCCAGTCAAGAAATGCACCTGCATGTAAGAGCCCTTCCTATCCAACAACAACCTTCTCTATGCTACTGGGGGCTACTAAAGGTTTGATGGGGTGCTATCAGGAAAGGCACATGAAGCAATTTGGTGACACAGTGCAAGGACAGAGTACAGAGATATCTGAGCATGGAAGCTGGTATGGGGGACAGACTGCTTAGGGCACAGTTGCCAAGCCTATGTGTGTGGCCCTGAGCAAATTGTTTAATCTCTTTAAGCCTCTGTTGTATCATCTGTAAAGTAAACACAGTAGTATATTTACTTATAGAAAGTGTAAATTGAATAGGATAATCTATGGGAATATCTTAGCTCAAAACTTGCTGCATTATAAGTGTAAGATGAATGCTATTTATTATAAATACTTTTACAGAGAGTAAAAGGGGTTTTCTGGAGATGGTACCATCAGGAGTATCCTGCTGGAGGAAGGGGAAAGGAGATTCAGGAGAGGCCTGAAGGAGAACAAGCTGGGGAAGTCAGAACAAAGAGGGAGGATTTGCAGCTTCGAGAAGAGCATCAGAAATCCTCAGTGATGGAAAAAGACAGAGAAGCATTCTCCTGACCACATCGTCTAACCAAATCCGAGCCCATTCACCCTTTCTATGAGCATGAATGATTCTCCAGATGCTGTTTCAAAGTTCGTGTAATAAGGGCCAAGAAACTGAGTGTTTGGCAAAGAAAAAGCAAATCTCAGTAATAAGACGTTATTATGAACGGAAGTTATTTTGGTGAAAAAATAAAAACATACAGTATAGTTTGGAAGTGAGAAATATCTAGATTCGAATCTTAGGTCCTCTCGATTTGTGATATCAAGCAACAAACATTTCTGCATCTTTCTGAGTTATTTGGCAGAAACGGACAGATGTAGTTCCTATGACTCAGCATTGTTGTATAGTTGAGGGAGAGGGTGTTTGCAAAGGGTTTAATGAATTGAGCATCTACAGGTATCCATCCTCCCTCGTGGTGGTGACGTTGATGATGATTTTGATGTGACCATAACGGTGGTGTTAGTTTGGATGGGGGTGGGGGTGAGGATGGCTGCTGTGGAAGTGATAGTACTCATTGTTGTGATAGTGTTATGAAGCTAGTGTTGGTTGTGTTGGGGTTGATGGGATGGTGGTAATGGCGGTAGTGTGTTGATGGTAGCGTGGGGTAGAAGAAACAAGAAACTTGTATAGCAATAGATTGACTGGCCCTAAATTCCGAAGTGCAAATTGAACCGTATTTTCATTCAACTGAAAATTGGTAAGTTCTCTACTCTTTAAGCTTCATCTTCCATTGACTTGGTGTTTGGTATTCCCCCACATGTCATAGAATAGGGCAACAAAAACTACTTAAAGAAAGTGCACAACATATAGAGAGGTAGCATACCGCTGTTAGCTCTACCTTCTCTCTTCCTTCCCTCTACTCCAAGCTTCCCATCAAGCATTCCTGGGATGGAACACACATCCCAGTATAAACCCTGGACAAAACCCATACTCACAATTTCAGTGTCAACATTGGGCTGAGCTGAATGGGGATTTGTAGCAGTCACAGTGTCTGTCAGTGATAGACCCTGACTTTATTCATGCCAGGCAAAAATAAGCCCCATCCTGAGATCTGTTCTCTAATTTTTTGCCCCTCAGAATATAATAAATTAAACATAGTATGAAATGCAAAAGGGTTACATTGAGACATATACTATTTGAAGGTTTAATTCATTTTTCTAGTGTATAAGACACAAGGCTATTAAATTTTTAAAGCAGTGATCTCCTAAACTCTCTACTTTATGAGGCCTTTCTTCATAAAGATAAATGGTTTCCTTGCCAAATCAAATGCAGATTTGAAACAAATTAAGTTAATGTTCAATGGTACAAGGTAGAATGGATGGGGGAGCTGTTTTATTTTGCATTGTAATAACCATACACACCTAAATCAATAGCTGTGGAAAAAAGGCAATAATATCACGTAACTGCAGGAAATGAAATATAGTGGTTGGGTGGGGGGAACAGGCCACAAAAAGAAAGGGTTTGTATTGGAATAATGACATTTCATTAAACATGGAAGGAGTAGTATTGAAGAGACATCCATAGCAGTAAATTCTATTTCTTATAATAACACTTGAGACGAGTTAAATTTGGCTGGGTATTGTGATAAAGGATAATGCTGCTGTCCTTTCATACATTGTGCTATAATTTTATATTTAAAGAAACCCAAGATATTAAAGAGGCAGTGCGTGTTTTCAGAGTGTGTTCTCATTTTCCTCATCTTTTGCTGATTTGGTTCTATAATCTGTCTGTCATCTGTCTGGAAGTAGTCAGTGCTTCAGAAAGGAAGGCAGTCCTTGTTTGTTTGTTGTTGTTTGGCTCCTGTTGTTATTGTTTTTCTTTGAGTGGCCCTAAAATGAAAGTCAACAGGTTCCCTTGATCTATTTTTATGTTTATTTTTATTTTTAGTGGAGGGCAGAAGAGGACCAAAGGTGTTTGCTATTAAGAAAAGGGCATCTGTCAACAGTTACTAGAGAGAGATTCATTCCCAGAGCTGGTGTTTCACAATCTATATCAATCTATTAGTAGTCTACTGAGCATCTACCTAGGAAGTATCCCAGGATGCCCATCACCTTGGCCCTGGATGGTGGGAAGCAAACATCATGGAGGTTAAGCAGACAGGTCCAGAAGACACTAGCCATCTACAAAATAGCACCTGTGACCTTCAATAGCTCTAATTTTGGGCAATTCCCTTAACCTCTCTGTTCTTTATTCCCTTTACCTGTAAAGTGGTGCCTATCCCTTAGGGATTCTTAGATGAGAAGATGGGCGGAAAGGAATTAGCACAGTGTCTGGCATGCAGACAGTGTGACAACTGTTCAATGCTAGCTATTATCAGCATCATTATCATCTTTATTTAGAGACTTATGAAACATCGTTCTCCCAAGTTTACATTTAAGAAACATGAAGCTGAACAGTACAAATAGCACATAGAAGGTACTTAACAAAATATCCTTCTTCCCATGATCCCTCACTCCCTTCTCAGTGTGAGCCCAGGCTTTGGAGTATTTTACAAGCAAGACAGATCCCTTTCCCAAGGCAATGGCTAAGACAGGTGTGCTGTAAAATAAGAAAGGAGTGTCAGATTTGTTTATTTAATACATAAATCTGTAAATCTGTCTCAAGTGTCTCCAGTCCAGACAGGTACCTCAGTGCTCTGGGCAGCCCAACCTCCAAGAGGAAGCCCATCTACCAAATGCTGTTTAATTAACTAAGAAGTACGGCACAAACTTCTTTAATAAAAGAGCCCTGTGTAGGCAAATGAGGCTGCAGGATAAACCCAGTAGAGTTAATCACTCACCAAGTACAACTCCTGGAATTCAACTGTATGGTGATTCTGACCCAGTGTGCCGGTCACTCCTCCTCTCCTGGCCCAGGAGACTGACACAAAACTCCCATTATGGAAGTGACAGAGAGGAGTCATGGGGAAGGACCAGGGGACATACAGTAGGTGTCTGACAGCCTCAGACACTGAACAGGGTGTTCAGCCCAGTGCCTGAGGTTGAGCCAGGCGTGGTGCCCAGGTCTCGAAAGAGGCACAGAGTGAAACAGGCATGTGGTTCCCAGGACCAGGCTTTGAAAACACACATCTGTGGGAACATGTCAGTGTTTACTAATTGTGCAGTGGCACGTGGCTAGAGAGGGTGTTGTCAGGATGCATGGTCCATAGCTACCATTTACCCTTGCTTGTCTGCTGGGTCTGCTGGCTTGCAGGGAGCAAAGACTTCTTCATTTACCTGAGTCTGGTGCAGCCTGGGTCTGCCTTGGTTGAGTCACTCTGCAGTCCTTGGCCTGCCCAGCCACTGTCTTCTCCATAGCCCATTTATATCTGACACCATGTGTATTAAATGCTTCGTATGTGGACTCTGGTCTTCTGCTTGGTCTTTAGAAATGGATCCACCACTTCCCTAGCTGTGTGACCTCAGGAAAATACCTTGGTCTCTTGAAGCTCAGTTTCCTTATTGATTGGATGGAAACCATCATGGGCATGAGCTGAGGATTAAATTGGGCAAAACATGCAAGACTTGGTATTGTGCCTAGCAAATAAGTTTTAAGAATGCAAACTGTCCTTACTAAATAAAGACTGATTCAGCAAGTATGCAAGAGGCAAATTCAGCCTGTGTAGGCAGCTGAGCAGGTTACTTCCCATCACCTCATTCCCCAGCATTTTTTGGAATGGACAGAACACCTGCTGCCATCTCTTACGGTAGGTGCAGAGCCTAGGAATTCACACTTGGATCCCAGCCAGATGTCCTGAATTTGAACAGCTTTGTCCTCCCCTGCAAACACTGTTCATCAGAAAGAGCCTCTTCATTCCAAAGGGAAAGATTACAAGTGGCCGAGGGATTTGGATTGCCTGGCTTGTGTGCTGTATTAGTTTCCTGTTGCTGCTCTAACAACTTCACACAAACTTGCCATCTTACAGTTCTGAAGATCCAAAGTCTGATCTGAGTCTCATTGTACTAGAATCAAGGGGTCAGCAGGGCTGCATTCCTGCAGGAGGCTCTAAAAGAGAGAATCCAGGAGAGAATCTAGGACAGAATCCAGTTCCCTGTCTATCCCAGGGTCTAGAGGCTGTTTGCACTCTTTGGCTCACAGCTCCTCCTCCACCCGCAAAGCCAGCAGTGGTGGCTTTTGAATCTGTGTCCATCTAATTGACTCTCCTGCATCTCTCATTCACATAAGAAGACCCATGTGATGACATTGGAATGAGCCAGATAATCTAGGCTAATCTCCCCATCTCAAGACTCTTAACTTAATCAGATCTGCAGGCTTCTGCTAGGGAAGGTCACACATTGATAGGTCCTAGACATTAGGGCATGGGCACCACGAGACAGATAAGGGCTTCTACAGGGGACCTCCTGGGAAGTTGCGCAGAAGAGCAGAGTGAGTCCCGGAAGGCTTGGCCAGTGAGGGCTTTCTGAGCATGCTTGTAGGGAAACCTGGAGGAAACGTCTCTATCTGCACTTGTCTGCACACTTTTCATCAAAGGCCGTTTTTGCTTCAGGTAAGGGATGACCACTGTAATGTTCATTGCCCTTCACTGAAAGTCCTCAGTGAGCCACTCAATGTGGCAAAGAGCATGACCACATAAATGTAACCCAGCGGGCCGGTAGCTCTTATACTCGGCATCTGAGTTTGTCTGGCTTGGGAAAGTAGACTCTGCCCCGTGGGGCACACAGGTTCCTAGAAAGAATTCTTCATGGACAGGGATATTCACCCATAGGCTCTGCTTCCTAGCCAGATGTGTACAGATGCTAAATGAGGGGCTGGCACGCACTTTTGGCTTGAGGATCAGCTCAAGGGGGAGGTCTGGGCTGCCAAGAGCTCAGAGTAATCTGCTCTCTTTTTAAACAAGCTCCTGGATGGGAAAGGATTTCCCCTCCCACCCAACATCAAAAGGTTCTGGTCAGGGGCTCCCTGGGCCAGGACGCAGTCAGCATGGAATATTAGCCAAACACTTCACCCCCGTGTTTGTCAGGGGTGGCTCTGTCTTGAGGCAGCCTCATTCCTTGGACTTAATTAAAACCCAGTTCCTTCTTTTATTCAATTTATGAGGCCTAGCCTGCAGGATTAAGTGATTACAGACAAAAAGCCCCATTTGTGAAACACTCCTAAACTCAAGCTGTTGTGCAGCTTACTTGTACTCCATTAAATTAATAAGGAATGAATCGGCTGATCCATTATGAATAAAGCAGTGGGGAGTCTTTGCCCGGTTTGTACTTTCTGCTCCCTCCTTGGAGAACATTTGTGTAAAATGATTATGTTCATATTCATTCAATTGGAATTCTCTAAAAGTGGAATGCATAAATTACTCTAAAGACACAGAGTTTATCTTAAACACTAACTACGAAGTGTGAATTAATAAGACTATTATAAAACCATTAGCATTCAGTGTATTTACCTACAACTGCAGTATACCTCAACCAGATCCAACCCTCAATTACCATTTGTGTTGGGTGATCAAGCCAGTTTTATTTTATCTCTCAGTTCATTTAAGCTCATAACATACTCTTGAACATCTAATTTTTCTACTAGCATCTTTTTTTTTAAGAGTTCTCTTAGTTGGAAATTTACTTTTGTTATTACCTAATGGAACCACAAACCTCTATCCAGAGATTATTATGATTATTACACCCAGATGTTTCCAAATGCAGGTGGTTTACCAGATAGGAACCAAGAGGCAGGCCCTTAAACCGGTCACAGGGGGCCCCAGAAGAAGCAATTACTGGAGGAGTATGGGGACCACAAATGACTGGGGGAAGGCAGGGTGTCAGAGATTTTTAACTGATCACAGGCCCAAGATGTTGTGAGAGGTTAATATGGCTTTGTATAAATCAAACACCATTTAGATTTAGAGTTTTCTAGCCTGGGTACTCTTAATGCTCTGGGCTGGGTTATCCTTTGTGGTGAGGCCATCACTCACACTAGGATGTTTCTAAATGTCCTTGGTTTTACTCATCAGAAGCCAGTAGCAATACCTTCCCTCTTCTAATTATTGTGAAAGAGTCCTCTGGAGATGGAGGAAAAATCAGCCCCAAAGGAAGAATCTGTTTCTAGAAGTGATGGGCATTTGATGTCTTTAGGGTTTGGTTTTCTTACTATAAACGATGAAAGGTGACCTTGGAAAGGATTCTGAGAACCCTCCAAATCCTGGCTCTTGTGGAATGTAAACCTGCTTGGTGATGGCTGTGTCTTTCGTTCATTTGGTAGGAAAGATGCACCAGTCTGTTCTCTGAAACCATGACCCTCTTTTTACTGCCATCTCATCCTCTGCCTTGGTAACAAGGTGGTTTCCCATTACAGCTTTGAGTGGTAAGGTAGAAGTCATCGGAAGAGAACAAGAACATCTACGAGCTTTCTCATTACCTTCCCACCTGCATCTACAATCATGTCCTTTGCCCTCTTCTTGTTAGTGTGACTCATAGCCATCCACTTGGTTTTCAGTTCTTTAGTGTCAGCTGGATGAATGTATATGGGAGATGATTTTTGAGCCAGGGCAAAATGTTACCTGTTGTTTGCAGGAGTCTCAAACATGTGCACAAACACATGTGCTCACATCATTATACACAACTTCTGAGGGAGTCCTGCCTGGAAGTTCCATAGTAGGGAACTCAAATGTTTATAATCAAGCGACCTCAGCTATGGAATGGTGAATTCTCTTTCTTTTGCAACAGCAAAATCCACATTGCTGCCAAAATTACATGTTCTAATTTCATTCCTGTCCCCCAGGGTAGACATGGCGGTCAGTCATGCTAAAGGGGAAGGTGGGTGTGTGGATCGGAAACATCTGGGGGCTTCTATTTTTCTGCTTACATGAGACTGGGAATTTGTTCTCTTTCCAGGGGTACTGTCCTTGTTTTGGGTGGAAAATTGAGTTGGGAAGAGGTGAGGTAACAAGCTCACATGCCCAGTGACAGATATCTACTGAGCGGAGAGATGAAAGCATATGCATCCATGCCCTGCAACCCAAGTCCTTCCCTTTCAGGCCTGAGTATACCACTTTCTTGCACATTTCAAATTGCTATGGTCACAGTAATCCATCGCAAACCAACACTTCATTGTCAGGACTGAGCAATTATTAATCAAATAACTTAAAAATTCTGTTTATACCTATAGTTCTGAGCTCTTGGATTTGTATTTTTTCTTTTCTCTTTAATAGTATAGAAAGCACTTACAGCATCAGTTAGATTTTCATCTCTGATTTTTTTTTCTGCTCCTGACTCAACTGCTGTCATGTTTTGCATATTAGCTGAGCTTTAAGATGGAAGAGGAGGGAAGCCAGGTAGCTGGATAATAAGCAACATGAATCAGTCACCATTGACTAATTGGCAAAATACGGTAGTGGATATCATCTGGGGCAGAATAATACATCCATGGCAGCTGCTTTCCCAGGCAACAGGGACTTTGCAACAGGCAAGACAGCTCAGAGCCTTCCTCATTGCGTACACTTGGGCAAATTTCTTAAAATCAGAGTCTCAGTTTCCTTATCTGTCTAAAAATTTTATAATCTATGCCCATCAGTGCTGCAGTGGGTATAGAGCAAGATAACTAGTTACACGGCATGGTCATTAGACCACTTACTAATATGCCTATTCTGTGGTCCTCACACACGCTTTAAACATATAACTAAATTCAAGGAGGCTCTCTCTTCCTCAAGGCTCCCAAACTCCTTATCCCCAGCCTAGTGGGAGGATTAATGAATTCTTTCTTGAAAGAACTTACATGTACATATGGAATGAGCAAAAGTCTGGCTCTTTGGCCTCATTCCAAGCAAAACTAATCATCAGAAACTTCATGCAGATTTATGATTACTCTTTCTATAACAGGTTAGGCTCAAGCTGCTGAGACAGAATTAAAAGGAGCTGCTGCCAGCAGCGAGGGCTCCGGTCTTCACAAAGAAGCATTTTCTAGCATAGCACCATCTGCGGACATTCTTGCTCAGGTTGAGTGTAAATTAATGTCCAATTCAAAAACATCCCAACCCTTCTTCCCTAAGATTGTTGTGATGGGCCCTTATAATGGGGCTATGGGCTTTCATTTGATGTTAATAATCAGAGGCACATGAGATCTGAATATAGCACGTTGAAGTCAAAACATAGTTTTATGATGGCTGCTTTATTTCAAGTCAGATGCTTACGCGGAGATCTTTCTCATCCTGGGTGGAGTAGAAACAGCCCGAGCTCCTATTAGGTGCCTTGCCACCTTCCACCTGTGTCATCTGTGATGCAACCTCTCTTCTTTTTATAAATAGATGCTTCCAGTCAAAATGGAGGATGTCCTCGGGAGGAAGCCTGCAGAAATAGTTTGGTACTTTCTGGCTACACCCTGCTAAGACACGTTAAATTTATTACCAATACTAAAAAATTTGCACAGTTAATATTAAAAATGTAGACTTTTTTTTTGCATCTCTTAGATAACCAGAGTATCTGGCAGCAAGACATCTGAATCCCCAAATGCTAGCTCTTGGATAGAGCTGGTTAGGGATTGTTTGGTCACGTGCTGGTCTTCTTGTTTGGTACCCACCACTTCCTACCATGACATTTAGATGCCATTATTCATTCACAGTTTTTCTGGTTCCTGTGCATAGTTTGAAATCCCTGTGTTACAAAAGTATTTCTAGAATGATGTAGGATTTTGAGGATCATTGTGTCGGGAATTATTTGGGTAAAATACTCTTGCTTGGGTAAATATTTTAGGGAGAAAAATCTATTATTCTTCTAACAAACTGAAGATACCCTCGATTCCATTTTTCTAAGAGGTATACACTGCAAACCTTCTATGGGAAAAGTGCTTGCTGGTGCGTGCTGGGGATGGAATAATGAACATGGTGGTGAACATAACCTTGGTAGAATAAGCAAAGAGGTAAATTAATGTTAATGAAATTAACATCTGAGACAATCCCAAAGTAATAAAAGAACAGAGATTTATGTAAAAGAGCCATTTAGGAGGAAGCCACTGGGCCAAGAGGTTGCCACTGAAACTGAGATGAGGAGATACAGAGGAAGTCAGACAAAGGTCAGCGTGACTGGATATCTGTGGAGACAGAGAGAGAAGTGACGCAGAGGTGGAGATGGGCCAGAGCACCAGGACTCTGAAGGGCATGACTTGGAGCCCAGCTTGATTTTCCAAAGTTTTTCTAAAAAATGGTTCCATGAATTGATGCCTGCCTTCATGTTTCCCAGGTAGTCACTGCTCCAGGACCCACAAGGGCTTAATCACATGCCTGCCTCCCAACTTTCATATCTTCCTTCAGTGCCCTGTGAGCCTCCCTTGACCCCATCCCCATGTTGTTGGTGCCCCAGCGAGTTGACATCACTGAGGGCGTGATTTGCAGATGGTTGTTTTTTTCTTGCAGAAGTTGTGATTTAATCATTCCAGTAAAGAAAATGAACACTTCCTTAGCAGGTTCCAAGAGCCAGATGCTACACCATGCAATGTTAAAAAAAAAAAAAGAAGAAGAAGCCTTTATTGCACTTTATTGAAGTGCAATAAACACGAGTTTCACAGATCAGCACTCCACAGGTGGAGGGATTTCACAAACTGAACTCTTTGGGCACAATCTCCAGGTCAATCAACAGCCGCCAGGCCTCTGGGAACAGCCTCAAATCCCATTCTGGTCAGTACGCTCACCCTAGGTAGGGTAGCCACTAACTTGAATTCTAAACCCATATATCAAATTCTGTCTAATTTTGAACCATGGCATATAATGGCTTATTCTGTTTAACATTGTGTTTGCAAGATGTTGACATTGTTGCTTGTAGCTGTACTTTGTTTTTATCACTCCAAAATGGTCCAGTAGGCAAATACAGTACCATGCGTATTCTTGCTATGGATGGATATTGAGTAATTCTAGATTACAGAGTCCTGGTGTGGCAATGGATGTGTACGTATCTGTTCATACACACATGCGTGACACACCTCTTCCTACACACATGTATACATTACTGTTATTTGACTTGACCAGTTTCCAATTTCTACACTTTTTTCATGCTTTTTCTTTGCATTTTCATATCATCCTCTCATTGTTGGTATTTCATCCCTCTGTAGCAGATGCAGAAACAAGAGCTCAGATAGGGGCAGTCAGTATCTCAAGGTCACAGAGCCAGCCAGAGACAGACCCGAGACATGAATTTGGGCTTCTCCCTTGCCCAGGATTTCCTCACTCTATGGTGAACCTTATAGGTCCCTTAGCTGTGGGGCAGCTGCTTGGCCAAGAAACACTCCCTGCCACCTCTCCCATCAACGTGTTTCCGATCCACCCAGGAAGTGTTGACTGTGGATGTTTTCTGCTCCCTGAGGACTTTTTGGCTGTTCTGTTCGCTGCTCCCAAAGAGAGTATCAGGTGGTAAAGGAGGTTGGCTCTGTGGCTCTGGGCTTGAATCTTAACTCTGCCACTAAGTTCACAAAGACCTGGGCCAAATTGTGTTCACTCATTGGTGTAATGGGGGAGTAAATGTGGGGACTGCGGAGGTTTGAGGCAGAGATGAAATGTCATGCTGTGCGCTTCAGTGGGCTCTGGCACCCAGTCCAGGCACTCAACAAAAGAAACAGATGGACAGATAGATGGATGAGTGGAGACAGGCGCAGATATTCCCACAGACAGAACAATTAATCACAACTCTGGCTGCGTGTGTGTGTGTGTCTATGTACGTTTGTGCCTGATACATGCACAATTATGTCTGCATCAACCCATTTATCACCTTGTACTTGACAGGGTCCAAACAACCTCCCTCCCTTTAGAGTCTTCCTCTGCTCCCTTCACTGAAGGGATGCAAACAGATTTGGATTAAGCAAACATGTGTTGGGCACCTACTCTGCGAGGAACCTTCAAAGCCTGTGCTGCACTAGTCTTTTAATTTCTGCTTATTAAAACTAAAGGATGTTGTACTCAGTTTCCAAACAGGGAAAGTGAGACTCAGAGAGGTAAAGGAACTTACGAGCAACAGAGATAAGATTGAGAATTGTGTCTCATTTCAACTCTATGTCCTGTACCATTTGTGTTTCCCTGCAGTCTCTGGGTCTGTGTGATTCTCCTAGGGTGCTTGATGCTGCTGGCTAAGTGGAGTTTTACAGAGGCCTGGTCTGTGCTGGTGAAAAGCCATTGGGAGTCTCCGGTCAGGAAGTAAGGAAAGCTCAGGTGACCCAGTGAGGGCTGGGAAGCCAGAGGAGGTGGTATAAACAACTGTAGTGCCATACAGCCTCATGTCCCCTGCACGAGCAGCTTTGCTTCCAGAGGGACCTGGCCCAGCTCCTGTCTTTGTCTCTTACTGTTATAGGCTGAAGAGCGCACCCCTAAATTCATCGGTATCCAGAAACTTGTTTGGAAAAAGGTCCTTGCCAATGTAGTTAAGGATCTTGAGATGAAGTCATCCTGAATGACAGTGAGCCCTAAATCTAATAGCTAAGGTCCTTATAAGAAAAGGAGAGGACACTAAAACACACAGAGAAGTAGCTTTGTGAGGGAGCAGGAGAGACTGGAGAAATGGACCTATAAGCCAATGCCTCTAAGGATGACCAACAAGTGCCAGAAACTGGGACATGATTCTCCCCTGGGGCTCCAGAAGCAACCAACTTTGCCAACACCTTGATTTGGGACTTCTGGCCTCCAGAACTGTGAAACAACAAATTCTTGTTGTGATTAAACCACCCAGATTGTTGTAATTTGTTATAGCAGACATGAGGAACAACTGTGCTTACTGATTATGTCATCTAGGGGATGAGGGTGCTTTCTGAGCCTGGGGCTGGACATGTGGAAATGGGTCTAATGATTGGAAGACTCTGTAGTGATTCAGAAGTTGATGGCTAAAGCATGGAAAGAACCTACTCCTATGGGGTGGCTGTGACTTTTATAATCCCACTGTTCCCCCAGAGAAGACCCTCTCTGGACCAGTGGGGGCCTGGCCCTCTCAGCCAAGCTCCCAAAGGCAATGCTCATTGGCCCAAATTGTGTGTTGGAGTTCCATAGCAGCTTCTAAAATCAGCACACCCTGTTGCTTGTGGTTGCAAGCACGTATTGCCACAGCCCTGTATCCCCCTTAGAACCATAAACACTCTAATAGCAGTAATGGGGCTGCCTCTATCATGACCAAACGTGATTACGTTCCATATAAAAATATAAAAGCTCATTTGAGCTGGGGCTCCCTCTGGGCCCATTGCCTGCACTTTTATTGAAAACTCCACATTCCTGATTCCGTGAGCACTGATGTCAGGGCCCAGTGAGGTGCAGCCCACAGATGGTTGTAAAGCACCAGGGTCACCCAGCAGGGTGGACTCCAGCAAAATCCCCATCTTTGCTGTGATCTGCAGCTCAGAGCCTCATACCTTGTTCTCTGGGAATTCTATTTACCCAATTCACACATTTTTCTTTCTCCCTTATACAAGATGAGGGCTTGGGAGCAGGGAGCTTGTCTACATTTCTCTGTTGCAAGCTGAAAGCAAGCAGGGGCAGGGTTCGTGGTGTGAGAGAGGTGGCCTCAGAAGACACCCTTCCTTACCTCCTCTGTATCTGAGCATCTCATGATCCTGCTTCATAAGTCCCCGCCCCCTTCTCGAGTCTCACCTTTCAGTCCCAGCACACTACCTAAGTTCCCTGCCCTTCACCTTCTGGCTTTGTTCCGTGCTTGTCCCTCTGCTGGGAACACTTGTCCTGTTCTTCGCAAACTCCTACATGTTCCCTAGGTGTATATCTGGATGACACTCTTTCCTCTAGGTGCTTTGGTGTGGCTCTATGCCTCCTGGGTCACCCTGACTGGCCACACCCACTGCCTATTCACTCTCTGGACTTGTCCAGACTTGCAGGACCATAATGTAAGGACAATGCCTTCTTCCCCTTCTCCCCCAGGGCATCGAAGAGTGACCAACTTGGGGACTCCTTGGTGAGCATTGGTTGAATGAATTGACAAATTGCTGGGAAAAGGACAAGTCTTCAGAAAGGTGAACACAATGGAAAAGGAAGAGGAGAGTCAAAGAGTGCTCAGTTAGTGGGACATAAATGCAGTAAGAAGTGACTCTCCAAGCATTAGCCCAATCCCTATTAACAGGGATGTAGGAAAGCTAGTATCCGCTTCCTTTCTCCCTTTTTCTCTTTTACACTTGAAGAAACAAAATGTTTAGATGAGTTCACTTAGCCATTGCCAAATAGCAGAGCTAGAATTTTGATCTAGATTTGTTAAACTCTAAATCCAAATGGACAGCAAGCTATGGATATGAGAAACCCAAGAAATACAATTCTGAGAAATGACTCTAGAGAATGTGACTTTTAAACAGCACAGAACTGGGACTCTGGGTGTCTGCTCTGCTACCAGCACCTTGGTAGTCAGGGGACAACCAGTTCCTACTCTGGACCTCAGGTTCCTCATGTGACGTGAAGGGACTGGAGACATCTGGAGACTGGATAAGGTGATTCAATCCATTCTGCTCCAAAGATATTCTGGCATCATGCACAATTTATGGGGAAAAACATGTATTTTGAAATTCAGTGATTGAGGCAACAGCTGTCAGCATGAGATTTTTGTTCTATGCCTTAAAAATAGATTTTACAGAAATAGGTTTGTGAGTGTGTGTGTGTGTGTGTGTGTGTGTGTGTGTGTTTATGAATTTGAGCCTGCATTCTGCAAAATGGCAACTGTGGCTTGTGGATACCATTTAAAATCTTCCACTTGCACCCATAAGCCTTGGGGACTTGTGCTGCTCTGGGGGGTGCTGTCCTGGTGATTGTCCTGAGTGACCTAGATTCCTGTTCCAGAGACATCTCTTCTATCACTCAACAAAGCAGTCAGATCAGCGCAGGAAGTCCTGGGTTATTGGGGCAAGAAAGGATGCTGATGAAGTCTGTGGAATGGAGCAAGGAGGGGAAGCTTCAAGACAGATACGTGGGCAACACCTAACAAGCACCAGAGATACAGGAGAGGCAGTAGAATTTTCAAAAGGTGTAGATTCTGGGGATCAAGCTGTACATGGATTCTTCCACAAAGTGGTTTCTTTTGACAAAGGAATGACATGGTTCATTCATTGAGCATAGGTGTCATCTCCTTACATACACATTCAAACACTGTGCTGGACATCCACCTTGGCAGTGGTGGAAAGCTCTTGCACTTGTGGAATTTACAATCCAGTTGGGAAGTGTGGTTGGCCGAATAATGAACCCCAAAGTTGTCCTCCTCCAAATCCACAGAATCTGTAAAAACAAAACTTACTTTACCTTAGCCAATGAGACTTCAGATGTGGAGGATCTGGAGATGGGGAGATTATCCTGAATGCTGCTGGTGGACACAGTGTAGCCATGAGGACCCTTACGATGAAGAAGGAAGGCAGAAACATGGGGAGGTTTCAAAGATGAGAAAAGAGCTGCAAGCTGAAGAATGTACGTGGCCTCCCAAAGCTGGAAAAGGTGAGGAAACAGATTGTACCCCAAGTCACGAGGAGGAACCATCCCTGTGGACTCAGATATTTCTGACTCCCAGAACTGTAAGATAATATATCTGTGCTATTTTGAGCCATTAAGTATTTGATAACTAGTTAACAACAATCAGAAATAGAGAAATAAAGACCTCAATCAGGAAGTTAGAAGGCTCACTGTGGATTGTAGAGTGTGACTGCAGGGTGAGAAGATCCAGCAGAGATCCTGGAAAGCACCAGTGGGTGGGGAAGGCTCCCTGGCTTCCCTGGAGGAGCAAAAGGACATTGGCACTTTGCTGAAACTGGAGTGAAGAGAAAATTCCACACTGAGGATGTTTTGTGTGTGAGTCCTAAGTAAGCAAGGAAGGAAGAAAGAAAGGAAGGAAGGAAGGAATATGGTTCCATTCAGGAAGTGAGGGAATCAGTGACAGGAACTCAGACTGGAAATCATGTACAGGAGCTGGATCACGCAGAGCCTTCCATGCTAGGTGGGGCATCTGCCTTCTTAACTGAATAGAAAAGGGAATATTTTGAGCAATGTTATACTGTAGTGAGACTTCATCACATTGAGTTTTGGAATGGTTCAGCAGCCCCTAGCTATGTGCGGCTATATAAACTGAAATGACCAAAAAGTCCCTAATATCAAGAACTCAGCTCCTCAGTAACGCCAGCCATCTGTCAAGCATTCTGCAGCCTGCTGTGGTGAGAAGCTATCACATGGGAGAGCCCAGATGCAGGGCAATCCCAGCATTGTGGTGCTGCCATGGTAGAGGAAATGGTAGCAAGTAGAGTGTGCACTCAGGATGGAGAAGAGAAGATGAGAGAGAGGAGCTTCCCAACATTCCAGGGTAGGAACCGATGGCCATTTAACCTGAGGTGGTAGCAGTGGACACAGATATAAGTGGGTAGATTAGAAGTCAACTGAGGTGGCTGCCATGGATTTTGGGGCCCAGATCCTGAGAAGTTTCAGTCATACTTTGACCCTTCTTTAAAAGCATTGTGTACAGTGGGCTGGTGAAGTTCTCAGAGCCTCTCCTTCCCACCTGTGACTGGGAATAATCCCTTCCCCAGAGGGGATATCCAGACGTGAAGTCCCTGGCATGCAAGTGTTCAATAGCAGTACGTCTCATACACTTCAGAAATCTCCAGTGTGGAATGGCCTTTTGGATGCTGATGGGAGGAGTCAGCTGACCCAGGTGGGGGTCACATTAGAATAAGAAACACCCGCTGACCAGTTGCACAATCTTCCTCCAACGCAGAGCCCGATCAGAATATCTCTCACTAGGCTGGATGGGCCCTTGCTCCAGAGCTTCCTTGTGACATGAAGGTCACAGGGAAAGGGACAGAGAGGAAGAGTCATATGCAGAAAATGAGCAATTCTGTTCCCACCAGGACGGCGGGGTGCCCAAATGGAACTATTTTGTAGTCAGAGTGCCAAGTAAGATCACACTAGGAGAGGGAGCTTGGGGGAGCAGGGGGAAGAGCGTGCCATCCGTGTAGAGAAGATAATTGAATCCGTGGGAGGTCGACTGGGGCTCATTGCACAGAGAAGCGCACAATGGCACATGCCTCGCTCAGAGACAATACAGGCCTTCGAAGAGAACCTCGAGGGGAGTGCATTGCTACATTAAGGGCATGGCATACTCTAAGTGAGACACACTGTTATGCCTCCTCTTCCCAGCTACAGGCTGGAAATAGCCATAAAAGAAATGAAGTATATTTGCCTTGTTAACACAGTTTGTATTACATATTCATAAACCATTTTGTGAAACTGCAAGGGAAAGATTCAATTGTCTTGGAAGCTGATAATGGCCAAACAGCCATACAGAAGGCAGGAAGCATGTTATGGAATTAGCTGCACAATGAATGAAATGCAACGCCTATAATAAACCCATTCAGATATAAATTATGGCCGAGTAGATGCAATGTTTGTTAAGCAATAAAGCTTGCCGCCCTACACGGGAAATTGAATGAGATTTATCATGAAGTACAGTGGAGAAGGCACTAAGAATCTGGCTCCCCAAACTGGGCTTAATGAAAACCATGTAGAGAGCAGGCTTCCAGGAACAGGAAACCAGAAGAAAATGATAGCAGTAAGTCCAAAGGCCATGTTGACATTGTGACCCTGAATACCCTGGCTCTCAAGAGATTCCACAGAGGCCATTTGCATTTTTGCAAAGATCTGTTTTGATTTTTCCTTGGAGAATTACCAAAATGTCTTGAGCTCTGGGAATACAAAATTTGACCAATAATGGGCTTCCTGGTTGGACAGGGCAATAATTCAATTCATGGACAGGGAACTTGTCCAATTGACACTGGTCTTTGGTTTCCTTGGAAATGGCTGGGGTTGATCCCCAGCAAAGCCTCTGGCTCTTAGTGTACTGTTGGATGTTTTGCTGGGACCTTGAATGATGTTTCCTTTCTCAGAAGACCTCACTGAATCTTCCACGCACATTGCTAAGTAAATATGAAGGCACATTGTGTGTTGTCTCCGATAGTTGGGAGCTTGAATTTATCTCAGAGTCCACTTTCTGGGAAAATAAAATGAAACCAAATAAAATAAAATAAGAATTAACCCAGCATGATGCAGGCTTTTTGGTATTGTTACTTGAAAATAACTGCAAATATTTTATGGCTTTACAAGTTGAAGTCAATGTTTTTAGTAAATTGAGAACAGTGAAAAATAGCTCAGGAATGTATTATAGTCCCAGAGTTGGATTAAGAGTGTTCAGAAGCCAAAAGGAATTTTCTTCCTGCTAATAACATTACCCTACAATCTAATGAAATAATCTCCCTGAAGCCAAGTTTATGGAATAAGCTGATTTCCCATTTGCTGTTAAAAATAAAACAAACCAATATTCTCCTTGGTCAACTTGCCACTCAGTCCATGTACAGTTAAACTGTGCTTCAGATAGCAAATTTGTATGACTGAGGGCATAAATTATGAAGCTTTAGAAATGCAGATTGTTATCAGCCTTCAGTGGAGTAACTTGGGAACCTGAGTTTGGCAATGAGCTTCAACAGCAGTCCTGAGGAAGCTTTTACAAGCATGTATTTTGATGTTGCTACTGATTAATTCGGTGACAGCTGCTTCACTGTGTCTTCATAGAGCATGTATGTGTGTGCAATATATATATATATATATATATATATTGCACACACACATATATATTTGTTTTGGTTGGTATAAAAGTTTGTGTGATATAGCAATTTGTATGTATTTGTATACAAAAAAATCCACCAGGAAAGCTAGGCATTAACAAATAGACTGGAAAATATAAATATATAAGATTCCAAACTATTAACACAAAAATTTCCCAGTTTCTTCTTGTCAAAGCCCATTCTGCACACTTGTTTCCCTCAGATGAAATAATTGCCAAGTATTTGGAAAGGTAATCATAGCAATAGGGTACTGAAATGAAACACAAAGACAAAAATTGCCCTTCCTATCTTACCTAAGAGTATAATGCTGTCCATTTGCATTTATATGGCTGTTTATTTACTTGCTGCATTGGTCAGTTTTTCTGTTGCTGAAAATAAAATACCCACTATGTACAATTTAAAGGAGGAGAGGTTTACTTTGGCGCAGGGTTTCAGAGGTTTCAGTCCATGATTGGCTGGATCCAAGCCAGGAACATCATATTGGAGTAAAGCTGCCCAGCTCATGAGAGCTGACTGTTGAGAAGCAGAGCACAAGGGAAGAGCAGCTAGTGAGAGTCATGTCCCCATGTTCTGGCCACCTCTCCAGGAGTCTCTTAATCCAGTCAAGTTGAGAGTGAGGATTAAACTGTTACACTTGATATCTTCTCATTTACTTCCCACAATAATCTCCACAGAGCAGGAATCACTGTTGCCATTTTACAGATGAAGAAATCAAAGAAGCTCAGGTATCACTTTAAGAAAATACTTTCGGGTACAAGAGGCAGACACCTGAACTGAAAGCAATGGGACACTGAGAGATTTGTTTTTCATGCATAACCAAGAAGTTCGGTGCTAAGCCTGTTGGAACAGACTATGCAACAAATACTCAGCCCCCTTTTTCTCTTTTCTCATCTCTGTCCTGTAGACTTTCCAGAATGAAAAAGGATGAAGAGGAAGAGGGTGAAGAGCTTGACCCAGAGAGTATCCTTTTATCCCTCTGAAACCAAAGCTTCCCACAGCCCACCCTGCAGACTTTCCATATTTGTCTCACTGATCAGAGCTTTTTCCATGGCCACCAGTAGCTGAGAGCTGGCCAGAGAGAATAAGCAAGCGATGGTTATGGGGTCAGATGAGCTAAGCAACAGTGCCTGACCTACTCATCAGAAGTGTTCAAATATTTGCACAAGTTTGTTTCTTTTACTGGTTAACTGGAGCATAGAGACCCATGGACTCAGCTTTTAAAGCTGGTGTCCTTTTCACTACACCTAACTGTTTGGATTATGATAGCAACATTTGCTTTTCTTTTGGCTCAAAATTATACCTCTCAATTATACCTTTGTTAAAGCAAAGAAGTGTCAGAAACTGAGTAACATTATGCATGAATTAAATGTAAATCTGAATTTGCCCAACTGGCTCCTTCTAGATAATAGAGATTACACTTAACTTGATAGGAACTGGACAAACCCACACACTAAAGATTTCCAAGTCTTGGTTTATGAATCTGAATTAGTTTAATCAATATGGATAATTTAGCATAATTTCTGAACCATTTGGCTTTTATGGAAGGACTCAGTAATGCAGCTGTTAGGCCTGATTTTTAGACCCTTCTAAGACTAGAGTCTCTACTTCCAGTTGAAAAAGCTGATGTGTATTATATTCCTCTCTGAAATGAACATTTTTATGGTCCTTACTCTAATGTGCAGTATAGCTTGGCTAACCAGGATAATAGTGACTGCCTAACTAGGGAATCAGCTCTTTTCCCTCACCTGGAAAAGGGTCAAAATTTGAGCTCAGGTTTTCAGAGTCCAAGAAAAAGAAAGGACACGATTTCCTTTTAAAAACCTCTTTCATATCAAGTAACTTCTATCTTGACTGTGGATGTAGCCAACTGGGTATGAATGTCACTCAAGGTCAGTGATTCAATGTGGCTGTGTTCTACAGTGTAGGCTCTTCATGCCACATATGTGTAGAAGGGGAGGCATAAAAGGAGCAGTAAAGATACAACGTGCTACCAGTTACACTTGCCTCTAAGGCAATATTTGCTCCTAAGATAATGTTAAGGGAAATATAGGAGGCAAATTTATATTCCGTACTTGAGTCATCAATACTCAGTCCAAAGCACAGGGACTCTGTCCCATCAACATTGGAAATATATCCCAAAGTTCCAGTTATCTATTGCTGTGAAACCAGCCATCCTGAAATGTTGTGATTTTTTTTTGGATTAAATTCTTTTATTGGTACATTGTAGGTATACAACGCAATTACATTTCTCATTGGGAATTGTACCTTTATATAATACATCTTGGTTCTTATTTTTTCCCCATTCCTAGCCCTCCCTTCACCCCCTCCACCCTTCCCTATTGACAAAGACTTTATTTCCATTTTTTCCATTTCTCAGCATTTTTCCTTTCCCTTCTTTCCTTTCCCCTGCTCCTCCCACTACCCCTACCCCTTTGGACCTTTTCTTCCTAATTTGCATTATCGATTATTCATTCTAATCATTGGTACATTTTAGGTATACAATATAATGACATTCATCATTGGAAATTTGCACCTTTACATAGTCTCTCTTGGTTCTTATTTTTTCACCCTTGCCCAGCCCTCCCTTCAACCACTCCAGTCCTCCCTATTTACAAAGATTTTGTTCCTGTTTTTCCATTTTCTCATATTAATCCCATTCCCTTCTGTCCTTTCCCCTAGCCCTCCCACTTCCTTCCCCTTTGCCCCTTTTCTTCCTATTTCACATTACCTATTATACATTTAGTCCTTATTTACACTTTCGGTTTCTCACACCAGAGAAACTATTCGGTATTTACACATGTGTGTCCTATTTATTTCACTTAAGAGTATGGCCTCAATGTGCATCCACTTCACTATAAATGTCTCTAATTTCTCATTTTTTATGGCTGAATAGTACTCCATTTTATAAAAAAACCACATTTTCTTGATCCAGTCTCCAGTTGATGGGCATTTGGGCTGTTTCCAAGATTTTGCTATTACAAACTGTGCTGCTATGAACATGGGTGCACATATATCACTGTGGTATGATTCTTTTAATTCTTTGGGGAAGAGCCCCAGCAGTGGAATAGCTGGGTCAAATGGGACTTGCAGTCCTAGTTCTTTGAGGTATCTCCATACTGATTTCCACAGTGGTTGCACCAGTCTACACTCCCACCAGCAGTGCAGCAGGGTTCCCCTTTCCCCACAGCCCCGCCAGCATTTGTTATTGGTTGATTTCATGATAGTAGCCATTCTTTCTGGAGTGAAGTGGAATCTCAGCGTTGTTTTCATTTGCATCTCTTGAATGACCAGCGATGTTGAACATTTTTTCATGTATTTATTTGCTATTTCTACTTCTTTGTGTGAGAAATGTCTGTTCATTTCAGATGCCCATTTTTGGATTGGGTCTTTAAATTTGGGAGGTCTGATCTTTTTAAGTTCTTTATAGGTTCAAGATAGTAGACCTTTGTCTGAGGAAGAGCAGGTGAAGATTTTTTCCCCACATTGTGGATTGTCTCTTCACACTGCTGGTGGTTTCTCTTGCTGTGCAGAAGCTTTTTAATAAGAAGAGATCCCATTTGTTGATTATTTGTGCTAGTTCACGAGCAACTGAGGTTTTGTTCATAAAATCTTTTCCGACACTGATGTCTTCAAGGGTTCTACTTAACCTCTGTTCCAACTGGTTCAGAGTTTCTATTTTAATATTTAGATCTTTAATCCATTGCTCCTGGGTAGGAAGGATTAATATAGTGAAAATGGCCATACTTCCAAAACTGCTATATAGATTTAATGCAATTCCAATTGAGATCTCACCAGCATACTTCATAGACCTCGAGAAAACAATCCAAAAATTCATTTGGAGCAAGAAGAGACCCAGAATAGCAAAAGCAATTCTAAGTAACAGAGACATGGCAGGGGGTATCACAATCCCCAACCTGCAACTCTACTACAAAGCTACTGTGATAAAAACAGCATGGTACTGGCAAAGAAACAGACCTGAGGACCAGTGGAACAGATTAGAAGATGCAGAAACCATGCCAGACACACTCAGCCATCTCATCTTCGATAAAGGAGCCAAACACCCTCACTGGAGGAAAGATAGCCTCTTTAATAAATGGTGCTGGAAAAACTGGGCTTCAACTTGCCAAAGATTAAAACTAGACCTATATCTCTCACCATGCACTAAACTAAACTGTCATGATTTAAAGCAACAGCCTCGTATTGGCTTAGGGTTCTGCAATTTCAGCAGGGTTGTGTGGGCGTAATTTGGCTTTGTCCCGGGTAACACTGTGGTCATGTGACTTGTCCAACTGAGAACTCCATTTAGGCGAACAGAATGATAGGGGTGACTTGCTTCTCCCTGTCTGTAGATGATCTCTCACTTAGGAGTCTAGTGTGGTGGATCCTAAGAAAGTGATGGCAGAAACTTCCAGGACTCTTGGGAACTACTTTCCAGAACTCACGTGCCGCTCTGCCACATTGCACTCACTGGTCATAGCAAGACACAAGCTGGCCTGGAGTTTAAGGATAAGGAAATACAATCCAACTTTCCTTGCAAACCATGACACAGAGATGGGAAGAATTGGTGGTGGTATTTGCAGACAACATATATACCCCCCACCAAGACTTTATGCACATCCTGCAGGACTCAACTTTGCTCTGCTGGGAATCTGTACATCCAGCACGTAGAGCACATCAGTACAATATAGAGGTAGAGTTTTAGAGTAAGGGAATTAAAGTTGGATTTCTGGATTCCATGTCCTTTTCATTGTCAAATTTTGGTCATTCTCATGGGCTGTGGGTTATTCTACAGAGCAGAAGGTAGTGTCTGGCACATTGATTCTCCACGCCCTCTCCTCTTTCCTGTGAGCTTCCAAGAGTGGGGCAGTGTCCTTTCTCTGTAGCCTGGGGACCCTGTAAAGATGGAAATGCCCCAGGTGCTCCACAGATGTGTAATAAATTAATAAATGAATGATGATCTGGAGTTAACATCTTCTCTTGTTATGTCCATCTGACAGCACATATTTATTTCCAAAAGGTATCAAGTTGAAGCAATGTACCATGTGTGCCAGGGATGCAGTCTTGAGTTGATGCATCCACTACTGATACCAGAAGGGGGACAAGATGTATCATTGGGACCAAGGAGCAAGAACAAAGTCATGGGTGAAAATGAGTGTAGTGGATTCTAGAAACCTGAAGCCCTGTGTGCCTGGACCTTGACAAACTAAGGACATGAGGGGCTGGCAAGGGGTGAATGATGTGGTACCTTTAATGAAATTTTACCCTGAGGGAAATGCAGTTCCATTAAAAGGGTTTAAATGTAAAAGTTGAAAATAGTCTTCCTCTCCTTGGATTTTGTTCTTGGATGATGATGATGATGATGACGACGACGACGACAACGACGATGACGACGACGACTGTTATTTGCTGGCAGCCACTCAGTACAGCCACCAATGTGGAGCCAAGAAATCCCATTTTTCTGAGCACATGCAGTGGAGGTCTATAGGTGGGAAGGGATCCTCTTCCATCAACAGTGGAAATATATCGATTTCCTGGAGAAAGACCCAGAATGTCCCGATTCTTTTTGCAGGAGAAATGAAATGATGATGATACGTGACAATACTACCCACTTATTTCTCTCTATGTGCCAGGCACTGTTAAGTGCTATACAAACATCATCCCACTTGATTCTCATGCAGCCCAAAAGATCGTCATCATTGGCATCTTGATTTTCCAATGAGCACTGAGACTCTAGGAGGTGAGGTGTCTGCCCAGGGCAGTCCAGCTGGTCCAGCTGGGAGGTTTCAACCCACTGCCCAGACCTCTTCTCTCCAGTATCAGAATTACTCTCATCTGCATCTTCCTTCCATGAAGCTGCTCCAGACAGTGCAGAGAGATGGGGAAGGAGACTTGATGATCAGTTATAAGATGTTCTCCAGAACTTGCGGAAATCATAGGGTGGGAGAGTGGCACTGACTCTCCAACAATATCCCTAATGAGCAATTTAGTGAGGAGTGGTGCACATGTGGGGGTCCAGAGCACAGTCTGCCTTCGGCACATTTGTATCGTTGTGTGGCATCTGCATGCAACTTGAAATTTCCAAAATGCTCCCTGAGAAAGTGGATGAATGGCTCTTCTCCAATTTTATAGATTTGGGGCTGAGGCAAGCTAAACGTCAGCCTCAAGTCACACAGCAAGCTGATGAACACTTGAGAGGCCCAAATGGAAATGCTGTACCCTGTGCCCTTCAATAAAACTAGTAAGGGATTTGCCCTTCAGGAAAGACCTGGTGGGTCACACATAGTCCATCAATTACTTCTTTTATGTCTCAACAAACATGAATGCCTAGGAGGTCTCCCGCACTTCATCAGGCGAGGCTCAGGGAGGCAGATAAGATGTGTCTGCAGCCCCCAGAAAGCTGTCTGTGGTTTTCACTTGGTCATCTGTCCTCTTGTAGCTCAACATGCCTCCACCCAACCAGCGGTGGGCCAGAGTGTAGGCTCTCAAGGAGACCACATGGGTTCAAACCCTGGCTCCTCAGTTTCCTCATCTATAAAGATGTGACATGGGTATTACGTAGTAATACATAAATCAAAACATTATCACGCAACTAAAATGATGTTAAATGAATGATTATTTGATAATAACATTATAAAAATCTGGGGTGCTTGTTAAAAGGTTCCTAGTCTCCCTACTTGAGAAATTCTTCTTCTTTGGGGTCCAGGACCCCAGGTCTTCTGCTTTGGGGTCCAGGACGCTGTCTTGTTACCAATAGTCCAGGTGATGGATTCCATCAAGATAATCCAAGAAATGCAGCTATAACACGTAGGAAGCGACGGTTCCCAGCATGGGCTGCACACTGCAGTTACTTGGAAGATGCAGGTGTCTGAGCTGCACTTGGGAGATTCTGGTTTCATAGATTGGGGTGCAGACTGTGATCCCCAAGGCCTTCCATGTGTTTGTAATACAGAGCCACAGTGGAGAATCCCTGACATAAAGCATCTAGCAAAGGGCCTGGAACAAAATAAGATGCCATACATTTATCATACTCACCACTATCATCATCATTCTGTTACTTGTCCAGCAAGGAGAGAAGCACACACAATTAGAAGGAAAATCATGTTTAAGAGATGTAACAGTAGCATCTTAAACTATAAACCTTTATCCTGACATTGAGACTCTCACAGTCTCCTACCTTTAAACAGTTTTATCTTTCCCCTTCTTGACCATATGCTAACCTTAGCAAAATCAAGATTTTTGTTTTCCTTTTATTATATTCTCCCAGAGATTTATCCTATGCCTTGTGGATACACCTGGCACAGTGCAATTATTTATCTGATAAATAAGATTGATCCTTTTGTGAAGGAATAAAAGGGACAAAATATGACAGGGAATGGTGAGGAGGGAGAAAATTTGATTGTTGGGAAATTGGTGAGTTAACACTTGCAGAGTGGCTTGAATTGTGTCAAATAGGGCAAGAGAGGTCATTTCTGGTGGAAGAAATGGCTTGAGTAGATTCAGAACACTGTTAAAAAGGTACAGAGGAAAAGGAACACAGATGTAGGCAGCATGTTGGATGTAGGAGAGCTAAGCCAAGACAGCAGGTGGAAGAGGATGGGAGAGGGTTAATTGTACTAGCTCCAGCATACAGGTGAGGAAACTGAGGCACTTGCCCATGGTGTGCCATGGTTGAGTGGAATTTAAAGCATGGCCCAGTTAACTCCCTCCAACTCCAAGCTGCTACCCGTACTTTCTCTTGCTGTCTTAGACAACAGGGGAATGATGGAGCCATTTGTAAGCAGACACATGACAGCCTCAGCCAGGCTTTGTTGAAGAATCATCTTGGCAGTGACAAGGAGGACAATCACAGAGTATGAAAGTAGACATCAAGAGAAAGGTTCTTGCCACCGATATCCCTTCCCACATAGGGTGAGGACCATGCGTGCTTATGGAGACAAACAATACCAGTCCCTAGGACAGTGCCCAAAGAACATAAGGACATGCATGTTCTCTAGTCCCTAGAGAAAGTCAGGCCAGGAATTTGCATTAGATTAGATATTCTGGAAACCAACACTCAGAAGGGCACATGAACCACAAGGAAGACATGTCCAGCCCTTGCCATTACTGTCATCAGAAAGCAAAGTTCCCCTGTGGTTTGAAAAGTGAGGAGCCCTTGCAGAATCCCAAATCTCCGTGGTAAGAACTGCAGGTTCCCTGGTCTTCCTTTCTGAATCATTAACAAAGGTGGTCTCACCGATGTGTAGTGCTCCACCTTAATGAGAGATACCTGCTTTCAGAATATGACACTCAGACGTACTATTCTAAAGCATTTGCTTATTATATACCACATATTATATATTATTATACTATTGTACATTATTATATATAAATACATAATAATTTTAAATTATGTATAAAACTCTATTTTTGCTTCCTAACAGTAATAGTTATCTTTTTAAAGTCAGCTAAGCAATTGGTTTCTACTATATCTCATTTTATTTCTAGTGATAGGAATATGAGGCTAGGATTTTACATATGTATATTGTAACTTCTTGTAGTCATAGCTTAAGCATTTATAATGGAATGTCAATAGAAATCTTGCTAATGATATATTAAATAGGATGGTGGCATCTCAGCCTTGATCCCTGGAAGATTTTGTTCTGCTTTAAAGACTCTTTGTACCCTGTTTGTACAGAATCATGAGTTCTCATGTGTAAAGCACCCGAAGGCTTATCCAGCCATAAATCCATTTCTTCCCTCCCCACCATTTCCCAGATATGAGAAATTGTAAACACGGCTTCCACATGGCCCCCCACACTTCAAATGTCACCACCGTTGTTGCTGTAGAGGGCGACATCAGAGGGGCAAAAGGGAAGGGGAAGTGATAAGAGAATAGCAATTAGACACCTTCTCTGCTTCAGGCACTCTGTATGTCACCTATTTGAAAAGAAACACTCTCAGTGACATGTGGTCATCTTCCAGCTTAAGAACAAAGGGAGAGGAGGTCTACAGAAGCCAAAACCATGTGTCCAAGTTTACACAGTGAACGTCAGAAAAAAATCCTATCTCAAATCTGACTTTAATATTCCATTTCTTTCCATAGTAGTACAAACTTCTGAGGATAAACCTGAACACATGAGCAGCAGTTTTTGATTCCAGGGCACATGATGCCTATACACTCTATCCTGTTTCATCCAATGATTGGATGAAACTATAGAGCTCAACCTAATGCCTGGAGAAGCTTAGGCAGCTCTGAAAGTCAATGGTAACACATGGATTGGAGAAGAAGAGCAGAATTCCAAGTTCCCTTGAACCTGTGGGGAATCTACCATTCTTTTTTTCTGCCTTTATCTCATGACTGGATTCAAGGCAGCTCAAAACATAAAAGTGGGCATCACATGAGTACAGTTAGTGCCAAGTAAAACCTCCCAGCTCTGGTGTAGGAAGCAGGAAAGTGTCCCCAGTGTTCAGAGACAGTGGGGAGGAATCACCTGTCTTGAAAATTAGACATTGTCAAATTTTAAAATGTTTGTTCTGTGAAAAACACTTCTGAAGGAATGAAAAGATAAGCTACAAACTAGGAGAAAATATTTACTAATGACATATACAACAAAAGACTTATATCTGGAATATATAAAACACTTTAAAAACAAATAAGAAAATTAAAAAATGGGCAAAATACTTGAACAGCTATTTCATCAAGAGGATATACAGAAGACACCTTAGCATATGAAGAGGAATTCAATCATCAACATTAGGAAAATGCAAATTAAAACCAGGATGAAGTACCAGTATGCTCTTATTAGAGTAGCAAATTAAAAAATAAATACTGATGGTGACAAATGATGGTGAGAATGTATAGCAACTGGGGCTGGTGTGTGTTGTTGGTAAGAATCTAAAATAATACAACCATTCTGGGAAAATATTTGACAGTTTCTCATGAAGCCAAAGACACTCATATCATGTGATCCAGTGATCTCACTTCTGCATGTTTGCACTAAAGAAATGAAAACCAATGCTCACAAAAGCCCGCAGATGAACAATTATAACAGCTCTACTTGTAGTTGCTAGGAATGAGAAACAAACTGAACACCCTTCCATGGATGAAGAAATAGAGTGCAAGGTGTCCATCCAGTGGAATAGCTGCAGCAAGAAAAAGAAGCAAACTGCTGATATGCACAACTTGGGTGAATCAAAAAGACATGGCATGGAGGAAAAGAAACCAGTCTCAAAAGTTATATTATATTCTCTTTATATAGCATTATTTTGAAAAAAGGAACAAATCATGACAGAGAACAAACCAATGATTCCAAATGTTAAAGGTGGGGTGGGGGTAGCTATGAAGGGATAGCACAAAGGTTTCTTTGGTGGGCGGAGGGTGTTGGAGCTATTCTGTGTCTGTATCTTGGTAGTAGTTATGTAAAACTAAGCATGTGTTAAAACTTACAGAACTACTGTTCCCCTCCAAGTGCCAATTTTACTGTAGGTGAATTCTTTAAGAGTCTAAAAATAAGAGTATCAATCATTTCTTCCTAAATGTTTGTTTTTAAATACTAATGCTTCCTAGATTTTTTTCTCATTGCAATCATCATCATCATCATCATCATCATCATCATCATCATCATCCAGGTAAAGCTTCTGCAGCACAGTGACCAACTCTGCCCATCCCTCTCCCCCACCTCCAAAGTTCATGTGTGTTCTTCTAAGGTAGGTGAAACGTTTACAATTTGGAATTTGTTCCACAAGCTTAACTTTACAATTATAAAATAAGTAAACAAGGGGAAGCACCCTGAGCATTTGAGTATGTTGAAAGGAGTGACCCAAGGCTACTGACAGTGCCATTGTTAGGACACCGGGCTGCACTTACAATTTCCTATGATGCCCACCCTACTCACTCCCCAACTCTGACGGTGTTAGGTGCACTATTCACTTTGTAAGCCTTGTTTCATTCTTTTTAAACCTTCCCTTCTAAAGTGTCTTGCATCAATCATGGACTATCCCAGAATCCATCTGAGGCCAGATGTCAGGAGCAGACACACAGAAGATGCGCGGTCACAGTAGAAACAAGTCACTCCCTTTCTATGTGCCCACCCGTCATGCTTTCCCTTTGCCTTGGTGTTATCTCTGAGGTCTTTCGCCCTGTGCCTCCAACTGGATGCACTGAGTTCCCACGTTTCCAAATTTGACCTTCAGCTACATTCCTGAGATTGGGATCATCTCTCTGATTTTAGCATGATGTCATTCCAGACCGACCTGGTAGTGGCATCTCCATCTGGTACCCCTGGCAGCCCCTCTATTGGTCAACTAATTGTCCCATGGACACATCATTTGCTGACAGAAAGCAAAGCCTCACGCACCATCAATCTTTGTTCCTGTCTTGCATAGCCTCAGTCTGTACTTTTTCCTCTTAGGTCAATCACAGACGGTACTTGCCACTAACTCAACCATATTTTAATCACACTAGTTAGTTCGACTGTCAAGCAGCAAACAATAGATTAGTAGTTTGAGCAGCCAGCAGAGCTGAGCTGGTTATCTCATCACCAGTGGGTGTGATGGCTCAGGAATTGGAGCTGGATCCAATTGATCATCTGGGACCCAATCCACAGAATAGAAATTGACCTAGGGCAGTCAGTTTGGACTTCTGGTGAGCGGCAGGATAGGTTCTTCTTTTTAAGCATCATCTTTTCTCAAGACCACAAGGGAGGCTTCAATGGGCATTCATTATGATTTATGTCTTGATGTCCAGGAATCTTCTTTGATGAACACTGTCAGATTACAACCATCATCACAGATATGATGATAATGTGCCATGGATTTAAGTCTACCCCCCCCAATTCCTATGATATTCATTCTCTTCCTTTTAATAATTGAACAAAAAAAAGAGTCCACCTTTATGGATGGATCTGTAAAGAAATAAGCTTCCTTTACACCTTAAACCCCACAAAAGGTGATGCCTTCCCTGCGGGTCCCTTCATGCATTTCCTAGCACCAGGACAAGGATTTCAAATAGTGGATAGCTGATAGCAAGTGTTGTTAAACAAATAAAAGATCTTGAAAGTGAATGGCAGCTCCTGAACATTTAACTACTGTAGGTAAAGGCTAAGGGGAATTTGGCCCTTGTTTTTCTTTGGCTAGGCAGGCTAAGTTAGCAGTACCAACCCACTGCCTGGGTACCAGCCCAGTACCTTGACCTCCAGCGTCTACCTAAACTTCTTCAAACAGCCTTCACTGCTGCCCAAAGGCAAGATGAGACTCTCCAAGTAGGAAATCACAGCTGACACTCTTCAGATATACTCTGCTTTCAGATCACACTGAGGAAGGCAGAAAACTCATGAACAAATACATGTAAGGTGTCAGTCAGTGTAATGTGCCTTCTCTTTATGAGATTTAAAAAAAATCCCACAGCAATTCTGTGAAATTCATGATCATCCTTTCTAGGTGAGAAGACTAAAGTTCATAGTCAGGGCCACCACAAGCTCAAGAGTGACTTTGTTCAACTGAGACCACCAGTAGACACAGTTCCATGACTTGATAAATAGGACACAAGCAGCGTTTTGACTTTTACTTGGTCTCTAATCTGAACAACTTTTTTGCAGTGAGCAACCTATGCAACTATACATGATGACCCTGCTCATAAAAATCAAGAAACTTACCCAAGGTCATGAATTGTAAACCAAGGTTTAATTGACTGAATTTTATTCCTATTTTGAGAAACTACCCACTGGCTAGTGAGTAAAATTATAATAACAATATTCAGTGGCACAGACTTTGGAGAGTTTCAAAGATGGGGTATGAAAGACTATATTCATTTGATTTCTCCAAATTCAACTCCAGTTTCCTCAGACTGAGCACCTCTTTATTTTTTCATTTTATGGTTGGCTTTAAGTTCATTTTAAGCAAACCCCATTCATCCTTCCTCATCTCCCAACTTCTAGAGCCAAGTTCCACAATACCCTTGCTTTGTGTCATAGACAGAGCAGTGAAATATTGGCAGTGGCATCAGTGAAAGCCACAACATCATTAGAAGAATTCAAAGACACTGATTTTCTTTCAGTAGCTCAAATAGCCAACACCTTCCAAAAATATCTGCAGCTTTGTTTAATGCAGATTTGTAACTCGATTCCTAATAAAGCTTTATTTCCCCAAAGTTGTGGTGTTTAAAATTCGCATGATGTAATGCTGTTAGCTAATGTTGCAATTTATTTCTATTTAAGGCGTTATGGAGGGGAAACATAGAAGAATAGCTTGACGGGAGTGATTCAGAATGATATTAAGTGTTAATGAAAGTACAATAAACTAATAATGAGCTGGGTTTCCTTACCCAGGTTGGAGAGAAATTTTCCCTGAATCCTGCTTCCCTTCTCATTGATTTATAACACTGCACCCCCTCTGAACATCCCTCTACTTTTGCATCATTTAGATTTGGGTCCATGATGCATTCCTTCTGCCTTCAGGAGTTGTGAGCAAGGGGTGTGTAGCCAGATGGGACACAATGAATCTGTTGTATTAATAAATGGACAAGGGTCCAGACTAGGCATCCAGACTTGCTGATTAAAACACACCGAAGGAAGATATACCCAGCATGGAGTGCAATGTTCAAAGCAGCAATATTTTCATAGCCTGAGTCTGAAGACTTCAGCCCCCCACCAGCACTAGCAAGTGCTCTGGGGGACCATGCATGCATCATGCTTTGTGAGTCTTGCCTCCTTGCCTCAGCTGGTTTTAGCTGATTCTAAACCTATGGCTATGCCTTCTTCCCAGTCCCTGCATCCCTTGAAGGTGCAACCACACACACAGCTTGTGACAATTAGGAGTCACACTTTCTTTCTGAGCCCTTGACCCATTGGCTGAGCTGCTGGGGCCAAGTCTGACAGTATGCAAAGAAGCAGAGACTTGATTTTTCCACTCCAATCCTCTAGGAATACAAGGAAGGGGAAGCATTGCATCTTGCTCTTGGTGTACTGTGGTCAATGAGGTGACACAAATGAAGCTCTTGGGACGGGGAACAATTTGATTACATATTGGCTATTGCTTTTACTAATTTTTAAGCCAAAGGGTACTTAGATAGAAAACATCCTACTTGACATTTCCTCAAAAGTTGAAATGAAAATGTATCTCTTTCCTATCCTCCATGATCCCCTAATATTTCTAGAACAGATTCAAGCCATTTCAAGCCCAACTTTTCTCCTTCTTCTTCTTCTTCTTCTTCTTCTTCTTCTTCTTCTTCTTCTTCTTCTTCTTCTTCTTCTTCTTCTTCTTCTTCTTCTTCTTCTTCTTCTTCTTCCTCTTCTTCTTCTTCTTCTCTTCTTCTTCTTCCTCCTCTTCTTCCTCTTCTTCCTCCTCCTCCTCTTCCTCTTCTTCCTCTTATTCTTCAGTTAAAGATTGGAAAACTATAGCCTGTGGATTAAATATGGCTTCTTCACCCTAGTTTTGTCAAGTTTTATTGGAATCCAGTGTGCATTTATTTACATATTCTGGATGACTGCTTTTATTCTTAACAGCAGTGGAATTGTTTCATGGCATCCTGAAAACTTTACTATTTGCCTTTGCTAGAAAATGTTTGCTATCTCTTTCTTGTGTCATCTTCCAGGACTCCCCTGTAGAGGATTGCTCCAGCTTGGCTGGGTCAGTGACTTCTTTTCTGCTGCCGGCTCTCCCTTTGCCTGGTTCATGGGTTTTTGATTCAAACACTTATTCTTTAAAAGCTCAGATCAAACCCCCTTGCCAAGTGGAGGCCTGGGTTTTCAACATCCTCAGCTGGAGACAGTATTCCCCTATCAACCTACAAACTGGGCTCCTGAATTTCTTAAATGACAAGTTAGATTCCCCATAATTGTTCAAAGATCTCTGTTACCCCTGCTGGGTTGAGCTTCAAGAGAAGCAAGAGCAGCTCTGGTTCATAAATCTCTGGGCACACAGTGGGTCTGAGATGAGGGTTTGCTGTGTCCAAGGGAACATTTCTACCCATCCTCATCTGCCCTCCTCACTCTGACCTAACCAGGAGGACTAACCACACTAGTTTGCCTAATTAGAATGGCTAACCATCCTGGTTTGCCTAACTAACCAAGGTGACAAACCATTTCAGTTTGCCTAACTAACTAGGGAGACTAACCAAGGCAACTAAGCATCTTGGTTTGCCTGAAATTGAAGGGTGTTCTGGGCCTGAGAATTTAGTGTCAAAACCAACACAAAACTGAGCAGACTGGCGTGGAGTAGTTGCCCTAAATACAACCTTCTCCTGGTCATCACCCAGTAAGCTAGAGTTCTTAGTTAACCAGTCCCTAACACCTCCATGAACTAGCTGAGTCTTTGAGGATGTTATCACCCAACAGTTTCCCTCACCTAGTTATTTTGAGTTAAGTCACAATAATTAAAGACCTCAAAATTATGAGGAAAGGGGCCTCTCTCCTACCTCCCCATCCCCAAACTCATTCCCCTTCCTTGCTCATTTTTCCTTATAATTGGAACCAAAAGCAAAATAATCATCATGTTTCAGATGAAAAGAGATAAGAGAAAGCAAATACAGGGCAGCACTTGAATTACCTGGAGAATCCATCGAGGTTTCACAAACAGGAGGCTCCAGATAAGTTGTGAACAATGAGGCAGAGGAAGCCAGGCCTCCTGTGTGGGAGGCAGCTGATGGGGTGTGAGGGCCAGGAGTTCCCCTCTGCCTGGTGTGGGTTATGGGATTGGGCTGGTTTGACATTCTGTGCAGTCTTCCTGGTCACTTCGTGTAGGTCACATTATGTCTATCACTTGTTTTGTGACAGACCAATGCACAGTTGCTTGCTGACTTGGTCCCAGTATGTTCCTGTGCAAATTCCTCGAGTCCTGGGTCTCACTCCACATCTCTGAATTAAAAATAATGAGACCTACTTCTTACAACTAGCTCAAGGTGAAACGAACAACACTGGTAAATTTATTGGATGACATGAAATGCGGTTGATTTCCTGGAGTCCTGTGTAAGACAGATCCTATTACAATTAACAGAAATATGGAATCAGTGTTTCCTAAATTACATCAGCTAAAATAATGCTGCTTGGATTAAAAATTCCTAGAATTAGTTGAATCAGAATGATTTTAAACACAGCGAGTTTTACTGTTTTTTCTGGGCTGTGCAATGCAGGTGACCTTGGTATGTTGGCAGGACATAGGATTGCCACTGAAGGGACATTGTTTCTCCGGAGGTGATAGTAAAATTGAGGTGAGACCAGGCAATGTGAAGAGCAGCCAGGAGAAAACCCAAACTATCCCTTCTTGGGCCCCACAGGACCTCCTTTCACAGGGGACTAAGCTTGGCCTGATGAAGCCACATGGGGTTGGGAGGGAGAGAGGAAAAATACAGTCTTGTATTCAGCCATTTGGAAGTTTTGTGTGCCTTTTTTCCATCATGCCCATTGGTTCCCCTTGGTTTAATGGGTCCCCTGGGAAGAGATTGCTGTTCAAGGGAGTTTTCACGATGTCTGAGTCCCTGTCCCACTTGACTCAGCCTGCAGAAGCCAATTTTTTCTTATTATGTTCTCCAGAAGAAAACCACCCAGAGGAGATGGACCGATGTAACTGTGTCGAAGATGAGATGGCATGTACTAAGTTCCAGCAGCTTCACTGTGAGCAGTTGGGTTTTAAAAACATATCAGACCCTTTCCTACACAATAACCAAACCCTCAAAGATCTCTTTGAAGTCATAATCAGATGGCAGTGACACCATTATGAGGGGGCCCACCATTTTTAGCATGTATCCTCATCCATTTTTGGAGATATCTAGGGACTTGCCTACAAGGTCAAGAACATGTGTGTTTGGACATAGTCTAAAGGGCAAATGGTAGGTTTCTCTTGGGTCCTGAATGGGGAAGTTATTTTTAGTCAGAAACAACAGAGTATGGGAATGAGACCCTATGACTCAGCAGGGGACTCCCACTAACTCATGTGAAAGACCTTTGCTTAAATATCTCAAATCTCTGGTAGATGCAGGGCTGCCTTCAGGGTGGTATGTGTGACCTAGGCTTAATGTTTTGTGTCACCATCTTGAAATTATAAGTTTTGACAAGGGGCTCTGCATTTGTGTTTTGCCCTGGGCCCCACAAAGTAGGTAGCTAGTCTTAGATGGAGGAGAAAATTAATTCCTTTCAAACTTGGTATTTCTGGATGATTTGTTCATAAAGAGAACGAAGAGTAAACATGCTGATGGGGAAAGATTAGCATTAACATCTCAGCAGCTCATTCAATATTTCCTTATTTACCGAACTCTCTCTCTCTCTGAACATCTGCTGTGAACCAGACATTTTGTTAAGCACTGAAAAGATAAAACTCCCCCACTTCAAGACACGTGGCTTTGTACCCTGCACCAGCTGTGTGAATTTCAACTTATTTAATTGATCTGAACCTCCTTTCTCATATCCATACAATGGGGAGATTGGGATCTAGTTCATGCATTCCTTGTTGGAAGGATTAAGTAAGAATCTGGATGAAAAGTGTGTAACTTGTGGTTTAGCATCCTGTAAGTATCCATGGACCATATTCTCCTACTTTCATCTTCCTCTTTATTATGATGTAATATTGTATGGAGGTAGCTTTATAAAACCTAGTGCTGCCTGGGAGGAAGGACATTGTGTAGGGCAGGTAAGTATATGGCCTTGGAACTGGAGCCTGAAGAATAATGAGGTGTTAGCCAGTTGTATATTATGTATGTAAATATCCGAGGTAGCTTTTTAATGTTTTAGAGCATTTCCTCACAGTGATCTAACTATGCTTCTAAATCACTGGACATTGGAAATGCAGGAATGTTTCTCTACTGGCAGTCAGAGAAATCTAAAACTGTATGATGTCTTCTAGATATGATTGTAGGTGGGGAGTGCTGGGAAGCAATAGAATCCTCTGATTAAGTGCCTTGGGTCTAGATCACAACCTTGACCATTGCAAAGTTTCAAACACCTTGTGAAGGATCTGCTCTGCAGGAAGAGACTGGACATTGGCTGTAGGTCTTTTATTTTGTGACTCTAATTAGCATGTGGTGGTTGTGTGTCTGCATGCTTGGCACTGAGAAGTCTATATGAGAAGAGGTGTCAAGGAGACAGTGCCAGGGACCCCATACTGCTGGGCAGTTCTGTGAGGCCTCTCAGATGGCTGACTCTGGCTGGAAACCCACTACCCACCTCTTGGATTTTATCCCTGCGTAAAGGCAAATGAACCCAAGCCCTATCTGAGGGATGAATCTTGATGCCCACTGATGTTCCAGTTTGTCTTTTGTTTTAGTGTGGCCTCCTGAGAAAAATCTATGAGAGTCATGTGCTTCCCTGGAGTGGGAAGAAAGTGGCAAAAGGTGTGATAAAACTGATGAACATCAGGATGTTTGGGGGGAATCAGATGCTGGGCACAGAACAGCATGCCTCTAAGAATAGAGGGGACCTTGTTGGTTACCTTGCCTCTTATTCTTCGCTTTCCCTCTCCTCCTTCCTTCTTTCCACTCATCCAGAGGTACTGAGTATCTCTCTGTGGCTGTCATGGCTTTGCAAGTGTTAGTGAGGATTAGGCTGAGCTGTGTCTCCCAGATCCCCCCTCCTTGCATGTTTACGGATAGGCTGGGCCACAAGGGAGACCCTCAGGCTACGTGGAGGGTGACAGGCATGAATCAGTCACTGCAGCTCACAATTCCCCGCCCCCCGCCCCCATCTGCCTGCTGACTCACTGTGTTGGCATGAAGCAGCATCTGGGCTGCCATTGCTTCATCTCTTCCAATTTTCCTTCAGTCTCTTCAGTTCCTAGGCCAGGAATTTGTTTAGTTTTCAGACACAGAGCCGGGCTTCTGCAGTAGATTTTGTCACCAAGGTCACAAGCAGTAATCATGACATGGGTTGTAGTCCATCCTCATGGTGATCTAGCTTGTGCTTGGTGCTTCTAACCCCCTTAGTCTCCTGCACTTCCATTCATCTTCCCTTCCTGTCCACCTGTCCTGTAACTTCAAGCTTTAGCATTCAACCTGGAGACAACAGCGCTGTAGAGATGGCTTAACCAGGTCTCACAGTTGTGTAAGGCCAGTTCCCTAAGGCAAACTCTTTAGTATGTGTACATTTAAATCTCTCTCACTGTCTCCACCTCCACCTATACCTGTTCACCTTAGTCATCCTCTTTCTCTGGTTGAAATCTGTCTGATAATGCCAGATATAGTATAGGCACATGGGAAGCCCCAGTAAAGGAGAATGCCAAATGTCTTTATCTTACAAAACAGTTTTATGGGAAGAAAAATCTGGGAGAGAAACAATGGAAAGAAGACAAATAATTAAATATGATAATGTCATATCATTGTAAGAGTTATTGTGACGGTTAATCTTGATTGTCAACTTAATTGGGCTGAGGGAGTGAGTAAAGCACACTTCTGCATGTGTTTGGGTGAGTTGTGGACGTGTACCCTTGGGGACTACATCTGGTCTTTGGCCCCTTCCTCTTGGTGCTTTTTCTCTGGGCTTTGCTTCCTAGACACCATAAACTGAGGAGCTTTGTTCCACTGCACTCTTCTGCCATGATGTTCCTGCCTTAGAGGCACCAGACCACGGACTGAAACCTCTGAAACTATATGCCAAAATAATCCTTAAAGATGTGGGTGAGGTGTTAGGTATTTTTTCCCCATATTGGGAAAAGCTGGTTAGTGCAGTTATAAATAACAAAATGATGTATAGAGATTATGTGTGTGTGTTTCACATAAGAATCATGAGGGCCTCTATGATGTGATGATGTTTGAACTGACCTGTGAACAAGAGGAAGGAATCAGTCATGTCATGGTCTACTGAGGCACAGGAGACAGTCATGGTCTTTCCAGGGACAGGAGACAGTGAGAGCAGCATCCTGGAGGAGAGGCTGAGCCACCTGGAGGGTGGCTGAAATGTGAGCAGTGACAACTCTGCTATTGATTAGTACTTCTGGAGCTTTTTCTATGTCCCAGTACTAGACTCTGTATTTTCTATACATTGTTTCATGTAGTCTTTCAATGATCTGTGTGTTTGCCATCATCTATTTTATAATGCAGGAAACTGAGGCACAGAGATGTCCACTCTCTTGGCCAGGATCGTAGAGCCTGTGCATGTTGAAGCCAACATGTGAATCCAGGCATTCTGGTTGCAGAGCCCTGGCCCTAACTATTCTGCAACACGGCTTCCTTGTCTTGTAGAACTTGTCCTACTTGCCACTCTCTTTGACAAGTTTCAGGAGTGGCCTTGGTACTGTGTCGCAAGACTTGTGCCTCTCAAGGAATCAGAGACTTAAGAATGTCGTGCAGACTTTGGGGTCGGAATCTGCCAGTTCCTGCTGGAAGTTGACTCTCTGAGCTGCAGTGAGGTTGACAGTTCAGAGTCTGTTGGTGGCATCCCAAAGTGGTGATTCTGCCTCGGTCACCTTTGCCGAGCCTTCGGGATCATTCGGAGCCAAGACCTGCCTCCCATCACCTGTTCTTTCTCTGGCCATGACTTTGGAAATGCCTACCATGGTCTCCTTTGGCCATGACACTGAGTGCCCTCCTCAAGGACAAGGACCCAGTAGCTCCTCCTTAAACAGCGAGTGAGTGGACGTGGGATGCAGCCCACTCATGAAGATCCAGACCTGAAATGCAGACCTCAGCTATCGAGAGACCTTCTACTTTTAGAGTGCATCTTCAGATCTGTGGGTCCTTTACTGCAGCAGCTTTTAGCTCACCCCTGCCCTGTAACAAGAGTGACATTCTTGGTGCAGACCAGATTTTCACTGGGGATTGTAAAAGTCACACTCTCTAATGAGAGACAGTGCCGGAACTAGCTCCTCCAAGACCCAGAAAGCCAGCCCAATTGGTAACACCCTTGTAAAAGAGTCTGATAAATAAATAAGCAAGCCATCCAGCTTGTCTTCCCCTCTGCCATGAGATGAAACAGCTGGCCATGGAGAGAGGCCCTGGGCTTTGTTAACTGGAAACAGATTAGCAAAGGCAATCGGCAGGCCAGTTTTGCTGTCTGCAACCTTGCAACATTTGAAAAAGGAAATTTTTGTTGAATGTTTCTCTGCAAGGGCCAGGCAGTGAAAGGCTCGAGCTTGGTCTGAATGTTTCATGCTAGTGGGTAAAAAATACTTTGGAAAAAATATTTTTTTTATTTCGAGGTCTCATCCTTAACTTTCCTATGGGTCTTTGACAAAAACCTCAGGGAATTCTATAGAGTGCGTGTTGTTAGTATTTTAATCAGCTTCAGCTGTCAAAACTCTTGTAACCCGCCTCTTCTATTTAAAATGTGTCTTCTAGGCATAAAATAATTAAAGGTGCAGGGCCATACAGTAGGCTCAGAGCCACTGCAATGTGACAAAACTCCATGGATGAAAGGTATTATTTCAGGAAGTTTTAAATATAAATTTTGTTTTGTCAGAAGGCTGCAGGGCACACATTTTCTATACTGTCAGGCTTGATAGTAACAATATTTATATTTCAAATAAAAAGATTAAATTGCAGTCTTACGTGTTTCTGGTTTTCATCATTTTTTTTACTAGTTTATCATAGTGCTGCATCTTAGTATGTCATCGGACCTTTTTTTTGGCTGACAATACTTTTATTTTATTGAAATATTATGTCTTTTACTGTCAATCTCAGGGTTGAAATAATGAAGGCAGACAGCTCAGTCACTTGGGTTTGGTTGTTTTACAAACAAATGTCTTGCTTTGCACCTTGTTGAAGGTTTTGCAAAAGAAATGCAAAACAAGGAAAGCAAGCCAAAAAATAAACACTGCAGAGTGGCGTGTTTAGTGCAGTGTTTGAGACAGCTCTGAGCTTCGCACGTGGAGAAGCTTGTGTGCTTTGTCATCTCGGTGCAGGGAAACAAATAGCACCCAGGCCCCTGCTTGAGGGCTGTGCGGTTGCTTTGTGTCACAACTGGTGAGCGGTCAGTCGCTGGTGTCTCCGCAGAGGAGGTTGCTGAGCTGACACTGGGCTGGCCCCGGGGTCAACCCTTCAATGTCACCCTTGACAGAGCAGTTGCAGGGGACAGGCAGCTGACCGGTGCACTGTTGGGGCACAGCCTGACAGTGGCTGGGGACTCTGGGCTGGCCCAGTTTGACGCAGAGGGGGAGTCTGGGCCTCCTGATGGCAGCTTCCACGATTCTCCTTCCCATCCTCCCCACTTGGCTCTTTGCTGTGCTGTGCAGAGTCCGCTGGTTGATGGGACTCTTCTCCCCACCCCCAGGTCTACGTGTGAGACCTTTGCCAGTCACCAAGCCCCGAGATGAGGACCTCAACTCTGAAATGGAAAACCATACACAGGGAGGAATGAGTCCCTCTGTGCCCTGGCAGACACTACTAGGGGATCTCAACACTCACTCCACCAGAGGTTTCCTCAGAATCCCTTCCAAAAGACTTCCCTGGAGAGCCACAACCAGTCAACCAACTGGAGACCACAGCTCATCTTAGCTTTGCCAGCTCCTTCTGCAGGACAGGGCTGACACTGTTTTAAGAATAGTGTAGTTCACTGCCCTATATACTCTAGTTCAACAGTACTTCAGTTAACAAAGTCTCTTCTTCTGTACCTCCCTCCCTCCTCCCCCCTTTCCTTCCCTTCCCTTCCCTTCTCTTCTTCTCTTCCTTTTGTTTCTCCTTCTTTTTCTCCTCCTTCTCTCCCTTCCTCCTCCTCCTCCTCCTCCTCCTCTCTCAGATTTTTTCTAGCACTGGGCATTGAACCCAGGACCTTTGTGCTGAGCTTCCTCCCCAAACCCTTTTAAATTTGATTTTGAATCAGAATTTCACAAAGTAGCTAGGTTGTCAGGTCTGGGCTCAAACTTGCAATCTTTCTGCTTCAGCCTTTCAGAATGCCGGGATTACGAGGCTTGTGCCACCGCGACACGTAGCTCACAAAGTCCTTTCTTATCCTGACTTCCTCATGGTCAACTCCATTTTGCCAGAAGGAAAATTAATACTTGAAGGAATTAGGTAATGTGTCCAAAGACATAATCACCAAGTGACACAGTCTGGGTTTTCCTGATTCAACATCCTAATCAAGAGATTTTTGAACATCTTTGCTTTAAAGAAATGAAAGAAGCAACTACTTAAAACAGGTATGAAAAGTCAGCAGGGGAGTAGAACTGCTCTTTACTTATCAGGTGTGATGCTGGTTCTTTCCAAAATCAGGGTGCATCCCTGAAAAGCTATGGCTACAGTTAGTTTTCCTGAAGAGGATGTTAAAGTCTTTCTCAGGAGCAAAACGAAACTTGACTAAGCACCTTTGTCATCTTCTTTCTGTCCATTGACAATTGAAATAAAATATTTTGCTAATGGGAAATTGGTGCCCCCCACATCCACAATGACATCATTTTCAAAATGTGGCTGTCATTTAAAAAATAACAGCTGCCTTATGCCGTGACAGTACGTAAAACAGTTATGAAGGGTTTCTCAGGAGCCAGGCACTTTACTCTTGATTTGCCTTGCAGTTTTGAGTTTGCTCTTTGTGATCAGCCCTAAGATAGGAGCCACCCTTACTCTCCTTGGAGAAGTAAAATCCACACCTTCTGGCATTAAACTGAATCTTTTCACTCTGATGCCACCTTGGAAATGAGTCTCATGCTTTATACTTTGCCAATAAAGAAATTGAGATGAGGAGGATGAGGAAAATCACCACAGATTATACAGTCAGGAACTTAATGGGTAGAGGTGGGCTGAAATACAGACAGGTCTTAGGCTGTGCTGGAGATGGATACAGTATGGGAAAGATAGAGAAGAAACGGCTGGGTGTGTGTGTGGGAAGAAGGCAGGCATACTCCCTTCTCTGGATTGGAGGCTCACAGATCAAGTAGGATGAACTACACGGTAAACTTGATAGTTTTACATGTTACTTCACCTTGTGCTCTACTAGAAGAACATCGTGAAAACAGGAAGTCATTTGAGACAGAATACTATATGAAGACAGTGGCACAGTCCTCTGCCACACTAACTAGTTTTGTAGAAAATTCGTGCCTTCAGGTCTCTGCACAACTAAGTCCTTCTTCAAAAAATCAGTTCTCCCTGAAAATTAATGCTGATTGTTGCTGAATACACTACTTCCAAGAGGGAAATGGAAAAGTTCGAGTATTATGTTTCTTCTTTCTTGGAGTTTACTCTTTGTATTTGGTCTCCAACCTTCCTCTGGTACATTTAGCCCCCAAAAGGGGCTGAAGGAAATTAGAAGATAGGAAGAAAATGATAAGAGAATGTGTTTCTTAAAGCCTATTCCAGGAATCCTTAATGTAACACTGTAAACATAATAAAGGTCCATATGGACAGAATTAAGTGAAATAAACACCATAGAAAAAGTGTACAGAAAACCAGAGTGGGAGGGATGAAAGCAAAGCACTTGTTCTAGTTATCTCAGTAGCTTAAAACAAAAGTGTTTCATTGTTTTTCATTCCTCTGTGTTGACTAGGCTCTGCTGCGTGGTTCTTCTGATGATTATCGCTTCAGGTCATCCATTTGGTTCTAGTCAGATGGTGGCTGGGGAAGCAATGATTAAAAAGGCTCCCCTCACCTGCTGAGTACCTCAGCAAGGATGGCTGGAAGGCTGAGCTGAGCTGGGCATTGACATGGTAGAGCTTCACTTTGTATAACTGCATATGGCTTCTTCGTGTGGTATTCCCATCGAGGTTGCTCAACTTCTTCCATGACAGGTTAGAGGTCTTGAAAGCACAACAATGAAAGTTGTCATGAAGTCCCTGCTGTGACATTCTGTAGGTGAAAATGAAGTCAAGTGCAGCCCAGATTCTACCTGGGAGACCACTACACCAGGGCCCCAGTAGTGGGAGGTGAAGTTCATGGGGATCTGGTTAACAGGAGACCTGTCTTCAATCTGGGTTCCAATATAAGTTCAAAGGTGATCTTTTTGCTTTTGAATTAAAACTCTTGTTCTTTAGCATAACTATCAGAACCTCTCACATCCAGCCTTAGTCAGCTAAGTCTCAGGCTGCCATGCTCCCTCAATACATGAAATTGCATGTCTTTAAAGCATCATTTTCCTGAACTACTTCATTGTCACCTACATTATTTAATTCTTACTTATACTGGAAAAGATAGTTCTTATGGCTCTTACTGTCCTTTTATGGCAGTCAGAATGACCAATTTCATCCTCTGGGTTTGTATAGGGCCATGGAATAATGGAGGTGGAAGAGAAGATGGAGAAAAAGGAGGAGTCATCTATTGCATGAATCATGGGCAAAAGGAAGATGTGATGGTCTAAATCAAGGATCAGATAAGTGTAGGGTTAAGGATTCTGGAAGCATTTTCACACATGCACACTTGTGCAACTGCATGCACACACACATACAAGCGAATATGATAGAAACTTGTACTTAGACATTCTTGGAGAAGGCTTTCCCCCATGTCTAAACTATTCTGACTCCATGGAAATTATTGATAATATCACCCTATGTAAATGTATGTTGCTAGAGCATTTTCCAGGAAGTAAGTCCTGTATGCTGTTTGCGTGTCATCTGTCAACTGCATGTGGCAAGGGAAACAAAAGCACTAGTTAAATCTGTCTCATCCACTCCACCGTGGCATGTTAGATGCTTATCTCCTTTTATCTTTATGTCTTCAGGCATTCAAGGGCAAAGAGCAATTTAAGCCAAAGGAAAAGTGGGAAGGCTTTCAGTAGAAAGATATAGAGGGGGACAGTGAAGGAGAGGAAGAGAACCTCACAGAGGATGGGAACTGGGACTGGGTATTGTCAATGGAAGTGTATTAGTCAGCTTTCTTGTCACTGAAACAGAATATCTGATACCCACAACTTAGAGGAGAGGTTTAATTGGTCTCAGAGCTTCAGTGTTTCAGTCCATGGACAGTTGTGTTGAAGACAGAAAGATCATGGCAGAAGGGCCTGGAAGAGCAAAGCTGCTCAGTTCATGGTGGCCAGGAAGCAGAGGAGAATAGTGCCAGAGAGGAAAGGGCAAGGAACCAGACATAGACCTCCAAAATCACACCTCCATGACTCACCCAGACCCGCCCAGAGTGTGCTCCATTTGTCCTAGGTGGTTCTCAAGGCCATTCAAGTAGACATTCCACCCTAGCCAAGATGGGAAGCAAGAAAGTGCCACCTTCCAGGAGTCACACCAGCTTTTGTGTCTGATTCTGTACAGGTCTCTCCAATGCCTTCCTTCACCAAGTTACATGTAGTCCAAATATAGCTATACCATGGAAAACTTTACATTCTTCATGCCCACAACTTCAGACCCAATATTTTAATGTCCTCATTCTATAGTCCAAGGGGGAAGATCTGATTAATCTGGCCAGCCACCAAATACTTCTTTCTGGGTCAAGTGGTCACTTGTGGTCCAAATGAACATACCATTTTTGTAAAGATTGGGAACTTCACTTGCAACCACATGGTTTGGAGGCCCCTTCATGTATGTTGTGGGGGAGATGTTCTCAGATAAGGCATGTGGGGTGGATGAGAACATCCTAAAATGCTGACTAAGACTTATCATTCTTTGGTAGAGAGGAAATTGGAACTTCAGAGACTTTGAGGGGTGGGGGTAAGCTCTTTGTCACACCTTGAATTTAACAAGAAGGCCATGCTAATAGGCCACTAGCCAGTATCTACTTCTACACAGTCACGCCATTATTTCCAGATACAAGCCTTTTTGTAGTCATAGAGGGGACCATTGTCATGACACAGCCCAGAGCCCATTGATTTCAGTGTTGACAGATGAGGGGTATGCCCAGAGTGCAAGATATGAGGAAAGGCACGCCCAAAACTCCTGCGGGGGACATTGCTAAGCTCCAGTTTCTTAACCAGAAAGGCAGTGGAATAGAAGTCATTAGAAACAATTTTAAAAAGCAGTTTTTGAATAGATGATTAATAGACCTGAAATTACTGGGACAGGAGGCTTTGATTATTGAGAGCCAAAAGAGTCATTCTTAAGCTTAGGTAGTAACATGTCCTTGGGCAGTTTTCAGTTTTCCTCTATTTAGAAAAGTATGACATAGACCGTAATAGTTCACCTCAACTCAGGGCTTCATTGAGAAACTTAAACAGTCTGTGTCATAAAAAAAGCAAAACCAATATTCTAATTGTGTGAAATCATAGAATGGGTATTTACTATGTGGATATATTCCAAGGGGGGACAGATGAGAGGTATGAAGGGATTCACTGAAGTACAGAGAAAAAAAGGATCATTTGAAAAACTGTAACTGAGCAAAGGCCCTGGGTTCAATCCCCAGTACCTAAAAAAACCCCAAAACTCCAAAATTTAGAAACCAATAAATTGTAGCCAAGCTATTTAACAGGAATCGAAGCAGCCCTAGTAGACTCCCAGGACCAGATTAATGTAGTCTAGCTCCAGTCAACCAACCAGAAGAGGACTGGTCAGAATATTTCTCTAATTACAGGACCTTTGTAAATCAGTTTCCTAGGACCAGCCAAACTGTGAAACAGACTGAGTTAGATGCTTCTTGAGTGGAAAAAAATAAAAAGTTCAAAGAAGGAGGTAAAAGTTTGCCTTGCACTAAAGTCACGCTTAAAGGAGGAATTTATCTTCGTATTAAGGGCTTTTAGTTATAGGACGAATAATGCCTACAACATAGAAAATTAGCATACAAAGTGAAGATTCAGTCTTTTTGGGGGGAAGAGAACCAACAAGGATGAATGAGGTAGGGAATAATATGCTCAAATCCAACTCTACACATGGACTGCTATTGACAGAAAGGCAAATTAATCAAAAAACTTGCTGGTTTGATGATAAGGAAGCTGTCATTTTCCCTGCTGAGATTGGCATGCCTCAAGACATCAGTATAATTGATGGCTATTCAATAATACCCAGATCTATTCCAGAATCTCTGCAAGAACATCTGATAGTTACATCAAACTTAAAAGTGAAATGCAGAGAGGAGAGCATCCAGATGGTCACAGATGTTCTCAGATAAAATAAGATTTTTAAAAAAATAATTATTAAAAGCTGTTTAACAGATGTCATATTCACCAAAGGAATGGTTTTGATGGTTGGTGTGTTGGTTTTGGAGTGATCTGGACTGGGCTGGCAGGGCTGTGTGGAGGACCCTCAATGCCTTATGAGCGGCGCTTGCCTTTGCCCTGGTGTAGACTGGTGGAATCAGTGAGGCTTCCTCCAGTGAAAATATGCTTTTCCTCCTGGATCATCTGTCAGCATTTGTTCAGCATGAATGAACGTATCTTCTTTTAATTTTGATCATTAAATCAGCTCAAAGAAGACTGCACACTCAAAGGGTCAGGTCCTTGCCCACACTGAACTGTGTAAGGCTTTGATTTCTGATTTAAAATCAAAGCCACACCAGGCAATTCAGTACAAACCACCCCCCAGTGGGCTATGGGATTGCCAGGGTGAAGCACCCGAGAAAGCTGTGTACAATGTGTTTGGAGTAGAGGGCACCATGCTTATTCCTTTGTATTGTCCATGGCTGTGACTGCATTACAGCAGCAGAGGAGAGTCACTGGGACAGCACCTGTACAGTCCACAAACTGCAAAATATTGACTCTCTAGTAGCCTTTTGTAGGAAAATATTATCCTTGGTTGATCCTTGGTTTAGGACCATACTATTAGGGTCATAGCTGTCAGGAAGAATTTTCTCCATCTAAAAGATAGAGAATATGGAAGCTTCCTCCTTTTTTCTCATAGAACATTATTTTTTTTTCTTTTTGGTGCTTGCAAAGATGAATAAAACTTAGTCTGTCATCAAAATGCTTAAAGTATGATGAGTAAAGTATTTTGTATCAGTGGGCTTGGCTTTCCTCTCATTGTTCTTGTGACAGACTGAGTTTTGTTAGAAAGAGCTTACATTTATTGAGCTCTTGCTGTATATCATCTTATTTACTCCAAACCCTGCCAGCATGAAGTAGTCATTAACCCTGTATTACAAACGAGAACCATGAGGGCCACAGATATCAACAGGTCGGTCCAAGGTCATAAACAGGGAGTGACGAATGGCAAAGTAAAACCCTATGTTTGCTGGAGCCAAAATGGTGAAAGCGAGCGTCTGAGCTTCAGTTCCACTCAATATATGTTTTGTCTGTGCTTGATTTCTTCCTGGCCTGGTGAGTTTTGGGGAGCCCAGAGGAACAATTGCTGCCTCTGAAACGGTATGCTTTAACCCGAACTCAGCATTGCCCTGGCCTCGGGCTCAGAGGCTGTGTCTAATTCCCACATCATGAGTAACAAGCCCTCCCTCGCCATAGTGATGCTGGGAGAATTGTCCCAGCCCTGACTTGCTGCCATGGCTCCCCAAATATTTGTCTTTTTCTCAGGAATGGACAGTGAGAAAATGGAATCTAATTACTTATATTTCTCAAATAGAGAACACATACCCACTGGCGTTCACCTCCCACTCTTGCTCATTACTTTCTTCTAGGAAATTAAATGAGGTGATACTTACAGAGTACTTAGTGTGTGCTTAATTACTGCCATCCTTCACGACCACGACCTCACGTACACACGCTCGACACATATTAGCCTCTCCCGACCCTAAGGGAAGGTGCCTAAATTTCCATGCTGTTTCTTTTGGACAGCGAGGACACAGAAGCTGCTTAAACAGCGGATAAGGTTTATTTGACAAAGCAGTTTTAAGCCCAAAAAGGGCCAATCAGCCCCAGGAGGCAAATGCCTCTCAAATCAATTCTGTGGAGTTGGATGGCTGGGTCTGTTACATCACTGTCAGCTTTCTTGGATCTACAGAGGAGAAAACTTCCTTTCCGCCCCACCTCCAAGATCTTTTTTTTCTGGAAGAAAAGAACTTAAGGAGAGGGGACCCTCAGGTCAGGAGTCAATGACTTTTCACAGCAGAGCAGCCCGCTTGTTGTGGACAGCCCAATACCAGACACCACCTTCTGATGGAAGACTTGTTTCAGCCGGTTTTAAATTCATGTTTCCCGTTTCCCATCTTTAAGTAGCTTGTAAGTCTCAGAGGGGAGTGATGCCAGGACAGCTTCAAAGCCAATTCATCTTCAGGATGTGACCTCTTCAGGCAGATATCAGTTCATGACCCTGTCCGGCCAATGGGACACAGGAAGTAGTTTGCTCGGGGAGAAATTTCTAAAACCCTGTCGTCCAACAAGCTGGCCATTAGCCACATGTGCCCATTGCCTACTCGAAGTGCGATGAGCCCTCATTGGTATCAGATCTCAAACACTTAGAAGGAGGAAATAATGCAAAATAGTTTCTTAGCATATATTTTACTATTGTTCCTATGTTATAGTCACCGATTGGAATATACCTTATCTGAAATGCTTGGGACCTAAAGTGTTTTGGATTTTTTCAGAGTTTGGAATATTTACATATACATTGAGAGACGGTTTGGGACAGGGCCCAAGTCTATGCATGAAAATACTTTGATTTGTAGATAACTTATACATAGAGCTGGAGGGTAATTTGATTTCAAGTACACCTGCATTTTGACTGCAGCCCATCACATGAAGTCAGGGGTAGAGCTTTTTTCCTTGTGACATCATGTTAGTGTTTAAAAAGTTTTGTGCTGGAGCATTTCAGCGTTTCAGATTGGCAGATTAGGGATGCTTTTGTATTGGGTTAAAGAAAATATATTTAAGTAATTATAATTTCACCTAGTTTCTTTCATTTTTTTCTGTATGTAAATACAGGAAGATATAACACTGTGCCTGTGGCTCCCATTCTCTTTTCCCAAGACAGGGGTTTCAGAGCAAATTCCTCCTGCTCTTCTGGACATCATGTGTGCAGACAGTGGATAAGAAGTGCTGCAGCTGCCTTGCTGTCAGCCTGTGGGTAAAGGCAGCGCAGGAGGAACAGAGCATGAGGAGACAGAGCCAGCTGCTGATGTTCAAAGGCCCTCTTCACTCTCAGTTGTGACCCAGTAAGGATCCTTATTATTCTAGCAAGTATGAGTCAGGAGTTTCTCTTACCTGCTGTTGAAAGCATCTGTACTTGTCCTTGCCTGAAGGCTTTGTTTCACCAGAGCCTAGGGAGTAGGTGGACTAAGGAAAGAGTGTTTAGAGTGGGGAAGAGAAAGCCTGACGTCTCCCAAGTCTGTGGCCAATCCCCAAAGGTGCCAGCCAAGAAGCAAGGATTTGGCCTCTTTGAGACAAGACATAAAGGTGTTTCAAATCAAGATATGAACAGTCAGCAATGCTGTAGAGCCAGCAGTCCCTTGGTGAGAATAAGTTCCTGAAAGGGTGTGCAGGGCAAACACAGAGCACAGCCTCCTGGCTTTGGCACCTCTCCATCAACATCTACAGGAAAGATGAGGCTTAGACAACCTGAACAGAGCGAATGATTGTGCCAGTAGCTTCCCTCTGTCCCTCCCTGGGACTTGCTACCTTTCTACTCTCTGCCCCTGCCATAGAAGGCAAGGTTTAGTAACAAACAAAAGTTTTCCAGTTTGGCTCTTAGTTGGGTTCAGCCAATGATGAGCACCAACAAGACACAAGAAGTAGGGAAGAGCTTGGCTAGGGTACTTGTCCTTGCTTGCAGCTCTCTCCCTATAGGTCATCGGGATCTGGCTGCATCCTTTAAGATCTATTTTTATCAGTGGAGAGTACTCTCTCCCCAGGTGCCTTAGCCCTGCCCCTTGCCACTCCAAGTCTCATGGTGTAATGGTGGTCCCTTGCTACTAAACCTTGTGGTTTGTGTGTACCCTGATCAAATAGTCTTTTATCAATAGTCTTTTTGTTAGATTCTCTATTAGTTATCAAAGTTGGTATGAATTTCCTTAGGATTTACAATAGCGATTTCAGCAATTTGGTGGTTTTCCTTTGACTGAGTTATGATACAGCATCACCAAGGTTTCACATTGCCAGATTCCAATATGGCAGATGTCTCCTGAGCAGTCAGTGAGAACATGATTGGTGATCTAAACAGGAAGATGAAGACAGTGGACAAGCCATATGGGGTTGGAGAGGGGAGACAGACCCTTCTAGATGTGGTGTTTTGATGTTGGAATGTCAAGTTGGATAGTCAGGGAATACAGGTCAGAATGTCTTGAGTTTCCCTTTTGGCCTGAGACACGCAGACTCTGTCGTCAAATCACACTTATTTTTAGCATCGTTAGGCTACTGAATAGAGTTTCTAGAACCCTGTCCCGAAAACTGCTGTATTTTAGTGAGTTAATAGTAAATAAGATCCCTGACAATACCCAAGGGCCAAACCACCACTGTGGACCATGTGCTGACTCTTCATGACTCAGGTAGGTAACCGGGTGCCATAGAATGGTGCAGCCCAAAGCAAAACCGGAGGGTTGCCAAAGTTTGATTTGAACATTCTTATCTCCCTCTCAACCTCACTATGTATTTTTCTCTGTATCTTTTTATGCTATTGGAGATTCCTGCCAAGTAAGTGTAGCCAGTAATTATGTCTTTAATATTTGCTTTTACATTATTTAAAATGCCTTGTCCTAAACAATGGTTTATGTAAAACTAAAGACTTGTTAAGTGAGTTACACATATGGACAGATGCATAAAAATGAGGAGAAAAGTCATGGACCAACTAAACCCTCTGAGGTACCACTTGGTCTCTGGGCTCCCAACATGGGACCTAGATTTCAGTTGGGCAGAGAACTGTTGTGTGTTGATTGCAATGTCTGTCTGAGCTGTCCGATAGAGCAGCCACCAGCCGCATGCAGCTATTGGCACCTGCTATGTGGCAAATGTGGCTGTGAAATGGAACATTTAAAGTTTAATTTTGATTGATGTAAACTTAAATAACCACGTGTGATGGCACAGCTCTGGAGTCCCTGTGTAAAGCAGATCAGAGCAGAAAGGATGAATCTTGGGCCAGCACTACACGAGCACTTTACATTGTGTTGTTTTTTCTTTTCTTTTTCTTACTTGTCCCTAGGAACCCTGGGAGGGAAGTGTTAGCTCACTGTGGTGGTAGGCACAAGGCAGGGCGGGGAAGGGTTTCCATTGCATCCTTAAATACACGAGCAACGAAGCCTTCCTCTGTTATTTACAGTGACAGAAGGAGCTGCAAGTGAGCAAATTGTCATCTAAACCTAACTACAGTCAAGATTTAAAAGGTTGACATTTCTTTTTTTCCCTTCTCTCTCTTTTTTAAACACCCAGTCTTCCTCATTAACCAGATATCTTTATTCTCTAAATATTTACCACCCAAACGAAATTTACAGTTTAATTTGCTGTATAAAATCATTTATTGACTGATAAACCTCATTACTAAGCTCCAGTACAGCCTCTGGTACTCCCGACAGTTTTAATTCTTGTAGCAGCAGGCTACTGCGCGAGAAAAACAACCCTGTCAAATTAACGGCAGGGGTCTAAATTATTCAAATACACTAAATCCATGCAGAACGTTCCACCGCTCATAATTTTTCTTTTGGAGCCAACAATTAACTGGCAATATTCTAACTTAAACAATGACAGTCATTCTAAGAGAATTCTGGCAGCAGAGGATGTTCCACCTTCCCGTGTGGTCTTGTGGTCCTGGGGGCACTGTGGGAGGTTTTCTCACCCAGGCTCCTCACCTCTGTGCAACTTACCATCCTCTCCGTCCTCCTGTCCTGGCCCCAGGTCAGAGCCTGCACTTGGGACATCACTGTTTCCATTGGTAGCACTAGCATTGATAGCAAGTGTGCATCAGGCTGCAATTAGTTAATTGCACATGCATCTTTCTGCCTGTGGGAGCAAAAAGTGCCTCCAGTTTTCTCCCTGCAAATGCAACCAAACTAATTATTGAGCTGCTGATTCAGAAGACAGGCCCACCTAATTTAGCCCGCAAAACAGAGCATTAAAAAAAAAATCCTGTAAAAATGATCTTAGCTTGAAAACAACATGTCTAAGAAGGACATTATTCCGCCATGTTAGATCACAGTTGTGACCTGCACACTGAATGACTTTGACTCCTGGTGGACCTTGTTTGTTTAGCCCACAGTGTGTGAACCCCTAACATCGGTGGATTACTGCATATAACACCCAAAGTCAAGTTCTCAAACAGGAGAGCATTACACTGCTGATCTTGACTGCTCATGCATGTATTCATTCCTCTATCAAATATTGACTGTCAACTAGCTGCCGGGCACAGGTTACACAGGAAGTGTTGAGGTGATACATGTGGAAAGAGACAACAAAGAATGACACTTAGTGTAAAAGGATGTTCAGATCTTTAGGTCAGGACTGGTCGGAACCAGAGAAATCTCAGAAGCTTGTTAAGAATGCAGATGAATCAGATTCACCCCAGAGAACCTGAATTAGCATCTCTGAGCAGAACCCAGGAATCTGCATTCTAACCAGCACGGCCAGTCAGTTCTGTAAGAAGTGCTTCAAGAAAACATCTGGTGATAATGAGCATAGTAGAAATGCCGTGCAGTGGTACTGATGAGATATCGATTAAATAGCCATGAGACTGAGTGTCATATTCAGAGTCGTCATCAAAGGCAGCATAGAGCTAAGCCAAGCCTGTTTCTGTGACCCCAAGGGACACGTTCCCTACTAATATGGCAGCCCTACCCATGGTGTTCATAAGGGCTTTTCCTCTACTTTTCACTTTTATAGCTCCATCAACTCATTAGACATTTTATTTTATACTGGTTTTAGGTTTATGAGAAAGTTGCAAAGAGTACAGAGAGTCTTCATAAACCTTTACTTTTAACATTGTATGTTAGTGAGATACGGTTAACATAATTAATGATCAATATTAATACATCATACTCACTAATCTCTAAATTTTTCTTGGGTTTTCTTAATTTTTAACTTAAGATCCTCTTCTCATCCAGGATACCACAGTACATTTAGTCATCATGTCTCCTTTGGTTTGTCTTGGCTCTCTTAGTTTCTCAGACTTTTCTGGGTTTTGGTGACATTGAGAATTTAGAAGAGTAATGGCCAGGTATTTTGTAGACTGTCCCTCAGATGAGATATGGCTGATGTTTTTCTCCTGATTGAACTGGAGTTATGGGTTTAGGGATGAAGCAGCCCAGTGTAAAGTGCTATTGTAATCACTTTATGTCACATTGAAGATATACACTATCAAGATGACTTATTGAACATGACCTTGACCAGCTGGCTGTGGCATGTTCTGTCAGGTTTCCCATGGTGTAATTTCTTTTTGTCCCTCCTTTTCCATACTGTCCTCCTTCAAAAGAAATCACTATATGCAGCCCACACTTAAAGTGAGGATGCTGTTTTACCTCATTATTTATGGAGTGTCTTATAAATTATCTGGAATTTTGTATAGGAGATTTATACATTCTCTTTCTTTTTTTATTTGATCATTTATTTGTGTTCTTATGAACTTAATGTTGTTTGTGTAAAACTTTGGGTCATATCCCAATACTAAGTTTCTTGCTCAAATTGTTCCAGCTTTGGTCATTGGAACTCCTTAAATTGGGTCCTGTGCTCCTTTGATAAACCTCATAGTTTTGTCTTTCAAGCACTTTTCCTTTCTAGCACTAGAGAATACTTAAGACTCATCTTGTAATTCTCTTCCAGATCTTAAGAGCTTGGGCTTCTTTTCTTGGAGAATGAGAATGAGATTTAGAAACCAAGATCTGAATGTTGGGTGTGCCCATCACTATTAGGGTGCTATCACTTCCAGGCTCTCCCAGAACTAGGGCAGAGCTAGGAAATACAAGTGTGCCCACACACCTCTGGATATACATATTACACCTATATCTCTCTACCTGTAGGTAGATTAAGCTAAACATGAGTCTATACCTGTGTCTCCAATTATAACTCATTATCTCATACATCACTCTAGCTCTCCCTTTGTGCTTATCTGTAAACTTCCATATCGACCGTGAAAAGCCTGGTCCTGTAACCTGCCACCATTTACTTCTTCATTCAACTTCAGTGAAAATCTATCATCTATCCATCTGTCTGTCTGTCTATCTATCCATCTATGCCCCCTTTTAAAAAATTTTTCATTTTAGTGTATTACAAGTAGATACTGATAAAGAAAATACAAAAGCCATTCTATAAAAATAATGTCTCATAACAAAAATTATTAGACAATAACCATGGTAAATACATTGTGCATCATGATCTTAAAAGAATAAATTTTCATTTGCTAATTTATCCCTCAGTTTATTTTCTAATAATACTATACCTTTTTTGCAAAAAACATTTTAAGTATTGCCAAAGTATCTCACATTCTGTATAATTTTGAACAATTTCTTCCTTTTTCACAATATGTATTATGATGCCCCTTTTTTATATAATGACTGTTTATAGCCAGAGCAATGTCTGTTCCCTGAAGCACACTTTGGAGCACTCTGACTTGCAGGAACTTTTCCATAAGGCTGCTAACTAGAGATGTAGTGTGTGCCATGGACTGTCCCCTCCTTTCTCTGATCTGTCCTTTCAGATCACAGCTCAGCAACCATTGGCAGCCACACTCAAGTTTGCCCAAGATTAGTATCAGCTGCCCCTGCCTTCCTGGGCTGAATTAGAGGTGTCAGCATCCACTCAAGAATCACTTATGGTACTGTGTGCCTAGTCTGTGGTAAGAACAGGGGTACAGAGATCAGAGCCAAGATGTCCCTGTCCCAAGTCGCTCTGTGATAAATTGGGGCAGGGTGGTAGCAGCTTGGCTCGTGTGCTATTTTGGCATTGTCACTTTACTTTTATAAGTGACATCATGAGGGAGCATAGGGTGTTAGTGTCTTGAAGGATGGAGCCTGCATCCAGCCTGGGACAGTCGGGACAGCTTCCTAAAGAAGGCAACTGGCTGCATCCTAAAAGCTTGGCTGCTGGTTTGTTTTTGGTTCTGAATTTTTTTTTTTTTACATTTTAGGTGTACAATATAATGACATTCATCGTTGGAGATATGCACCTTTACATACTCTCTTGATAGTTATTTTTCCCCCTTCCTCTGCCCTCCCTTCAACCCCTCCATCCCTCCCTATTCACAGAGACTTTGTTTCCATTTTTCCATTTTCTCATATTAATCCCATTCCTTTCTTTCCTTTCCCCTCCCCCTCCCCCTCCCACTTCCCTTCCCCTTTCCCCCTTTTCTTCCTATTTCACATTATCTATTATTCCTTTTAGTCGTTATTTACACTTTCAGTTTCTCTAGAGAAAGTATTTGGTATTTACACGTGTGTCCTATTTATTTCACTTAAGAGTATCGCCTCAATGTGCATCCATTTAGCTATAAATGTCTCTAATTTCTCATTTTTTATGGCTGAGTAGTACTCCATTTTATTTAAAAAACCCACATTTTCTTTATCCAGTCTCCAGTTGATGGGCATTTGGGCTGTTTCCAAGTTTTAGCTATCACAAACTGTGCTGCTATGAACATGGGCGTGCATATATTACTGTGGTATGCTTCTTTTGATTCTTTGGGGAAGATACCCAGCAGGGGAATAGCTGGCCTAAATGGGACTTCCAGTCCTAGTTCTTTGAGGTATCTCCATACTGATTTCCACAGTGGTTGCACCAGTCTACACTCCCACCAGCAGTGGAGCAGGGTTCCTTTTTCCCCACAGCCCCGCCAGCATTTGTTATTGGTTGATTTCATGATAGCAGCCATTCTTTCTGGAGTGAAGTGGAATCTCAGCGTTGTTTTCATTTGCATCTCTCAAATGACCAGTGACGTTGAACATTTTTTCATATGTTTATTTGCCATTTCTACTTCTTTGTGTGAGAAATGTCTGTTCATTTCAGATGCCCATGGTTTTAACATGCATCTATGGAGTATCTGATTAAAGGTTGGGCACTAAATATGTGATGGAGGAGGAGGAAAACCATGGTTACTGGTCTCAGGGAGACCCCATTTAAGCCAGAGATTCAGGCATTTAGTCACATAAGTGGCAGTTAATCGGGTGGGGACAGAGTGTTTCACCCCTGAGGTCTTGCCTGCAAAGCTTCCCTCAGCTCTCACATGTCTGCATCGAGCAAGCCCTGTGGGAAGATGCTCTGCAAAGATTTCAAGGACCCTCGCTCACAGGGAGCTGTGAGCTGAGGCCTGTGCTTCCATCATGGGGGGGAGGGGAGGGGATGAGGGTGCCACTGGGATGACGTCCACTTGATCCTTTTTATATGTGAATGTGACATTAAATAATATTTTGTAATGACCTGCATTCCTCTTAGGAAATATCTCTTGATGATTAATCTTTCTCTCTGCAATTACGACAGTCTAGTGATCTTGTTAATTAATGCCAAGGAGGGTTTTGCAGCACCTCATTAAAGATTTTCCCTTTCAGGACACCCAGCGCTCTGGTGCACAGCCAGGGGCAGAGAAAGCCATTTTCTTGTGAGTGGAAACTCATCTTTTGATCCTCCACTTTTTCCTCTTCCTCCCCATCTCCTTCCTGTAGGGATTCTTTCTCCTTGTTTCTATGTCTCCTGTTCCTCCTCAGCTCTCTTCTGTTCTCCTTTGTTTTCTTTCATTCTGGAACAGGGTGGCCTCTAGTTGTTCTGAAACATTGTTGTAAATACATTAACTGTTGTTCCCCTATCTCCAGGAAGGAGTTTGAAAATGCTCTATTTAATGCAGAATCTTCTATTCAGCAAGTTTGGTTGAGTCTTTTATGTTCCAAGGTCCCTTACTAGGAAAACACAGCGAAGCAAAGCAGGATGTTGTGGGTACTCTCTTAGTTTTGTCTCATAAAAATAAAAGCAAATGAATTAATGAATGAAGGAAAGATTCTTTAGTCTAATGAATTTTGTTAATGCTGTATACTTTATCCCAGGGGATTGGCAAAAAAAAAAAATGGCCTGATGACCAAATCTTGGCCCCTGCTTGTTTTATAAATAAAATTTTATTGGAACACAGCCACATCCATTCATTTACATATTCACCATGATGGTTTCTTCACTGCTATAATGGCAGAGTTGAGCACTTACAGTAAATGTCATTTGGACCCCAAAACCTAAAATATTTACTCTTTGGTCCTGTACAGGAAACTCTGTTGGTCTTTGCCCTCTCCCATTGTTGGGGATTCTGGGGGCTTATTATACATTTACAGAGAATAAAACATCTGCAACCAGCAATGTGGCTTAATTTTCTTCCATCCCGTTTTCCCCTGAATGTATTTGATCATAGAACCCTCTTTCAGCCAACCTTTATGTGAATTAGTTTAAGGACATATGCCCCGGAGGCAATGTTCAGCTTTGGGGTTCTCTTTCTCTGCTTTATTTTAGTGTGGTTGCCATCATGGCTTCTGTTTTCTGAAAGGATTGGCAGTAGAGCTAAGCCTTTCAACCTGGTAAAAATCCAGCTCTCCTCTCAGCCTCTGTGAAAATTTCCTTCCTGGTGGAAGAGTAGGGCTTTCCCTCGGCTCCAGGAAGAGTCCCTTTCTCTTTCCAGGAGCAATGATGTGTGGAGCCCAAGCCCATGTTCATAATAGAACCAGTTGGGCTAGTTTCCTGTCTATGGGTTTTCCAGTCTTGCCTCATCGGACTCTTCTCAAAGAAAACTCGTTTGGGTTGTGGTTTATTTTTCTTAGCCATTGTTGAAACTGAGATTAAATTGGTTTGACCTTGATGATCAGCCAGACCTGAAGAAATAGCTAAGGTGGGACTGAAGAGTCCTAGAGGCATAGATTTCCTCTGAGGCCCAAGAGCACCTGGGGAAGCTGGGACAGGGAGCGTGTTCCCCTTATCCTGGAGGATAAGGAGGTGGGGTGAAGAGAAATTAACTTTAGATTAGAATTTACACTTGAAGAATTCAGTGGAGCAGAGATAGGTTCCTATGTCACTTTCTAGCTCTGCCAGTCCTTCCTCTCACAAAAGAGACTTGAAGAAAGCACTGGGCACTCTCCTCTTCACCAGGGTAAGGGGCATGTAGAAGCCAGGTGGATGCCAGACACAGAAATAAGAGGAGGGCACCGGCAGAGCCAAGTCAGTAACTGTAGGTCTAAGGGGTCAGATTGAAGTCAAGGGTCAGTACACAAAGCCCAAGGCAAGTGTGGCAGGCAGAATTGTAGCAGCATGTTTCATCAGCTCCAAGAGTGTCTGCTCTAACCCCCAGGAATACAGTGATGTTACCCCATGATTGGGTTATATTACATGACAAAAGGATTTTGCAGATGCAGTTAAGGTTACTGATCCATTAACCTCAACATGGAAGATTAGCAGCTTTCTCCAGTTGGTGACAGGAAGAGGAATCAGAAGAAGGACTTAAGGCACAATTACTGGCTTTAAGTTGGAGCCAACCATGTGCAAGCCCAGAAGTGCAGACTCGTGATTGAGAGCAGCCCCCACTGACCCTCAGTCCTACAGTCAAAAACACTGAACTCTGCCAAGCTCAATGTGTCTGGAAGCATGTTCCTTCCCCAGAGTCTGCAGATGTGATTCCAGCCCAGCTGACACTTTGATCTTAGCCTCAGGATCCTGAGAGCACAGCCCTGCCATCCTGGACTTATGGCTATGAGTTCCTAATTGTGTTTTTGTGTAAGTTGTTACATTTGTAGGAAATGAATATAATTAGCAAATCATCAGTGTGGCTGATGATTTAATGAGGGTTAAAGGGATAGATGATTGGGGCTTGTAGCATCCCTCCCTTTGTGAAACTCATGCTCCTGTGATAATCCTGGCCAGTTTCTAGCTCCTTTGAAGTTTATTTCATGCACTCACTCTATCCCAGCAGTTGTCATCAAACCAAGATCTTGCTAAAGACAGGATTTCCACCCTCTAAGCCACACTGGTGGGTTCTGGGTAAGACTATAACACAAGTAGGTCCAATGAGAATTATTGGGAAGAGTCTCTTCAAGCTCTCAAGCCAGGCTACATGAGTGGTTTTTTCCCCAATAGTTGGAGAAAGTCTGCAAATACAGAGAAATAGAAAATTGGCAATGGGAGAAATAAGAATTATCTCTGATCCAGCCATATCTGAAGCCAATAATACGTTGCTTAGTTTTTTGCATTAGTTATTTTTAATTGAATTCTATAACTTCTGTAAGTCCAAATATTACCCGTGTTAAAATGGTGCAGATAAGAGCCCCATACCCACTCTTCTCTGAGGTTTGGCTGCCTTTGCGTAGTAGCTTGAGTCTGACAGTGCATCCCCAAACCACACCGGACATCGTGGAGTGGCTACGCAGGCCCCTCACCTGCCAGTTAGGATGTCCTTGTGATTCCTCCACTAACTGACAGCACATGACCTTCGGTAAATTGTTGCCCCTCTTTTGGAACTTACAGAATCCCCGACAACCAGTTAACCCCATGTGATGTGATGTGTAGGATTCTCTGGAGGCAAATCCACACTCTCACCCTCAAACTCTAAGTGATGCCCAACTCTTTATGATAATATCCAACAGAGACTGGGGCTTGTCATGGCTTGGGTCTAGATGTCCCCCCCACCCAAAGCCTCATGTGGGTGAGGTGGGACTTTCTTTTTCAGAGGCAGTTGAATCTGGGATGCGTGATGCTGGGGTTGAGGGGTGTGAATACTAAACCAGTACATGTGAGTGATTAGTTTGCCATCCCCCTAATCCAGGTAGTGTGAATGAGACACAAGGGACAGGAAGGATACTGTTAAACTCCCTTGTTGCCTTTGCTACCTGTGCGCACCCTATTGTTTCTGCTCTGCCATGCCTGTTTGTCATCCCTGCCTTGGAGCCAGCCAATTATGGACTGAAACCTCTACGAACCATAAGCCAAATAACTTTACCTTTTGGTGCCGGGTATTTTGTCTCAGTAACGAGACAAAAGTAACTAACACAGACCTCTTTTGCTACATTAATTTATAAGAATGATAATCTTTCACAGTTTCATGGTACCCAAAGATCTCTTGCGGGTATGAGTCTCTCCCTTTATGGTCTACCCTGTGAGCATTGTGATCCATATTTCAGGGAAGAAATAACCAAGATTTGGAGAAGTGAAGGGCCTTTTCCAAAGTCACAGCACTGGTCAGTGGCAGAGCCGTGGTGAAAATGGAGACAGCCCAACTCCATAGCACCATCTTTCTATGCTGTGCTCCCTGCTTGGTTCAAACATCCATGAGCATGATTCCTTTGCCTGCTCCTGGACCTCTCTGTTCCATGCTCTCGCATTTAGGTGCATAAGATGCATGGGTTGCATAGGCCCAAAAGTCCTAGGAGGTGGTTGCTCCATTGTAAGGCTATGGGTGAGATAGAATCAGCCTTCCAGTATCATCTCTAGAAACTGGAGCAAACCAGAGATTTAAACCCAGCTGTGACACTTCAGGAAATGGCTAAAATGAACATACAGTTAACCGGGAGAGGATTAGGGGGACCATGTTTTCAGGGTTGAGGAATCTCTGGCCTCCCTCTCTCAGAGCAAGTTAGTTGATTATTGTTGGTAAAGTCAGAATGAACACTTGACTTTCATTCATTTCACTTTTGTTTGTTTGGTGAGCTTACTCTGAGTTGCATGCTTCACAACAGCCTGTCCTGTTCGCTGCTGAAGAAACAAAATAGTCACTGTCGACGTGGGATTTACACACCGGTGGAGAGACATATGTTTGCTTCAGTCTTTTCTTGTAATTATGATCAGAAAGAAAAAGATGGTGGCTGTGAGGTTAGAAGCAGGTGATTTCAGGGCATCGTGGAGGGCGCAGCGTGGGCATCATCCAGACCAGAGGCCAGCACACCAGGGCCCATGGACCAAACCAGCTTGCCATTGGCTTTACTAAATAAAGTTTTGTTGGAATGCAGCCATGCTCATTCGTTTACACATGATCTCCAGTACCTTTTGCAGTAGGACAGCACAGCTGGGTAGTTGTGGTGGAAACTATGTTGCTCCATAAACCCTGAAGTGCTTATTGTCAGGATCCCCCTTCTTTGCCAGAGAAGATCTCTCTGGGAGAAGTTATTTTTCTAAGATCACACAGCAGACAAAGTGGAGAGCGTGTATAGAAATCCAGACTTCCTGCCTCTCAGATTTTGAAGGTCTTCTGGGAACATCTTGGACACACTTTAGTGGAGAGGAAAAAGCAGAGGTAAGAAGCAAAGGTGTAGGAGGAGCCCCACCAGCCAGGTGTGGAAACAGAAGTCGGCCGTGGGAGAGATTAGCAGAGAGGATGCCAAGGCCAAATTGCACAGGTGAGACCAATTTGGAGAGGCGTCTTACCTAGGGGGTAATTAGACTGCTCTTAGTGGGAGAGCATTAAAGCGCACCTGGGCAGAAGGGAGGAAGTAAGATGTGAGGAGAGAGAGGTAGACAAACCAACAGTGGTTAGACCTAGAGTGATGCTTTAGACAGAGAAGTGCAAAAAGCACACAGCATAACCCACTGCAGGAAGCTCAGTGAGCCCAGAGCTGACACAGGAGCCTGTGGGGTGGGCATGTGTGGTGGGGAAGGGATCAGCAAGTGCTACGGCAGAAGAGCAGACAGCAGGGTCAGGCAGAAAGGCACAGAGCGAGTGAGTCCCAAAAGGAAACCAGCTCACTTCATATCATCCCGTTTGAACATTTTCTGATCCTGACAAGACCACTACCTCGGTCATTCCCAAGCTAAACCTTTTACTAGGACTTGTCAGCCATTTGGATTTGTTTGAGAAAACATCTTCCATGCATGGGAAGAAGGCGCTAGTTCATTGTCTGGGTCATGCTTTAAAACAAACAACAAACAGAACAAAACATCTAATGAAAGCAAAACATATTGATGTTACCCTTCTGAAACCAGTAGGTTTTGCAATGAGCAATGTCATTTTTTAAATATTTCTTTTGGAATTAGAGATTAAACTAAAAGTGATGTTGGAGTCATTTTCACTGAATCACACTTACCAATGTTTCATGGATTGATCTTAGAAATATTTAAATAGAACGATGGTGCTGAATGGGGGAACATTTGTTCACTGCTTTCTGATAAGCCCAGTTAGATAAGCTTAAAAGCAGAGATATCCAGCAACAATTTAAAGAAGAAACAAGCTGAGAAGGTGGCTTTCTTTTCAGTGCTGTTTGTTGATCTTTCACTCTTCATGGTGTATCACCGAGGTTAGTGGACTGTTATGAAAGTTGTGGTCGCTAATTATTTCAAACTTTCCTGCATAATATTCTCATTTGAACAAAAACCCAAGACTAGAGTCTCATTTATTACAATGATTCCCCTATAGCAGGAATGAACATGGAATTTAAACACAGTTCGCTTCCAAAAGCTGTTCTACTTACTCATACAAACCTTCACTGAATTCATGGAAACATTAGAAGCAATCCCGGTGTGGGAGGGATGGCTGAGGCTGGCATGCCCTGGAAGATTCTCCAATGGGGCAGACAGAGGGCTTCAAGGTCAAAAGTTAACTCTTTTCCCCCACGTTTAATTTCCATGGTTTGATTTCATAAAGGGTAATTTTCATTATGGTTTTTAGGTGGTCATAATTGAAAAAGAACATTGTGTCCCCGAGAGGGTCTCCCTGGACAGCTGACTTTGACATTGATTCGTCTCTGGCTGGGCCAGATGCCACAGAAGATGGGTCCTCTTGTGTTAGACCATTAATTGTTCTTCTCCAAGTCTGAACACACTGAGCTGAAAACCAGAGGCAATTATGCAGCTAAGTCAAGCAAAGAACGGTGTATGTGCTCCAATGAGCCAGGATTTTAGTTGACAGTGGCTTTGACTTGTCTTGTCCAGATAATTGCTTCAAGTTCTCTAGGACCCTCCTGCAAACTGTCTGAGCTCCTTTAGATTTAGAGAGAGAGAGTGTGTGTATGTGTTTGATAATGCTACCAAATTCTTAAATAAAATGGTGGCAGAGGGGTGGATACTAATATACTTCACTTAAATCAAGGGCAACTTGTATTAATTTGGGTTCCCCCAGAAACCGACTCAGAGACAGGGATTCAAGTGGAAGTGAAAATCCAGGATGTGGTCCCTGGGAACCTGGCAGAAGGTTGGGAGAGCAAGTTACCCCTCGGGGTTAGGTAACTGGTCTACTCCTACTGGGAAACACTGCAGACCAAGGAGAAAGGTGCCTAGCGGAAGTTCCCACTTGGGGGAAATAGACTCCCCACAGTCATCCCTGAGAGCTCTAACTGGGGTCATGAACTCATCAGGACTGGGTCAGAATGGGCCCCAGACCTTAGAAAAAGCCTTCAGGCAGAATCATCAAGGGCTCTATCTGGGGCCTTAACTCTTCCAGACTTGTGTATGGGCCAAGCCAGCAGAGGAAGGCCTGGGGCCAAGAGATGCAAAGGCAAACCTGGGGAGTCAGGCTGGAGGCCTTCCAGTGATAGATCCCAGGAGGCCTCAGGGGAGCACCGGCCACACCTCCTTCCTGACTTCCTCAAACCAGATTTCAATTTTGTTACCCCAGATGCAGACCAACCTTTCTTGTATTATGACAAAGCTAAGTTTGGACATGAATTTGAGGTGCATTCACCCTGTCACTCTGGGGAAGGTAGGCCACTGACTCATGGGTACATGCTTGATCAGTTTTTTTTGCAAACTAAAGTTATTTGAGACACTCCTGTTAAAATCACCACCCAAATGATGCACTCTCTGAGTCTGCCAACTCCCCTCTGTGACACTGACTCTGAAATGCTCTGTAGTTTTACTGTCCAATACTGTTGCTTCTGCTTTAACTTTAAAATGGAAAGATCTTGTTATACCTAGTCTTGATTTGTATGCCTTTCAACAGCCTTTGGCCCAAGGTAATAAAATTCTGACCTGAGATTTTCCTCCAGTGGCTACCAATGTAGCTGGGCCAAGCCAAACCAGCAAGTGTTTATTTAACACTTAATACATAGTTTCATGGTTACATAAGGTAAATACATCAAAATCACCTTCTGTGTTATTTACTCTTGTTTTTCCTCGACTGTGGTATATTGGCAAATAAAGTCAGTAAAGATATCTGTATCTATTGGGAGAGAGATGGGGGGGAGAGAAAGAGAGAGAGAGGGAGAGAGAGAGAGGGAGAGAGGGAGAGAGAGAGAGGGAGGGAGAGAGAGGGAGAGAGAGAGAGAGAGAGAGAGAGGGAGGGAGAGAACTCTAACAATGGGTTTGTGGGATGGAAAGCTGGAAAGCATTTCTTAGGTTTTGGATTTCATGCAACATTGTTGGAAAACCTAAGTACATAAAATCCAGGAATTGTGACTAAAATGTAGAAGTCTTTATTCTTTCTATTGTAACTTCCTTTAAGAATACCTGAAAATTTCAAGTTCACCCAAATGTGATGGGCACTGAAATTCTGAGCAATATTTTGACTATGAATGAGATCTACATGTATAGATAAATACTCGGAGGAGAGTTTTCAGGGGTATAGTGCTTGTAGGTCATCCCTGTTCACTAGAACATCACCAATTCTGCCCCTTAGTCCATTCCTATGATGCTCTGTGTCCTGGGAGTTTTGCTAGTTCCCCTGAATGGAAGGAGCTATTTTCCTCACCCTCCCATGCCACCCTGTATTGTATTTATCTATTTTATACCCTAAATGGATTTTTTAGCTGTAGCTTTCTCTGAGCAGGCACAGTGTCTTATTTATTTTAAAATCTTCCTCTTGCTGATGATGGTGACCAGGATATCATGGTTCATCATTAATTCTTGTCAAGTTAACCAGTTAAGAGTTTTCTTTATTCTGATAAAAGGGTGTGAGGGTTGGGAGGATAGAGAAAGTCAAAGACCCAAGAATGTCCACTCTCATCTCTCCCATTTGGTGTTTTATTATAGGTCATAGTCATTTCAATATGGGGGAAAAGAAATTTTAAAAAATAAAGATAAGAAAGGAAAAAAATGCAACAATCATTACTAGAAAGTATAAATCTAAAAGAGTCTACAAATAAAGTATAAGAACTAAAATGTGAATTTTAAAAGGTCGCTAAAAATAAAGTCAATATATAAAACTCGGTTGTATGTCTATCTGCCAGGAACAAATAATTAGAGAATAGGGGCAATATCATCACACACATCAAATGGTTAGGGCTAAGCCAAATGAAGGGTGCCCAGTTCTCCGATGCAGAAAATGATAGAGCATCATGGTTGCAAAAAATTAAACCCGGAGCAAGTAGAGGGATATGAGAATTGGTTGTTTTCAAATTTACCTGTATATGCAAAACGATCTTGTTGAAAATATTGCCAAGTTTATGCGTACTTACGAATAGTTTGATAAAGTGACCTATATTAAAATTAAGGGCTTCCATTTACATTTTTTAAAATCCATTAAAAGAATTAAAAGGCAAACTTTGAAGTAGATAGTTTGTCTAGAAACAAAGTGTAAACATACCAAAGAATGTTTATGGAAATTCCAGCCTCTTTGGATGGAATTAAAGGAACTTGGGGATCATTTGAGTTATTTGATCAAAATGAGCAGCAGGGTAGTGGGATGAAGTCAACTAAATTCAACATTTCTCTGAGTTGTAGCAACTGTGATCGTCACTGGATTTGGGAAAGGAGATGAAAACCTAAAGAGACAGTGGATGGATTGACTCCACAGAAAGCAAAATAAGTAAGCAAGTATTTATTTATTTATTCATAATGAAGAAATGGACTCCTAGTAAGTCAGCACTTGGAGATGTTCTCTAGATCTAGTCACGTTGACACTCATGAGAGTGTTATCTTCATCTGCGCCCATCACTGTCACTGCTGTCCAGATGTCTCCGTGTGCCCGAAGCCTGGCCGAGAACAGGGTACTCTCTATTTCCGCCTTGCTGGTGATATTCTAGATGGATGCTACAGGTGGAATCAGACTAGCTCAGAAAGACACTGTGGTGTAGCAGGGCTAGGTGATACAGCACACGTGTACATTCCTTCCTACCTTGTCCACTATCATCCGTCTCCTCAGTAGCTTGAAATCAGCAGTCATGGGCCATGCTGGGCGTATTTACATCATGGAAATTGTTGGAAGCCACATGTCAGGTGCCTCTGCCCTCCTTCCCTCAAACTGTCTCACAGCTCAACAGACAGATCATGAAATAAAACCGTTTAACAGCATCATTAAAAGGTGAAGAAACTGCTGAGGATTTAGCTCAGTGGTTCCACTGCCTGCTCCGCAAGCACAAGGACCTGAGTTCGATCCCCAGTACCTAAAAAAAGAAAGGTGAAGAAACTATTTAAACTGTGCACAGAGATTTTGTTTTAAGTAGGCAAACTTGACTTATTTATACTTGAATGGAAAGAAAAATTTCAATAGAGATCTTCTATATTCAGTTCCAAAGGAGTGGAATGAAAAGCATCCAATTTAATTAAAATAAGAATTTCATTGTTTTTGGATTCAGTGGAAGAAAAGGTATTTTTAAAAAATTGATTTCTGTTTTAAAGTTCAATAAAATTTTATTAATTTAATTAGTTCCTATCAATTTTTAAATAAGCTGTGGCTTAGATTAAATTTGCTCTTCCTCCCTCTGTCTTTTTTTTTTAACCAACCTCCTATGAGCTTATCATTGGGTCTCATCTTATAATTCTGTACATGAAATACCATGGGAGATTATAAATCAAGAGAAAGTTTTGCACCAGGATTTTGAGCTGTCATTTCTATTAGGGTGAAGAATGGGAAAACAGAATACAATCCAGGAAAAATAATTTGGCTAGATGCAGGAAGAGGCTCTGTCTATGGTGGCTGTCACTGTAGCCATTTGTACTAGGCACCACATTCAGAAGGTCAGGCTAAGAGTGGGAGCGGTATTTGCACACATCAGTATGTGTGGTAATCTGAGTGGACATTCCTTGCAGACAGGTGGACATGGGAACAGCTGGAGGAGAAAGGTGGATGGTGCAGCGTGATCAGAAATGAATCACGTTCGAATTTGAGAGACCTGACCACAGTTCAAAGATCTTAGAAGGAGCATTAAGGACTTCAGGTCAATATTGAAGCCACAGTTGAGAGGAATAAGAAATAAATATGTAGCGAGAATGGAGTTGCACTCAGCTGAATGAGAATGCAAGTATGATAAAACCTTTTCCCAAATGCTTTCTTCCACACACTACATGTGTGTTTTTTGAAAGTGCTACCAAATGCTTTCTAAAAACAGGGTTTTGCAATCAAATCATTTTGCAATTTAGTGATATAAATTGGCCCCTCTTGGAAATGTACAGTGAGGAATGTACTTGAAGCTCAGACAATATTAAAGTGAATAAATCCATGTATGTTGGCTTAATCAACTCCTCTGAGCATAGGACACAGTTTTGGACACTCTGACAGGCACTTTCTGCAGAACCATATCCTTTGGGACATGAGTTCAAGACATGGCATAGCGGAGGGAGCTTGGATTTGTGATTCACACACTCCCACACCAAGTTCAAGCTCTGCCGTATTACATGCTGAGTTGGAGCGAGTCATGTCTGTGAGCCGGGTTCTTTATTAAATCAGAATGAACTACTGCCTAGCTCTAAGGAGAGCAGGTCTGTAGAGACCAGCACAGTGCCAGGCACATGGCAGGAGTTAATGGAAGGGGCCTTGGACTCTGTGTGTGAAGGCAGGTGTGACTCCACAGGAGACACTGACCTGGCAGGAACAGCAGGTTGCTCACTTGTCTCAGAGGAAGGAAAACTGCTGACGTCTAGGACAGACAGAGCCCAATAAGCTGTCAGCTCCTCTGCATTCTCCTGATTTCGGGGGACACACTTAGTTCACATCACCATTTGCACCCCATTTTTGTCTAAAGAAATCATGCCTGCCAGTGACAGGAATTCAGGGGTGAAGAGAACACAATTTGGGGCAGTTAGAGCAGGCAGGCAGCATATGCGCAAAGGGTGAACCTCCCAGGTTTATTGCAGACTGTGCTGAGCAGCCTCTTTCTTTCCCTGCAAGCAATCTGCAAAAGGCTCTACCTTCAGGAGCTTCCCCATCTGAGATAAGAGGAGGAAATGAGATGATGCGCACAAAACCCCGGGCGGAAACAAAAGGAGTGTGGAGAAATGGAGGGGCTCTTTGCACTATGATGATGAGCAAGACCTCTGGGTGGTTTGGCTTTTCAGTTCTTCTCCAGGGTGAGCACGACTGAGGAGCTTGCAGCCTCGGATCAGCCTCCCGATGGCCTCTCCCGAGCGCTGCAGTCCTTCCTCACACAGCCCTGAACTGGCTGAGTCAGTAGGAGACCACAGGGGACAAAATGTACTTCTGCTTTGCCGAGTGGTCTACTCTGTGCCCAGCACTGAGCCCCTTCTCACTGTGAGAGCTAAGAGCTAAGAGGAGAAAGGTGCAGCCCCTCCCAAAACGGCTCCTGGCCTGGTGAAGGGTAGCGGATGTACATGCTAAATACTCATGAAACTCCCAGCAGGGAATGCTGGGATCATCCATGGAAAGTGCTTAGAATACCATCTGAGCACATGGCAAGGGCTCAATGCATCTTGATTACTATTATGATAAATATAATTATTATTACTCAACATGCAGGTTGCATTGAGAACATCAAGGGTGGGTTTGGAGTGGGGAAGAGTGTCTCATTTAGCCTGGAAGCTCAGGGAAAACTTCAGGAAGAGAAGGTGATGTTTGAGTCCTGGAAAGATGTGAATATGGCCAGTTTAGCAGAGATAGAAAGATGCATCTCACTGGTAGAAAGAAACATGTACCATGCCTGGGTGCGAATATCCATGCTGTGTTGGGATAACTGCAAATATTTCAGCATGGCTGAGGCTAGAGTAGTGCTCTGTGTGTATGTATGTGTGCGTGTGTGTGTCCATGCCAGAGATGAAAATGTGAGCAGTTCACAGTCACTTGGGGAAGACAATCTCTCTTTCTGCTGAGAAGTTTGAGGTTAAGCCTGTTTGCAATAGAAACATCATCTATTGTTTTTAAAGAAAGGTAAATTGAAATAATTAAAAATCCTCACCCAGTGATTCCAATTCTGAGAGCTTATGTTTATAATGCAGAATATTTTTAACATCAAAATGTTAGGAAAAATATCTGAATAAAGAGGAATAAAAAGGAATTGCACAGTAAACTCTGATATGTCTATGATTCAAGTGTGTAACTACTACAAATGTTACTAAAGAACAATATTAAATAGGTTCAGAAAATGTGAACAATGTTGCACCAAGTGGAAAAAAAGACTAGAAATAAAACTGACCATAAAAAGAATCTCAACTTTATTACAAAATGTGCTTAGCTCGAAGATTAGAAGGCAATATTCTGACAGGTTAAAGTTGTTATCTGAGGGTTGGAGAGGTCATGGGGAATTTTTATTTTCTCTTCTGTATTGGGATAGAGGGAAAAGAGAGGGAATGTTATGCCTGATGGGGAAACCAGGTACTCAGCCTGCAGATCAGGGGCTCCTACAGAGCTGCCTGGCTCATGCCACACCCCCCTGGGCTGAAAGATGGGCCTGGGGCAGCTTCTGAGTGGGACCAGTACCCACAGTTGCAGACAGTAACGATAAAGCTGAAGAACATCCAACTAGGCCCGTTGGAGTCCTTAGGAAGAGACACAGGTGGCCAGTGGTAGGGAGGGTTTCTCACAGGTGGCAGGACTAAAGTGGGGTTGAAAGTAGGTGAAGTCTGAAGGCTTACGTGGATAAAAGGAAAAAAACAAAAACATAACCTGCACTTCTGCTTGCCTCACTCTTCAGTGAGTGTTGTAACCCTGCTTCTTGAAGACTGGTTGCCATATCTACATGTTGCTGCCTCTGGTGGGAAGTGTGCTACTTCAAGCCAGTTGCCTGCTTGGGAACCTGTTTCTATCATAGCCATAGTGATGATAGCTACCAGTTGCTTAGCACTTGCTAAACACTTTCTGTATCTGCCTTGACTCATTCGTGCCGGAGGAGCTCAGTTGTCATCTGCTGTGTTTATGTGTTGGACAGCAGGGTCACCTAAGGCACTGCCTGAGTACTAGGAGTAGAGGTGGAATCTGCCCATGAGCATGGCCGATGGGCATCTTGTAATTCACAAGTTTCCCACTTGTAACTGATGTCATCAGGTAAACACCTTCCGTGTCATCCGTCCTCTTCCCACGGGCAAGAGAATGGGGATCTGTGATCCATTTATTCACCCAACAGGTATTTGAGGATGTATTGAAAGAGGACAATGTGTACAAGATGTCATGCTAGGTGGTGGAGAGGCCAGGGAGCATGGCATCTGTTAGAATAGGTTAGGGTTGAGGTTTGACCATGGCAGGCAGGACCTCGTGCCAAGTCCCGTGTTCTCTATGTGGTGGCTGCTAGTGCAGGAGCTTTGTCATCTAGCAGAGAGATCGCTAAGCAAGCTGTGTGTGCTCAGTAGACTCCTTCTCCTTCTGAGCCTTCTTCTCTCACTAACATATGGCAGGGCTGAATTCACTGATTTGCAAAGCGTCTCAGTTCTCAGATGCAATCCTGCATCCCACCTTGGAAACATGTGGTTCCTTCTATGTTACAGAGAGGAAGGCGGAGTCGCACCAAAGACAGCTGGGGGACAGCAGCAATGCCACATGGATGGGTCGCTGTGTGTACTAAGGCCTCTGGGGAAGGAAGTCAGGACACCCTACCTCCGGAGGGGAGGCTGGTTGAAGACAGGGGACGCTAGTGTTCCCTTCTGGGTCTTGATCTGGGTGCCCATGCAACAGGTGTATTCCCTTTGTGACACCTCACCAGCTTATACTCTTATGAATTTGCCTCTTTGTTTTAAAAACTACTTTAATAAAATAAGCTTCACTAGATTCCAGAGAGAGCAGAATGGGGACCGATCAGAGACAGAGTGGGGGCTCCTGTGGCAGTTGGTGACCAGGACTGCCCTGCTCTGAGCTGCGGGCACTCACCCGGGGGCACAGCCTCCCTTCACAGATGAAGACAAAGGTCTACACGGCCAGAACTGACCGGATCACCCCAGTTTGAGCTTGGGTGCAGGCGGGAGGAGCCTTGCCTGGAGCCGGCCTGGGAAGGAGCGCGTGGTCCGTCTCAGCGTCAACAGGTGGCACTGTCCGCTCAGCGTCGGGTGCAGGTCCGGGGCTGCTCTGTAGACAGCGGCAGGGGAAGGTCTCTCGGTCCCAGGAGGAAGTGAGGGTCTCAGCCAGGAGATGCCAACACCTGCGTGTTGCTCCTGCTCCCAGGCCCTCCTCTGCGGGGAGCCTTCCCAGCCCCTGGGCCGGCCTCCCGGTGCCCTCAGACTTCACTCTGAGTCCCCCTTCTGGGGCCTGTCTTGAAAAACAAGAGAGAGAGAAATTTCTGGGAGCCCGGGTGAACGCTCCGACAGAGAAAAGAGTATGAATATTTCATTAAGGTGGCTTGAGTTATTAAACAACGTTACAAAACCAAATGTGTTGGCAGGAATCTGAGAAGCACATTTACATGGGTAAAAATAGCTGGGAAAGAGGCCTGGAGTGGGGACAGCCCCAGGGAAAGCCCTGCAGGGTGCCCAGGGGAGGGGTGGCCTTCAGGTCTGCGGTCTGCGGCAATAGCCTCCCCTGTATTCCGGGTCCCCATCCCAGGCAGGTGTGGAGAGGGAGATGGCTAAGACATCGCAGGGCGTGGGAGTGACACTCGGAACCCCCAGGCTTTGGCCCTCAGGCTATGCAGTTCTGGAGGACTGTGGGCATTCAGACAGGGCAGGCCTGGTGTTGAGGAGCCTAGCAGCTGGAAGAAGCTTAGAACTTAGGGCCACCCTGGTGGCTGTGCCGTGCTGGTCAGATGTCGGAGGTAGGGGAAAATCAAGGCTGCACAGAAAGAGGGCAAGAGCTGTTTGCTGTGGGCCATGGCACCCCAACCCTCCAGCCAGCTGGGTGGTTTCTGGATCTTGCACCAGTGAGCCTCCCTCTGGCCGATGGATAGGAAGGCTTCTTTGTGGAGCCTCCTTCTAAAGCGTGGAGGAGAATTTCTTTTGTGAGTTCTTGTCTCATACACCTTCCCTCTCAGAATGCAAGCTTTCTTCTTCGGAGATGGTGGAAAGAGTCACATAATGACAGGCACTGAACATCACTGGGCCCTTCCTGTACTAACTTAGCATTTGACAGATCGAATTTCTCACAACGCTCGGAGACAGGAGCTACTGTCATCTCCATTTCACAGATGAGTCCATTAAGAATGGGGCAAGTTAAGCGAATTGTCCAAAGTTACTGCTAACGGGTGCCACAGACAAACTGAAATCTAGATTTGTTGAATCCAGAGCCCATGTCCTTAGCTCATCTTGGCTGGAGAATAATTAGAAGCCTCTGGCTCCCCAGATCCCAGGTGAACCCAGGAAGAGGCATGGAGGTGGGGAATTCATGGAGGAAACCAAGAATGAAGGGCACAGGAGCCGCAGACGGGCTGGGTCTGGCATGCAGTAGGTCCTCCACCGAGGTGAAAGCCCTTATTTTTCCCCCCTGCTTCTGTCCCCAAGGCCCAGCTAAACAAGTGGCTTCCTTCTGCTCAGGAAGTTTCCTCCGAGGTTGTGACCAAGGAGTCCAAGCCTGAGCTATGTGTCTGTTTGCTCTCTCTCTGCACCTTGAACTCTTCCTATCTCAGCGCATATTGCACGGGGCTATCCTTGCTTACTGATTCATGCGACCCCCACAACTGAGAACTTGACATGATTGAAAATGTGTCTACGTGGTTCACTGTGGGGTTCCAAGATACCAGCAAATAGGCTCAATGTGCTCAAATACTACCTGTGGATGGATGGATTGGTGGATGAGTGGATGGATAAATGGACAAATGGATAAATGGACGAACTGATGGGTGGACAGAGGGATGAATGGATGGATTGGTGGAGGTGTGGCTGAAGGAGTGGGTGGAGGGATGATATGGATGGATCACTACCTGTATACACGTTCAGCTCAGACATGTTCATTTATAGCGTTCTATCTCATATGCTCACAGGGGTGTTTTCAGGAATGCTATCTTGTTTATTGATTCATTGGGTTTTCTTTTACCATCCTGGGATAGGCGGGAGCAATACCCAAGGCTTGGCCTGCCAAAGCAGATAAGGGCCACTTTCCAGCTCAACCCCCAGAGATAAAATCATTTCCTAGAGCTTTTCCTTCTTCACATGCTTCTGAGGGAACATACACTTTGGCAAGACTGGCGGCCAGACTCAGGCTGTCATTACCAAGGCGGCACCCACCCTCACCCAGGGATGGTGACTGCTTCTGGTTGCTGGAGTCTTAGGCTATCTTTATTTTATTTATTTGGTGCTGATGGGAAGGAGGGGAACTGTTACCTCATATCCAGGCTGCTAATTACTCTGCTTATCAGAAGATGACCCTTCATTCCACTGCATATGTGGGGAGCAGGTGGTTCAAAAGGCCGCATGGTGTATCTGTGACAAGGAGTCTGTGGCTTGGCAGGGACAGGGTCCCAGTGGAGAGGACAGAGTTCAGGGGGGAAGGGCAGGACCCATAGAGTCTTCTCCAGCTAATCTCCTGTTCTTAACAACTGCACGTTTCCTCAACACACACACTCCATGAGCTTGAACTTAAACCTTGGAAAGAAAAATAGCTGCTTTGATCTCCGCCCCCCCAACACACACACCCCAGGGATCAGATTCTGGTGTTCTTGACCAAAGACAAATCCCAAGTGTCCCTTTCCTGTGCCCTCCACGCCTCCTATTGTGCTCCTTCACGTCCTTCCTTGTAGATGCCATTTGGGGCTCTTCCCACGTCCACCCCATTGCCCTTGTAAACAGGTTTTCAGAGTAGAATCAGGTCTGAGAAGACCACAGAGACCTTCAGGAGGCACAGGCTTTCAGCTGTTGGAATGGTACCCAGGATCAAAGCTTCTGTGTGCATGGGGAGGAATGAACCTCTGCTCATAGAATGACAGGTTCCCTAGACAGCAGGTTGTGGGGTGACCACTCAAACACTACTGTGGTTATTTCCTGTGATTATTTCCTGTGAAGAGGAGAGACAACACAGGAGGAAGGGATGGGAGGCAGAAAAGGAGAGAGAAGAGGTAAAGGAGAAGGTTCCACTGTGACAGCTCTGAGCAAGTCTCTCATCACCTTCACCTTTTTTGGTGGATCCCTTTCGTGGTTTGCATTGTTCTTATGATTCAGTCCAACTCCTTAGGCTGAGCTGTGGGGTCCTTCTCATCTGGTCCCTGGTTAACTTTTCTTAAATATTCTGATGTCTTTAATTGACACATGATAGTTGCACATATTTAAGGGGTACAGTACAATTTCTCAATACATATATAAAATGTGTAACGATTAGAGGAATTGGCATATCTATCACCTTAGACATTCATCATTCCTTTGTCTTGAGGACATCCAAATCTTCTCTACTCATTATTTGGAAATACACAATTAATTATCATCAATCACAGTATTGTGCTCTAGAACATTAGAAGCTATTTCTGCCATCCAGCTGTGCTCCTGAAGCAACCCTGGCTGTCTTTAAATCCTCATCTCTTACCTCTTCCTCCCTCCCATTTTGACCTCAGATTTGTCATGCAACATCATCAACAAGGCTCCTGTCACTGGAACCCCAGCCCCACCACCATGTCCTCCTCCATGTCCCCTCTCACTCAACTCAGCTATGGTTTCCTCAGGAAAGCACTTATTGATCCGCTGATGCATCAAAACTCCCCTTCTTTTATGTGTCTTCTCCCCCACATACCTCCTGTGATCACACTTTTATGTTGACTTTATGAGTCATCATCTTTTAAAAAATAAAGATAAACTCCATGATATTTGAGACCATGTTGTTTTACATTGTCCATTTGGTCTCTACACAGAATGTATGATAAAGTCAAACATCTAATGAATGAATGAATGACCAGATGGAGGGAGGAATTGAGGGAGAGATGGAGGGAAAGAAAGAAAAAGAGAGTAAGGGAGAAAGAAGAACACAGAGGGATGGAGAATTGCCAGGTGTAGCTGACTTCTCTCCAAGAAGACCATGTCCGAGAGGAAAGCCAATCAGATGTGATCCAAGCCAATATGACTACTGTGACCTCTTGCTAAACCCCCAAGGCTCAGTCCTCCTGGAATCCCTACTGAGGTGCTTAAGCTGGGAAGGGGAGATTCAATACTCTCAGAGCTCTGGCAACCCAGCTATAGACATTATTTATTGCTAGAAACCTACTGGCTTGTAAGATGCTCACCTCCTTCCCCCTGTCTTTTATCACATACTTTCTTGATAAAACTGTAAACCAAGAAGACAGTGCTCAGCAATCATTAACAGCTGTTCTTGGAAACAGTCTGGATCACTTAATTGGACCTTTTACAACATTCACCCTGGCCATGGTTCCACCTCTGTGGCCATGCATATCCTCCATAGCTGGGTGCATCACAAACAAGACTCTCAGCTAAGACCAGAAAGTGGAGGAGTGAGAAGAGGTGGTGAGGGGAGAAAGATCCAGAAAACAATTTACTCCCTATAAAGTTGCTGAGAAGCTGGAGGCACTGCATTTCGGTTTGCTGCTAAGTGAATATGTAACTACTTTATATATTTCAACAAAATTAAACTTAAACCTACAGAATTAGGTTTATTAATTTCTGTCAGGGCTCAATGGGGGAATAAGAATGGCCATTCATTATGGACACACAATTATTAGAGACAAAAATGAAGCCCAGCACTATTAAGTATAATAAAAATGTTGAACACTGAGGAAATTTTCATTAAATATAATCTATTCTTTATATTACTACACTTAATCCTTGCTGTCTGCTTCTCTGTTTTTCTCCAACCTATTTAATTTTATTACTTAACTTTTTATAAATGTTTCTTAATATAATTATGATTAAATATTTGAGAGGAGAGAAGAACGTTCGTCTCTTAAAAAAGAAAAAGAAGGAGAAAACTCCTTTTCATCTCTTCACTGCTAAGATAGTGAAAAATGGTGTGTTTTTTTGGAAAAAGTAAGTGCTAAGTGGGATTTTATTATTGGGGCAAGGCCCGAGTGTGGGAGAAGGGAAGGCAATAAATAAGAAAGAAGCACTGATCAGCAATAGCAGCGAGCTCTCTAGATTACACACTTAGATAAAGGCCCATTGCCTTCCCAAAGGTGCCTGTGAATATTTGCATGGCCAAATTGTGTAATTAAAACATGGGGCCTGCTAGCATTCTGCTTTCACTACCTAGAAGAGCATTTGTGATCCCAGCGTTTGTCGTGAAGCCAGAGTTGGTTCACCTGCTTCCTCTCACCAAGCAGGAACATGGAGGAATAGGTATCAAGCACTAGGAGGTTGTGGGGTCTCAGACAGACCCTCAAAAGCATTTTCAAACAGGAGGTATGTGGATCATTTCTGGGTGCAAAGGGGCAGAGGGGTGGAGGGAAGCTAAATGGGCAGTGGTACACATTCAATTTTCTTTGAAATAATGTGGCCCTGTCACTGTGTTTCCAAGCTTTTAAAAAATTTTTATTTTATTGGTATATAGTAGCACAACTCATAACGGTTAAGTCTTGGAAGCAGCCTATATGTCCATCCATAGATGAACGGATAAAGAAAATGTGGTATATACACACAACAGAGCACTGCTCTGCCATAGAAGATAAACTTGAGTCATTCGTGGGAAAATGGGTGCACCTTGAGAATATAAATCAGACACACAAACTTACATATCATGTGATTTCTTTTATTTGAGAAACTCAAAATACAAAGAAATTAAAGAGCAAAGTAAGAGATAGATAATAGGAAATAGAGAGATAGATCTCCAAGGGTTTATCAGTCATATTGTGGCCTTTTATATTTAACCCTGCCCAATCAGGAAGCAATTGTTGTATAAGCAGGGGATTAGGGATATTAGAATCAAACAGTGACTTGACATTATGCTCATCAATGGACACTTTAGAGACCACGTTCAAGACACAGGGTCCTCGTCCCTGTGGCAGTCTCACCCCAGAGGTCAGCTCTCACCATCACATGCTCAGTTTTAAGAGTTATCTTTTCTTATTTTCTTCCAGCTCTGCAATCTGAGCACACTTTCATTAACTGACTGTCCACCATACATCTTGGGCCCTGTCCTCCCAATGTGCTTATTTTGTGATCTTGCCCAGGTACCTGATGTTTACATTGTAGTGACTGTAAATTCTGTTCACAGCTAGGACCTGCATCTATGTTGTGATGACATTTTTCCTTTGCAGATTTGTTCTTTTGGGAGCCTACAATTGTTGGTGTCATTATTGTTGCTATTGCTATTGTTGCTATCTGCAAAATTCTTGACATAATTCTTCCTTCCTCATCTTACAAGATCTTTGTGTGAACCTCCCCAAACAGGAGTACTCCATCAATTCCATTTTCTTCCAAGAGACCCTCTTGGGCCTCGAGAATGTATCCAATCTGGACGGGTGGCTCGTGCCATGGTCTGAGTC